>NC_086453.1:105872941-106203672 GCF_028390025.1 Pseudophryne corroboree
AGGTTCATAGAAAAGCATCAAGTTTTTTTTTTTTTTTTTTTTTTTTACTTACTACTGTAATGCATAATTGTCTTAGGTCACAATCAAATTAATGGGACCAGTAATGGGCATGTTAGGGACTGCTTTGAAAGAGGACAATACTGGGCGTTTGTGTCATCACCCTAATGGTGTGTACACACGGTGAGATTTTTTTCTTTCGATTTTGACTATATAGTCAAAATCGCAAGAAAAGTTAGTGCAAATCGCAAGGTGTTATGCCACTTGCGATCCCGATTCTATCCCGATGCGCAGTCCCGCCAGGTCGGTATCGCAAGAAAAATAAGAATTTACTTACCGATAATTCTATTTCTCGTAGTCCGTAGTGGATGCTGGGGACTCCGTCAGGACCATGGGGGGATAGCGGGCTCCGCAGGAGACAGGGCACATCTAAAAAAGCTTTTAGGTCACATGGTGTGTACTGGCTCCTCCCCCTATGACCCTCCTCCAAGCCTCAGTTAGGTACTGTGCCCGGACGAGCGTACACAATAAGGAAGGATCTTGAATCCCGGGTAAGACTCATACCAGCCACACCAATCACACCGTACCACTTGTGATCTGAACCCAGTTAACAGTATGATAACAAAACGAAGTAGCCTCTGAAAAGATGGCTCACAACAAGAATAACCCGATTTTTGTAACAATAACTATGTACAAGCATTGCAGACAAACCGCACTTGGGATGGGCGCCCAGCATCCACTACGGACTACGAGAAATAGAATTATCGGTAAGTAAATTCTTATTTTCTCTAACGTCCTAGTGGATGCTGGGGACTCCGTCAGGACCATGGGGATTATACCAAAGCTCCCAAACGGGCGGGAGAGTGCGGATGACTCTGCAGCACCGAATGAGAGAACTCCAGGTCCTCCTTAGCCAGAGTATCAAATTTGTAAAATTTTACAAACGTGTTCTCCCCTGACCACGTAGCTGCTCGGCAAAGTTGTAATGCCGAGACCCCTTGGGCAGCCGCCCAAGATGCGCCCACTTTCCTAGTGGAGTGGGCCTTTACAGATTTAGGCTGTGGCACGCCTGCCACAGAATGTGCAAGTTGGATTGTGCTACAGATCCAACGTGCAATCGTCTGTTTAGACGCAGGAGCACCCATCTTGTTGGGTGCATACAATATAAACAGCAAGTCAGACTTTCTGACTCCAGCCGTCCTAAACTATATTATATTATATTATATTATATTATATTATATTATATTATATTATATTATATTATATTATATTATATTTATATATATATATATATATATATATATATATATATATATTTTTTTTTTTTTAGGGTCCTGACAACGTCTAGTAACTTGGAGTCCTCCAAGTCCCTAGAAGCCGCAGGCACCATAATAGGTTGTTTCAGGTGAAAAACCTGACACCCCCTTAGGAAGAAAACTGGAGACGAGTCCCAGTTCTGCCCTGTCCGAATGGAAAATTAAATATGGGCTTTTGTAAGACAAAGCCGCCCATTCTGACAATCGCCTGGCCGAGGCCAGGACCAACAGCATGGTCACTGTCCATGTGAGATATTGGTCAACAACATGTTCACTTTCCATGTGATATATTTCAAATCCACAGATTTGAGCGGTTCAAACCAATATGATTTTAAGGAATCCCAACACTATGTTGAGATCCCACGGTGCCACTAGAGGCACAAAAAGGGGTGTATATGCAATACTCCCTTGACAATCTGGACTTCAGGAACTGAAGTCAATTCTTTTCGGAATAAATTCTACAGGGCCGAAACTTAAAACCTTAAAGAACCCCAATTTTAGGCTCAAAACACTCCTGTTTTCAGGAAGTGTAGAAATCGACCTAGTTGAATTTTCTTCGTGGGGCCTTCCTGGCCTCACCCACGCAACATATTTTCACCACATGTGGTGATGACGTTGTGCGGTCACCTCCTTCCTGGCTTTGACCAGGGTAGGTATGACCTCTTATGGAATGCCTTTTTCCTTCAGGATCCGGCATTCAACCGCCATGCCGTCAAACGCAGCCGCGGTAAGTCTTGGAATAGACATGGTACCTGCTGAAGCAAGTCCCTTCTTAGCTCCCCAGGCCCTTAGTCCTCTGTGAGCATCTCTTGAAGTTCCGGGTACCAAGTCCCTCTTGGCCAATCCGGAGTCACGAGTATAGTTCATACTCCTCTATGTCTTATAATTCTCAATACCTTGGTTATGAGAAGCAGAGGAGGGAACACATACACCGACTGTTACACCCACGGTGTTACCAGGACATCCACAGCTATCGCCTGAAGGTCTCATGACCTGGCGCAATACCTGTCCCGTTTTTTGTTCGGGCGGGACGCCATCATTTCCACCTTTGGTCTTTGCCAATGGCTCACAATCATGCGGAAAAACTTCCCTATGAAGTTCCCACTCTCCCAGGTGGAGGTCATGCCTGCTGAGGAAGTCTGCTTCCCAGTCGTCCACTCCCGGAGAGAACACTGCTGACAGTGCTATCACATGATTTTCCGCCTAGCGAAAAATCCTTGCAGTTTTTTCACTGCCCTCCAGCTTCTTGTGTCGCCCTTTCTGTTTACGTGGGCGACTGCCGTGATGTTATCCCACTGGATCAATACCGGCTGACCTTGAAGCAGAGGTCTTGCTAAGTTTAGAGCCTTATAATTTTGCTCTTAGCTCCATCTATGTGGAGAGAATTCTCCAGACTTGATCACACTTTCCTGGAAATTTTTTCCCTGTGTGACTGCTCCCCAGCCTCTCAGGCTGGCCTCCGTGGTCACCAGCATCCAATCCTGAATGCTGAAACTGTGGCCCTCTAGAAGATGAGCACTCTGTAATCACCACAGGAGAGACACCCTTGTCCTTGGATATAGGGTTATCCGCTGATGCATCTGAAGATGCGATCCGGACCATTTGTCCAGCAGATCCCACTGAAGAGTTCTTGCGTGAAATCTGCCGAATGGAATTGCTTCGTAATAAGCCACCATTTTTTACCAGGACTCTTGTGCAATGATGCACTGACACTTTTCCTGGTTTTAGGAGGATCCCGATTAGCTCGGATAACTCCCTGGCTTTCTCCTCTGGGAGAAACACCTTTTTCTGGACTGTGTCCAGAATCATCCCTAGGAACAGTAGACGTGTCCTCGGAAAAGCTACGATTTTGGAATATTTAGAATCCACTCGTGCTGTCGTAGAACTATTAAAGATAGTGCTACTCCGACCTCCAACTGTTCTCTGGACCTTGCCCTTATCAGGAAAGCGTCCAAGTTTCTTTTAAGAAGAATCATAATTTCGGCCATTACCTTGGTAAAGACCCGGGGCGCCGTGGACAATCCAAACGGCAGCGTCTGAACTGATAGTGACAGTTCTGTACCACGAACCTGAAGTACCCTTGGTGAGAAGGGCAATTTTGGACATGTAGGTAAATGTCCCTGATATCCAGTGACACCATCTCGTCCCCTTATTCCTGGTTCGCTATCACTGCTCTGAGTGACTCCATCTTGATTTGAACGCTTGTATGTAAGTGTTCAAATATTCCAGATCTCACCGAGCCGTTTGGCTTCAGTACCACAATATAGTGTGGAATAATACCCCCTCCCTTGTTGTAGGAGGGGTACTTTGATTATCACCTGCTGGGAATACAGCCTGTGAATTGTTTCCAATACTGCCTCCCTGTCGGAGGTAGACGTTGGTAAAACAGACTTCCGGAACTTGTGAGGAGGAGACGTCTCGAATTTCCAATGTACACCTGGGATACTACATGTAGGATCCAGGAGTCCCCTTGCGAGTGAGCCCACTGCGTGCTGAAACTCTTGAGATGACCCCCTACCGCACCTGAGTCCACTTGTACTGCCCCAGCGTCATGCTGCGGACTTGGTAGAAGCTGTGAAGGGCTTCTGTTCCTGGGAATGGGTTGCTTGCTGCAGTCTTCTTCCCTATCCTCTACCCCTGGGCAGATATGACTGGCCTTTGCCCGCCTGCCCGTATGGGGACGAAAGGACTGAGACTGAAAAGACTGTGTCCTTTTCTGCTGAGATGTGACTCGGGGAACAAAAGGTGGATTTTTCAGCTGTTGCCATGGCCACCAGGTCCGATGGACCGCCCCTTTATACGGCAATACTTCCATGTGCCGTCTGGAATCTGCCTCACCTGACCACTGTCGTGTCTTCGTCTGGCAGATATGGACATCACATTTACTCTTGATGCCAGAATGCAAATATCCCTCTGCGCATCACGCATATATAGAAATGCATCCTTAAAATGCTCTATAGACAATAAAATCTTGTCCCTGTCAAGGGTATCAAAATTTTCAGTCAGGAAATCCGACCAAGCCCCCTCAGCGCTGCACATCCAGTCTGAGGCGATTGCTGGTCGTAGTATAACACCAGTATGTGTGTATATACTTCTTAGGCTATTTTTCAGCTTCCTATCAGCTGGCTCCTTGAGGGCGGCCGTATCTGGAGACGGTAACGCCACTTGTTTTTATAAGCGTGTGAGCGCCTTATCCACCCTAAGGTGTGTTTCCCAACTCGCCCTTACTTCTGGCGGGAAAGGGTATACCGCCCATAACTTTCTATCGGAGGAACCCCACGTATCATCACACACTTCATTTAATTTATCTGATTCAGGCAAAACTACAAGTAGTTTATTCACACCCTACAAAATACCCTTATTTGTGGTACTTGTAGTATCAGAAATATGTAACACCTCCTTCATGCCCTTAACATGTAACGTGTGGCCCTAAAGGAAAATACGTTTGTTTCTTCACCGTCGACACTGGAGTCAGTGTCCCTGAGGTAAATGGGCGTTTTTACAAGCCCCTGACGGTGTCTGAGACGCCTGGACAGGTACTAAATTGTTTGCCGGTCGTCTCATGTCGTCAACCGGCTCGCAGCGTGTTGACATGATCACGTACTTCCACAAGTAAGCCATCCATTCCGGTGTCGACTCCCTAGAGAGTGACATCACCATTACAGGCAATTTGCTCCGCCTCCTCACCAACATTTTCCTCATACATGTCGACACACACGTACCGACATACAGCACACACACAGGGAATGCTCTGATAGAGGACAGGACCCACTAGCCCTTTGGGGAGACAGAGGGAGAGTTTGCCAGCACACACCAAAATGCTATAATTATACAGGGACAACCTTTATAAAAGTGTTCCTCCCTTATAGCATTTAATATATATTTATATCGCCAAATCAGTGCCCCCCCTCTCTGTTTTAACCCTGTTTCTGTAGTGCAGTGCAGGGGAGAGTGGGAGCCTTCCCCTCAGCCTTTCTGTGAGGGAAAATGGCGCTGTGTGCTGAGGAGAATAAGCTCCACCCCTTTTTCGGCGGGCTTTTTCTCCCGGTTTTTAAGAACTGGCCTGGGTTAAAATACATACATATAGCCTTAATGGCTATATGTGATGTATTTATTTTGCCAATAAGGTACTTATATTGCTGCCCAGGGCGCCCCCAGCAGCGCCCTGCACCCTCCGTGACTAGGTCAGTGAGCCGTGTGACAACAATGGCGCACAGCTGCAGTGCTGTGCGCTACCTTCATGAAGACTGTGAAGTCTTCTGCCGCCTGTTTCCGGACCTCCGTTCTGCCGTCTTCTTCAGCGTCTGTAAGGGGGATCGGCGGCGCGGCTCCGGGACGAACCCCAGGCTGACCTGTGTTCCGACTCCCTCTGGAGCTCAGTGTCCAGTAGCCTAAGATCCCAATCCATCCTGCACGCAGGCGAGTTGGAGATCTCTCCCCTAAGTCCCTCGTTGCAGTGATCCTGTTGCCAGCAGGAATCACTGAATGAAACCTAAAAAAAAAAACTTTTCTAAACAGCTCTTTAAGAGAGCCACCTAGATTGCACCCTTCTCGGACGGGCACAAAAACCTAACTGAGGCTTGGAGGAGGGTCATAGGGGGAGGAGCCAGTACACACCATGTGACCTAAAAGCTTTTTTAGATGTGCCCTGTCTCCTGCGGAGCCCGCTATCCCCCCATGGTCCTGACGGAGTCCCCAGCATCCACTAGGACGTTAGAGAAAGATAGACTGTGCAGGCAAGTCAATCCTTGCTAGATCGGTGTACTATCTAGTTCATCTCACATGTCAATGACATCTCACATAAGCCAAAATCCATATCTCAAGAAAAGTTAGTCAAAATCGGTGGTGCTGGGCTCCGGGGAGTTTAGGGGAACTCGCAAAGTGAAAATCGGGCATAGCAAGGATCTCACTGTGTCCACACGCCATATGACCACACTTACAAACTGTAGGAGCACTGGAAGGGTTACTGTTACTCAGCCTAAACCATGTCCCGCATGGCTGCACAAATTGTAGCCATTTTGGTGTACTGTATATTACTATTCACTAGGGAGGCCAATCCCGGGATCGGCGGGATCCCGGGATTTGCGGGATCCCGGGATTTGGGCCCAAAAATGCCGGTATTTGAATCCCGGGATTGGAGCCTCCAATCCCGGGATTCACGGGATTAGAGTGCGCATGCGCATTTTTGCCAGACAGCGCTGAGCACTACAGCACAGCGCTGTCCGGCTGTCAGCGATATAGATATAGCAGCCACAGGTAGTTCTACACTCACACTGACCTCGCTGGCGGCATTTCAAATGTAGCGCCGGCCGCCAGCCAATCAGAGCTGGCATACCGGCAGCCAATCGGGGAAGCGGCAGCAGCCGCGGCTCCTGATTGGCTGCCAGTTCTGACTGGCTGGCGGCCAGCGCTACATTTGAAATGCCGTCAGCGCGGTCAGTGTGTGTGTGTCCATGGCTGGTGCCCGCGGCCCATTAATTCTTAAGTGTTATCGCATTCGCTACTTACACCCACACTCTCTGCTCCTGACATCCTCCCTCCCTCTCTGCTCCTGAAATCCTCCCTGCTCGCTACACCCACCTTCCCTTCTTGCTCCCTACACAGCTACCCTCCCGCTGCTCCCTACAACCACTCTCCCTTCCTGCTCCCTACACCCACCCTCCCTTCCTGCTCCCTACACCCACCCTCCCTCCCTTCTCCTTACATGCTCCCTACACACCCACTGTCCCGCTGCTCCCTACACCCACCCTCCCTTCCTGCTCCTTACATGCTCCCTACACCCACCCTCCACCCCTCGCTGCCCTCCACATATACTCTCCCTGCTCCCTACACTGATCCCTACTGCAATCCCGGGATTGAGCATTTTTCAATCCCGGGATTGAAAAAATGCCCCGGGATTGGCCTCCCTACTAGTCACTGTGTACTGTATTATACATTTAGTGAAGACAACAGAAATCACTTTAGTTCTGTACATTGGTCATGTTTGTTTCATAGGGGTTTAAATGTTCTCTAAAAATCCAGCAATAATGAAAGTCTCATCTACCTGCTCTTTCAGCTGAAATCCTGCCTACGTTGTCATGTTTTGTTTTTGCTACTTGATTCACAATAACGTGTAAGCTCTGGCTGGTAGGCGTTTCAGTCGGAGTAAACCTGGTGCAGCTGCACCATGATAATGCAAGACCAGCAATGTGTATTAGGATCCTGGCAAACAGTAGGTTGGATGAATTTTCTATGTTGACTAAATGACACCATAATATATTTACATTTAAAAGGATAAAACAACTACATAGCAAACATTCTAAACCTAAAAATAAGAATTTACTTACCGATAATTCTATTTCTCGTAGTCCGTAGTGGATGCTGGGGACTCCGTCAGGACCATGGGGAATAGCGGCTCCGCAGGAGACAGGGCACAAAAGCAAGCTTTTAGGATCACATGGTGTGTACTGGCTCCTCCCCCTATGACCCTCCTCCAAGCCTCAGTTAGGTACTGTGCCCGGACGAGCGTACACAATAAGGAAGGATCTTGAATCCCGGGTAAGACTCATACCAGCCACACCAAATCACACCGTACAACTTGTGATCTGAACCCAGTTAACAGTATGATAACAAAGAAGTAGCCTCTTAAAAAAGATGGCTCACAACAATAATAACCCGATTTTTGTAACAATAACTATGTACAAGTAATGCAGACAATCCGCACTTGGGATGGGCGCCCAGCATCCACTACGGACTACGAGAAATAGAATTATCGGTAAGTAAATTCTTATTTTCTCTAACGTCCTAGTGGATGCTGGGGACTCCGTCAGGACCATGGGGATTATACCAAAGCTCCCAAACGGGCGGGAGAGTGCGGATGACTCTGCAGCACCGAATGAGAGAACTCCAAGTCCTCTTTAGCCAGAGTATCAAATTTGTAAAATTTTACAAACGTGTTCTCCCCTGACCACGTAGCTGCTCGGCAAAGTTGTAATGCCGAGACCCCTCGGGCAGCCGCCCAAGATGAGCCCACCTTCCTTGTGGAGTGGGCTTTTACAGTTTTAGGCTGTGGCAGGCCTGCCACAGAATGTGCAAGTTGAATTGTGCTACAGATCCAACGAGCAATCGTCTGCTTAGACGCAGGAGCACCCATCTTGTTGGGTGCATACAAGATAAACAACGAGTCAGATTTTCTGACTCCAGCTGTCCTTGAAATATATATTTTCAATGCTCTGACAACGTCCAGTAACTTGGAGTCCTCCAAGTCGCTAGTAGCGCAGGCACCAATAGGCTGGTTCAAGTGAAAAGCCGAAACCACCTTAGGGAGAAAATGAGGACGTGTCCGCAGTTCTGCCCTGTCCGAATGGAAAATCAGATATGGGCTTTTGTACGATAAAGCCGCCAACTCTGAAACTCTCCTGGCTGAAGCCAGGGCCAATAGCATGGTTACTTTCCATGTAAGATACTTCAAATCTACCGATTTGAGAGGCTCAAACCAATGAGATTTGAGAAATTCCAAAACTACGTTTAGATCCCACGGTGCCACTGGAGGCACAATTGGGGGTTGTATATGTAGTACACCCTTGACAAAAGTTTGTACTTCAGGCACTGAAGCCAATTCTTTCTGGAAGAAGATTGATAAGGCCGAAATTTGAACTTTAATAGACCCCAATTTGAGGCCCATAGACAATCCTGCCTGCAGGAAATGTAGGAATCGACCCAATTGAAATTCTTCCGTTGGGGCCTTCTTGGCCTCACACCACGCAACATATTTTCTCCAAATGCGGTGATAATGTTGTGCGGTCACTTCCTTCCTAGCTTTAATCAAGGTAGGAATAACTTCCTCTGGAATGCCCTTTTCTTTTAGAATCCGGCGTTCAACCGCCATGCCGTCAAACGCAGTCGCGGTAAGTCTTGGAACATACAAGGTCCCTGCTGAAGCAGATCCCTTCTTAGAGGTAGAGGCCACGGATCTTCCGTGAGCATCTCTTGAAGTTCCGGATACCAAGTTCTTCTTGGCCAATCCGGAGCCACTAGTATTGTTCTTACTCCCCTTTTCCGTATAATTCTCAGTACCTTTGGTATGAGAGGCAGAGGAGGAAACACATACACTGACTGGTACACCCACGGTGTTACCAGAGCGTCCACAGCTATTGCCTGAGGGTCTCTTGACCTGGCGCAATATCTGTCCAGTTTTTTGTTGAGGCGAGACGCCATCATGTCCACCTTTGGTTTTTCCCAATGGTTCACAATCATGTGGAAAACTTCCGGATGAAGTCCCCACTCTCCCGGGTGAAGGTCGTGTCTGCTGAGGAAGTCTGCTTCCCAGTTGTCCACTCCCGGGATGAACACTGCTGACAGTGCTATGACATGATTTTCCGCCCAGCGAAGAATCCTTGCAGCTTCTGTCATTGCTCTTCTGCTTCTCGTGCCGCCTTGTCTGTTTACGTGGGCGACTGCCGTGATGTTGTCCGACTGGATCAACACCGGCTGACCCTGAAGCAACGGTTTCGCCAAGCTTAGAGCATTGTAGATCGCTCTTAGCTCTAGTATATTTATGTGAAGAGACGTCTCCAGGTTTGACCATACACCCTGGAAGTTTCTTCCCTGTGTGACTGCTCCCCAGCCCCGTAGGCTGGCATCCGTAGTCACCAGGACCCAGTCCTGTATGCCGAACCTGCGGCCCTCTAACAGATGGGCACTCTGCAACCACCACAGGAGAGACAACCTTGTCCTTGGTGACAGTGTTATCCGCTGATGCATGTGCAGATGCGATCCGGACCATTTGTCCAGCAGATCCCACTGAAATATTCGTGCATGGAATCTGCCGAATGGAATTGCTTCGTAAGAAGCCACCATCTTTCCCAGGACTCTTGTGCATTGATGTACTGACACATTTCCTGGTTTTAGGAGGTTCCTGACAAGTTCGGATAACTCCCTTGCTTTCTCCTCCGGGAGAAACACCTTTTTCTGAACCGTGTCCAGAATCATTCCCAGGAACAGCAGACGTGTTGTCGGGGACAATTGAGATTTTGGAAGATTCAGAATCCACCCGTGTTGTTGAAGCACTACTTGGGTTAGTGCTACACCGACTTCCAGCTGTTCTCTGGACTTTGCCCTTATCAGGAGATCGTCCAAGTAAGGGATAATTAATACGCCTTTTCTTCGTAGAAGAACCATCATTTCGGTCATTACCTTGGTAAAGACCCGAGGTGCCGTGGACAAACCAAACGGCAGCGTTTGAAACTGATAATGACAGTCTTGTATCACGAACCTGAGATACCCTTGGTGTGAGGGGTAAATTGGGACATGCAGATAAGCATCTTTTATGTCCAGGGACACCATGAAGTCCCCTTCTTCCAGATTCGCTATCACTGCTCTTAGTGACTCCATCTTGAACTTGAATTTCTGTATGTACAGGTTCAAGGATTTCAGATTTAGAATAGGTCTTACCGAACCGTCCGGCTTCGGTACCACAAATAGTGTGGAATAATACCCCTTTCCCTGTTGTAGGAGGGGTACCTTGACTATCACCTGCTGAGAATACAGCTTGTGAATGGCTTCCAATACCGTCGCCCTTTCTGAGGGAGACGTTGGTAAAGCAGACTTTAGGAAACGGCGAGGGGGAGATCTTTCGAATTCCAACATGTAACCCTGAGATACTATCTGCAGGATCCACGGGTCCACCTGTGAGCGAGCCCACTGATTGCTGAAAATCTTTAGTCGACCCCCCACCGCTCCTGAGTCCGCTTGTAAAGCCCCAGCGTCATGCTGATGGCTTTGTAGAACCCGGGGCGGGCTTCTGGTCCTGGGCAGGGGCTGCTTGCTGCCCTCTCTTACCCTTTCCTCTGCCTCGTGGCAGATAAGACTGTCCTTTTGCCCGCTTGTTTTTATAGGAGCGAAAGGACTGCGGCTGAAAAGACGGTGTCTTTTTCTGTTGGGAGGGGGTCTGAGGTAAAAAAGTGGATTTGCCGGCAGTTGCCGTGGCCACCAGATCCGATAGACCAACCCCAAATAATTCCTCTCCTTTATATGGCAATACTTCCATATGCCTTTTGGAATCCGCATCACCTGACCACTGTCGCGTCCATAAACTTCTTCTGGCAGATATGGACTTCGCACTTACTCTCGATGCCAGAGTGCAAACATCCCTCTGAGTATCTCGCATATAAAGAAACGCATCCTTTAATTGCTCTAGAGTCAATAAAATACTGTCCCTATCCAGGGTATCAATATTTTCAGTCAGGGAATCCAACCCCACACTACCCCAGCACTGCACATCCAGGCTGAGGCTATTGCTGGTCGGAGTATAACACCAGTATGCGTGTATATACTCTTCAGGGTAGTTTCCAGCCTCCTATCTGCTGGATCCTTGAGGGCGGCCGTATCTGGAGACGGCAACGCCACTTGTTTTGATAAACGTGTGAGCGCTTTATCCACCCTAGGGGGTGTTTCCCAGCGCGCCCTAACCTCTGGTGGGAAAGGGTATAATGCCAATAACTTTTTAGAAATTAGCAGTTTTCTATCTGGGTTAACCCACGCTTCATCACACACGTCATTCAATTCCTCTGATTCTGGAAAAGCTACAGGTAGTTTTTTCACCCCCCACATAATACCCCTTTTTGAGGTACCTGCAGTATCAGAGATCTGCAAAGCCTCCTTCATTGCCGTGATCATATAACGTGTGGCCCTATTGGAAAATACGTTTGTTTCTTCACCGTCGACACTAGATTCATCTGTGTCGGTACCTGTGTCGACTGACTGAGGTAAGGGACGTTTTACAGCCCCTGACGGTGTCTGAGACGCCTGAGCAGGTACTAACTGGTTTTCCGGCCGTCTCATTTCGTCAACTGACTTTTGTAATGTACTAACATTATCACGTAATTCCATAATTAAAGCCATCCATTCCGGTGTCGACTCCCTAGGGGGTGACATCACCATTACCGGCAATTGCTCCGCCTCCACACCAACATCGTCCTCATACATGTCGACACACACGTACCGACACACAGCAGACACACAGGGAATGCTCTTATCGAAGACAGGACCC
The DNA here is from genome assembly GCF_028390025.1 of Pseudophryne corroboree. Classification (NCBI taxonomy): domain Eukaryota; kingdom Metazoa; phylum Chordata; class Amphibia; order Anura; family Myobatrachidae; genus Pseudophryne; species Pseudophryne corroboree. Next base: position 105,885,284 of record NC_086453.1, read on the forward strand.
CACTAGCCCTTTGGGGAGACAGAGGGAGAGTTTGCCAGCACACACCAAAAGCGCTATAAAATGTATATAAAACAACCCTAAAAGGTGTTGTTTTTGTTATATGCGCTTTAAATATATAAATATCGCCAAAATATGCCCCCCTTCTCTTTGTTACCCTGTTTCTGTAGTGCAGTGCAGGGGAGAGTCCTGGGAGCCTTCCTCACAGCGGAGCTGAGCAGGAAAATGGCGCTGTGTGCTGAGGAGAATAAGCCCCGCCCCCTATCCGGCGGGCTTTTCTCCCGGGTTTTGAGATATCTGGCCTGGGTTAAATACATACATATAGCCTCAATGGCTATATGTGATGTATTCTTTGCCATCAAAGGTATTAAATATTGCTGCCCAGGGCGCCCCCAGCAGCGCCCTGCACCCTCCGTGACCGTTCAGTGTGAAGTGTGTAGCAACAATGGCGCACAGCTGCAGTGCTGTAAGCTACCTTCATGAAGGCTGAAGAGCCTTCTGCCGCCTGTTTCCGGACCCTCGATCTTCAGCATCTGTAAGGGGGATCGGCGGCGCGGCTCCGGGACGAACCCCAGGGTGACCTGTGTTCCGACTCCCTCTGAAGCTATGTCCAGTAGCCTAAGACTCCAATCCATCCTGCACGCAGGTGAGTTGAAAATCTCTCCCCTAAGTCCCTCGATGCAGTGAGCCTGTTGCCAGCAGGACTCACTGAAAATAATAAACCTAAAAACTTTTTCTAAGCAGCTCTTTAGGAGAGCCACCTAGATTGCACCCTTCTCGGCCGGGCACAAAAATCTAACTGAGGCTTGGAGGAGGGTCATAGGGGGAGGAGCCAGTACACACCATGTGATCCTAAAAGCTTGCTTTTGTGCCCTGTCTCCTGCGGAGCCGCTATTCCCCATGGTCCTGACGGAGTCCCCAGCATCCACTAGGACGTTAGAGAAAATAAGAATTTACTTACCGATAATTCTATTTCTCGTAGTCCGTAGTGGATGCTGGGGACTCCGTAAGGACCATGGGGAATAGCGGCTCCGCAGGAGACTGGGCACATCTAAAGAAAGCTTTAGGACTATCTGGTGTGCACTGGCTCCTCCCCCTATGACCCTCCTCCAAGCCTCAGTTAGGATACTGTGCCCGGACGAGCGTACACAATAAGGAAGGATCTTGAATCCCGGGTAAGACTCATACCAGCCACACCAATCACACCGTACAACTTGTGATCTGAACCCAGTTAACAGCATGATAACAGAGGAGCCTCTAGACAAGATGGCTCACTACAGCAATAACCCGATTTTTTGGTAACAATAACTATGTACCAGTATTGCAGACAATCCGCACTTGGGATGGGCGCCCAGCATCCACTACGGACTACGAGAAATAGAATTATCGGTAAGTAAATTCTTATTTTCTCTAACGTCCTAAGTGGATGCTGGGGACTCCGTAAGGACCATGGGGATTATACCAAAGCTCCCAAACGGGCGGGAGAGTGCGGATGACTCTGCAGCACCGAATGAGAGAACTCCAGGTCCTCCTCAGCCAGGGTATCAATTTTGTAGAATTTTACAAACGTATTTGCTCCTGACCAAGTAGCTGCTCGGCAAAGTTGTAAAGCAGAGACCCCTCGGGCAGCCGCCCAAGATGAGCCCACCTTCCTTGTGGAGTGGGCATTTACAGATTTTTGGCTGTGGCAGGCCTGCCACCGAATGTGCAAGCTGAATTGTACTACAAATCCAACGAGCAATAGTCTGCTTAGAAGCAGGAGCACCCAGCTTGTTGGGTGCATACAGGATAAACAGCGAGTCAGTTTTCCTGACTCCAGCCGTCCTGGAAACATATTTTCAGGGCCCTGACAACGTATAGCAACTTGGAGTCCTCCAAGTCCCTAGTAGCCGCAGGCACCACAATAGGTTGGTTCAGGTGAAACGCTGAAACCACCTAAGGGAGAAACTGAGGACGAGTCCTCAATTCCGCCCTGTCCGAATGGAAAATCAGATAAGGGCTTTTACAGGATAAAGCCGCCAATTCTGACACGCGCCTTGCCCAGGCCAGGGCCAACAGCATGACCACTTTCCATGTGAGATATTTTAACTCCACAGATTTAAGTGGTTCAAACCAATGTGACTTTTGGAACCCAAAAACTACATTGAGATCCCAAAGTGCCACTGGAGGCACAAAAGGAGGCTGTATATGCAGTACCCCTTTTACAAACGTCTGAACTTCAGGGACTGAAGCTAGTTCTTTTTGGAAGAAAATTGACAGGGCCGAAATTTGAACCTTAATGGACCCCAATTTCAGGCCCATAGACACTCCTGTTTGCAGGAAATGTAGGAATCGACCCAGTTGAATTTCCTCCGTCGGGCCTTACTGGCCTCGCACCACGCAACATATTTTCGCCAAATGCGGTGATAATGTTTTGCGGTTACATCCTTCCTGGCTTTGATCAGGATAGGAATGACTTCATCCGGAATGCCTTTTTTCCTTCAGGATCCGGCGTTCAACCGCCATGCCGTCAAACGCAGCCGCGGTAAGTCTTGGAACAGACAGGGTCCTTGCTGGAGCAGGTCCCTTCTTAGAGGTAGAGGCCACGGATCCTCCGTGAGCATCTCTTGAAGTTCCGGTTACCAAGTCCTTCTTGGCCAATCCGGAGCCACGAATATAGTGCTTACTCCTCTCCATCTTATAATTCTCAGTACCTTGGGTATGAGAGGCAGAGGAGGGAACACATACACTGACTGGTACACCCACGGTGTTACCAGAGCGTCTACAGCTATTGCCTGAGGGTCCCTTGACCTGGCGCAATACCTGTCGAGTTTTTCCCAACGGTTTATAATCATGTGGAAGACTTCTGGGTGAAGTCCCCACTCTCCCGGGTGGAGGTCGTGCTGAGGAAGTCTGCTTCCCAGTTGTCCACTCCCGGAATGAATACTGCTGACAGTGCTATCACATGATTTTCCGCCCAGCGAAGAATCCTTGCAGCTTCTGCCATTGCCCTCCTGCTTCTTGTGCCACCCTGTCTGTTTACGTGGGTCACTGCCGTGATGTTGTCCGACTGGATCAACACCGGCTGACCTTGAAGCAGAGGTCTTGCTAAGCTTAGAGCATTGTAAATGGCCCTTAGCTTCAGGATATTTATGTGAAGTGATGTCTCCAGGCTTGACCATAAGCCCTGGATATTCCTTCCCTGTGTGACTGCTCCCCAGCCTCGCAGGCTGGCATCCGTGGTCACCAGGACCCAGTCCTGAATGCCGAATCTGCGGCCCTCTAGAAGATGAGCACTCTGCAACCACCACAGGAGGGACACCCTTGTCCTTGGTGACAGGGTTATCCGCTGATGCATCTGAAGATGCGACCCGGACCATTTGTCCAGCAGGTCCCACTGGAAAGTTCTTGCGTGGAATCTGCCGAATGGGATTGCTTCGTAGGAAGCCACCATTTTACCCAGAACCCTTGTGCATTGATGCACTGAGACTTGGCTCGGTTTTAGGAGGTTCCTGACTAGCTCGGATAACTCCCTGGCTTTCTCCTCCGGGAGAAACACCTTTTTCTGGACTGTGTCCAGGATCATCCCTAGGAACAGAAGACAAGTCGTCGGAACCAGCTGCGATTTTGGAATATTGAGAATCCAATCGTGCTGCCGCAACACTACCTGAGATAGTGCTACACCGACCTCCAACTGTTCCCTGGATCTTACCCTTATCAGGGAATCGTCCAAGTAAAGGATAACTAAAATTCCCTTCCTTCGAAGGAATATCATCATTTCGGCCATTACCTTGGTAAAGACCCGGGGTGCCGTGGACCATCCATACGGCAGCGTCTGAACTGATAGTGACAGTTCTGTACCATAAACCTGAGGTACCCTTGATGAGAAGGGTAAATTTTGACATGAAGGTAAGCATCCTTGATGTCCCGAGACATCATGTAGTCCCCTTCTTCCAGGTTCGCAATCACTGCTCTGAGTGACTCAATCTTGAATTTGAACCTCTGTATGTAAGTGTTCAAGATTTTAGATTTAGAATCGGTCTCACCGAGCCGTCCGGCTTCGGTACCACAACAGTGTGGAATAATACCCCGTTCCCTGTTGCAGGAGGGGTACCTTGATTATCACCTGCTGGGAATACAGCTTGTGAATGGCTTCCAAAACTGTCTCCCTGTCAGAAGGAGACATCGGTAAAGCCGACTTTAGGAAACGGCGAGGGGGAGACGTCTCGAATTCTAATTTGTACCCCTGAGATATCACCTGAAGGATCCAGGGGTCTACTTGCGAGTGAGCCCACTGCGCGCTGAAATTCATTGAGACGGGCCCCCCACCGTGCCTGATTCTGCTTGTAAAGCCCCAGCGTCATACTGAGGGCTTGGCAGAGGCGGGAGAGGGTTTCTGTTCCTGGGAACTGGCTGATTTCTGCAGCCTTTTTCCTCTCCCTCTGTCACGGGGCAGAAATGAGGAACATTTTGCCCGCCTGTCCACGAAAAGACTGCGCCTGATAATACGGCGTCTTCTCATGTTGAGAGGCGACCTGGGGTACAAACGTGGATTTCCCAGCTGTTGCCGTGGCCACCAGGTCTGAAAGACCGACCCCAAATAACTCCTCCCCTTATTAAGGCAATACTTCCAAATGCCGTTTGGAATACGCATCACCTGACCACTGACGTGTCCATAACCCTCTACTGGTAGAAATGGACAACGCACTTAGACTTGATGCCAGTCGGCAAATATTCCGCTGTGCATCACGCATATATAGAAATGCATCTTTTAAATGCTCTATAGGCAAAAATATACTGTCCCTATCTAGGGTATCAATATTTTCAGTCAGGGAATCCGACCACGCCAACCCAGCACTGCACATCCAGGCTGAGGCGATTGCTGGTCGCAGTATAACACCAGTATGTGTGTAAATACATTTTAGGATACCCTCCTGCTTTCTATCAGCAGGATCCTTAAGGGCGGCCATCTCAGGAGAGGGTAGAGCCCTTACAAGCGTGTGAGCGCTTTATCCACCCTAGGGGGTGTTTCCCAACGCACCCTAACCTCTGGCGGGAAAGGATATAATGCCAATAACATTTTAGAAATTATCAGCTGTTATCGGGGGAAAACCACGCATCATCACACACCTCATTTAATTTCTCAGATTCAGGAAAACTACAGGTAGTTTTTCCTCACCGAACATAATACCCCTTTTTGGTGGTACTCGTATTATCAGAAATGTGTAAAACATTTTTATTGCCTCAATCATGTAACGTGTTGTCCTACTGGAAGTCACATTTGTCTCTTCACCGTCGACACTGGAGTCAGTATCCGTGTCGGCGTCTATATCTGCCATCTGAGGTAACGGGCGCTTTAGAGCCCCTGATGGCCTATGAGACGTCTGGACAGGCACAAGCTGAGTAGCCGGCTGTCTCATGTCAACCACTGTCTTTTATACAGAGCTGACACTGTCACGTAATTCCTTCCAACAGTTCATCCACTCAGGTGTCGACCCCCTAGGGGGTGACATCACTATTACAGGCAATCTGCTCCGTCTCCACATCATTTTTCTCCTCATACATGTCGACACAAACGTACCGACATACAGCACACACACAGGGAATGCTCTGATAGAGGACAGGACCCCACTAGCCCTTTGGGGAGACAGAGGGAGAGTTTGCCAGCACACACCAGAGCGCTATATATATACAGGGATAACCTTATATAAGTGTTTTTCCCCTTATAGCTGCTGTATCTTTAATACTGCGCATAATTAGTGCCCCCCCTCTCTTTTTTAACCCTTTCTGTAGTGTAGTGACTGCAGGGGAGAAACAGGGAGCTTCCCTCCAACGGAGCTGTGAGGGAAAATGGCGCCAGTGTGCTGAGGAGACAGGCTCCACCCCCGTATCGGCGGCCTTATCTCCCGTTTTTCTATGTATTCTGGCAGGGGTTAAATGCATCCATATAGCCCAGGAGCTATATGTGATGCATTTTTTGCCATCCAAGGTGTTTTTTATTGCGTCTCAGGGCGCCCCCCCCCCCCCCAGCGCCCTGCACCCTCAGTGACCGGAGTGTGAAGTGTGCGGAGAGCAATGGCGCACAGCTGCAGTGCTGTGCGCTACCTTGTTGAAGACAGGACGTCTTCTGCCGCCGATTTTCCGGACCTCTTCTGCCTTCTGGCTCTGTAAGGGGGCCGGCGGCGCGGCTCTGGGACCCATCCAGGCTGGGCCTGTGATCGTCCCTCTGGAGCTAATGTCCAGTAGCCTAAGAAGCCCAATCCACTCTGCACGCAGGTGAGTTCGCTTCTTCTCCCCTTAGTCCCTCGATGCAGTGAGCCTGTTGCCAGCAGGTCTCACTGAAAATAAAAAACCTAAACTAAAACTTTCATTAAGAAGTTCAGGAGAGCCCCTAGTGTGCACCCTTCTCGTTCGGGCACAAAGATCTAACTGAGGCTTGGAGGAGGGTCATAGGGGGAGGAGCCAGTGCACACCAGATAGTCCTAAAGCTTTCTTTAGATGTGCCCAGTCTCCTGCGGAGCCGCTATTCCCCATGGTCCTTACGGAGTTCCCAGCATCCACTTAGGACGTTAGAGAAAGGTAATTTTACCTACATGCTGGTATTAAGACACAGCTTCAGCTAGTTACCCATCTATCAGATGGTACTAAAGCGACACCTTTTCATATATATTTCTAAATACACAACACTTCCAGGGCTGGTGTAAATACACCTTAGCGGCTCTGGCTGGCCAATTGTGAATTATAGTGTTCATTCTAGCACCCTGCACCTGTCACAACCCGTGCCATCCCTCTTTCCTGCCTGGGGTGTCGCTCTCTGCTCTGGTGCTTTTAGCACAGTCTGGTCGGTATCTCAGTGCTGACATACAGCCCAGAGAGTGCTAAAAGCACCAGAGCAGAGAGCGACACCCCAGACAGAAAAGAGAAACTGCAGAGGCTGTGACGGGTGCAGGGTGCCAGAATGAACAGTAATCCACCTCTGAAGCAGATACACACCTTCCTCGCAGTGCGAGCGCTTATTACGTTTGTGTGCATACTTGAGCAATTTTTATACACAGGAAGGTTTTGTTTTTTTTAGATTGTTGAATCCTAACAATAAATGTCGATTTCACAAGTTAAACAAATGGTTAAAAACATAGGTAAAAGCATATGTATGTGACCCATACCTGACAAACTATGTACATACTGTATGCTACAGATACACTGGAACATTGGCACAAAATTATACCCAATATGCAATGAACTCATCGTTACACCCTTAGGGGGTAATTCCAAGTTGATCGCAGCAGGACATTTTTTAGCAGTTGGGCAAAACCATGTGCACTGCAGGGGGGGCAGATATAAAATGTGCAGAGAGTTAGATTTGGGTGTGGTGTGTTCAATCTGCAATCTAAATTGCTGTGTAAGACTAAAGCAGCCAGTATTTACCCTGCACAGAAACAAAATAACCTACCCAAATCTAACTCTCTCTGCAAATGTTATATCTGCCCCTCCTGCAGTGCACATGGTTTTGCCCAATTGCTAACAAACTTGCTGCTGCGATGAACTCAGAATTACCCCCTTAATTTCTATTTGGTCAAGCTTTTTAATTGGTCATAAACTGTAATAAATAAAAAATAAGAATTTACTTACCGATAATTCTATTTCTCATAGTCCGTAGTGGATGCTGGGAACTCCGTAAGGACCATGGGGAATAGCGGCTCCGCAGGAGACTGGGCACAAAAAGTAAAAGCTTTAGACTAGCTGGTGTGCACTGGCTCCTCCCCCTATGACCCTCCCCCAAGCCTCAGTTAAGATACTGTGCCCGGACGAGCGTACATAATAAGGAAGGATCTTGAATCCCGGGTAAGACTCATACCAGCCACACCAATCACACCGTACAACTCGTGATCTGAACCCAGTTAACAGTATGATAACCGTAGGAGCCTCTGAAAAGATGGCTTCCAACAATAAACAACCCGATTTGTTTGTAACAATAACTATATACAAGTATTGCAGACAATCCGCACTTGGGATGGGCGCCCAGCATCCACTACGGACTATGAGAAATAGAATTATCGGTAAGTAAATTCTTATTTTCTCTAACGTCCTAGTGGATGCTGGGAACTCCGTAAGGACCATGGGGATTATACCAAAGCTCCCAAACGGGCGGGAGAGTGCGGATGACTCTGCAGCACCGAATGAGAGAACTCCAGGTCCTCCTCAGCCAGGGTATCAAATTTGTAGAATTTAGCAAACGTGTTTGCCCCTGACCAAGTAGCTGCTCGGCAAAGTTGTAAAGCCGAGACCCCTCGGGCAGCCGCCCAAGATGAGCCCACCTTCCTTGTGGAATGGGCTTTTACAGATTTTGGCTGTGGCAGGCCTGCCACAGAATGTGTGCAAGTTGAATTGTACTACAAATCCAACGAGCAATCGTCTGCTTAGAAGCAGGAGCACCCAGCTTGTTGGGTGCATACAGTATAAACAGCGAGTCAGATTTTCTGACTCCAGCCGTCCTGGAAACATATATTTTCAGGGCCCTGACTACGTCCAGCAACTTGGAGTCCTCCAAGTCCCTAGTAGCCACAGGTACCACAATAGGTTGATTCATGTGAAACGCTGAAACCACCTTAGGGAGAAATTGAGGACGAGTCCTCAATTCCGCCCTATCCGAATGAAATATCAGGTAAGGGCTTTTATAGGATAAAGCCGCCAATTCTGATACGCGCCTGGCTGAAGCCAGGGCCAACAGCATTACCACTTTCCATGTGAGATATTTCAAATCCACTGTGGCAAGTGGTTCAAACCAATGTGATTTTAGGAACCCTAAAACTACATTGAGATCCCAAGGTGCCACTGGAGGCACAAAAGGAGGCTGTATATGCAGTACCCCTTTGACAAACGTCTGAACTTCAGGCACTGAAGCCAGTTCTTTCTGGAAGAAGATCGACAGGGCCGAGATTTGAACCTTAATGGATCCTAATTTTAGGCCCATAGACAATCCTGCTTGCAGGAAATGTAGGAAACGACCCAGTTGAAATTCCTCCGTAGGGGCCTTCTTGGCCTCACACCACGCAACATATTTTCGCCAAATGCGATGATAATGTTTTGCAGTTACATCCTTCCTGGCCTTGATCAGGGTAGGGATGACTTCATCTGGAATGCCTTTTTCCTTCAGGATCCGGCGTTCAACCGCCATGCCGTCAAACGCAGCCGCGGTAAGTCTTGGAACAGACAAGGTCCCTGCTGGAGCAGGTCCTTCCTTAGAGGTAGATGCCACGGGTCCTCCGTGAGCATCTCTTGCAGCTCCGGGTACCAAGTTCTTCTTGGCCAATCCGGAGCCACGAGTATCGTTCTTACTCCTCTCCTTCTTATGATTCTCAGTACTTTTGGTATGAGAGGAAGAGGAGGGAACACATATACCGACTGGAACACCCACGGAGTTACCAGAGCGTCCACCGCTATTGCCTGAGGGTCCCTTGACCTGGCGCAATATCTGTCCAGTTTCTTGTTGAGACGGGACGCCATCATGTCCACCTTTGGTTTTTCCCAACGGTTTACAATCACTTGGAAGACTTCTGGATGAAGTCCCCACTCCCCCGGGTGGAGGTCGTGTCTGCTGAGGAAGTCTGCTTCCCAGTTGTCCACTCCCGGAATGAACACTGCTGACAGTGCTATCACATGATTTTCCGCCCAGCGGAGAATCCTTGCAGCTTCTGCCATTGCCCTCCTGCTTCTTGTGCCGCCCTGTCTGTTTACGTGGGCGACAGCCGTGATGTTGTCCGACTGGATCAATACCGGTTGACCCTGAAGCAGAGGCCTTGCTTGACTTAGGGCATTGTAAATGGCCCTTAGCTCTAGGATATTTATGTGAAGAGACGTTTCCATGCTTGACCACAAGCCCTGGAAATTTCTTCCCTGTGTGACTGCTCCCCAGCCTCTCAGGCTGGCATCCGTGGTTACCAGCATCCAATCCTGAATGCCGAATCTGCGGCCCTCTAGAAGATGAGCCTTCTGTAACCACCACAGGAGAGATAACCCTATCTCCAAGGACAAGGGTATCCGCTGATGCATCTGAAGATGCGATCCGGACCATTTGTCCAGCAGATCCCACTGAAAAGTTCTTGCATGGAATCTTCCGAATGGAATCGCTTCGTAAGAAGCCACCATTTTTCCCAGGACTCTCGTGCACTGATGCACTGACACTTGTCCTGGTTTTAGGAGGTTCCTGACTAGTTCGGATAACTCCCTGGCCTTCTCCTCCGGGAGAAACACCTTTTTCTGGACTGTGTCCAGAATCATCCATAGGAACAGTAGACGTGTTGTTGGAATCAGCTGTGATTTTGGGATATTTAGAATCCACCCGTGCTGACGTAGTACTACCTGAGATAGTGCTACTCCGACCTCTAACTGTTCCCTGGACCTTGCCCTTATCAGGAGATCGTCCAAGTAAGGGATAATTAATACGCCTTTTCTTCGAAGAAGAATCATCATTTCGGCCATTACCTTGGTAAAGACCCGTGGTGCCGTGGACAATCCAAACGGCAGCGTCTGAAACTGATAATGACAGTTTTGTATCACAAACCTGAGGTACCCTTGGTGAGAAGGGTAGATTGGGACATGGAGATAAGCATCCTTGATGTCTAGAGATACCATATAGTCCCCTTCTTCCAGGTTCGCTATCACTGCTCTGAGTGACTCCATCTTGAATTTGAACCTTTTTATGTAAGTGTTCAAAGATTTTAGATTTAAAATTGGTCTCACCGAGCCGTCCGGCTTCGGTACCACAAACAGCGTGGAATAATACCCCTTTCCCTGTTGTAGGATGGGTACCTTGATTATCACCTGCTGGGAATACAGCTTGTGAATAGCTTCCAATACTGCCTCCCTGTCGGAGGGAGACGTTGGTAGAGCAGACTTCAGGAACCGGCGAGGGGGAGACGTCTCGAATTCCAATTTGTACCCCTGCGATACTACCTGCAGGATCCAGGGGTCCACTTGCGAGTGAGCCCACTGCGCGCTGAAATTCTTGAGACGGCCCCCCACCGAGTCTGCTTGCAGAGCCCCAGCGTCATGCTGAGGACTTGGCAGAAGCGGGGGAAGGCTTCTGCTCCTGGGAAGAGGCTGCATGGTGCAGTCTTTTTCCCCTTCCTCTGCCCCGGGGCAGGAACGAGCGGCCTTTTTCCCTCTTGCCCTTATAGGGACGAAAGGACTGGGTTTGAAAAGACGGTGTCTTTTTCTGCTGAGAGGTGACCTGGGGTAAAAAGGTGGATTTTCCAGCTGTTGCCGTGGCCACCAGGTCCGATAGACCGACCCCAAATAACTCCTCCCCTTTATACGGCAATACTTCCATATGTCGTTTGGAATCCGCATCACCTGACCACTGTCGCGTCCATAACGTTCTTCTGGCAGAAATGGACATCGCACTTACTCTAGATGCCAGGGTGCAAATATCCCTCTGTGCATCTCGCATATATAGTAATGCATCCTTTAAATGCTCTATAGTTAATAATATACTGTCCCTATCCAGGGTATCAATATTTTCAGTCAGGGAATCCGACCAAGCCACTCCAGCGCTGCACATCCAGGCTGAGGCGATCGCTGGTCGCAGTATAACACCGGTATGTGTGTATATACCTTTTAAGATATTTTCCAGCCTTCTATCAGCTGGTTCCTTGAGAGCGCCCGTATCAGGAGACGGTAACGCCACTTGTTTTGATAAGCGTGTGAGCGCCTTATCTACCCTAGGGGGTGTTTCCCAACGTGCCCTAACCTCTGGCGGGAAAGGGTATAGTGCCAATAATTTATTAGAAATCAGCAGTTTTTTATCGGGGGAAACCCACGCTTTATCACACACCTCATTTAATTCATCTGACTCAGGAAAAACTCACTGGTAGTTTTTTCACACCCCACATAATACCCTTTTTTGTGGTACTTGTAGTGTCAGAAATGTTCAATGCCTCCTTCATTGCCGTGATCATGTAACGTGTGGCCCTACTGGACATTACGTTTGTCTCGTCACCGTCGACACTGGATTCAGTATCCGTGTCAGGGTCTGTGTCGACCATCTGAGGTAACGGGCGTTTTAGCGCCCCTGACGGTGTCTGAGACGCCTGAACAGGCACTAATTGATTTGTCGGCTGTCTCATGTCGTCAACAGTTTTTTGCAAAGTGCTGACATTGTCACGTAATTCTTTAATTACTACCATCCAGTCAGGTGTCGACTCCCTAGGGGGTGACATCACTAACACAGGCAATTGCTCTGCTTCCACATCATTTTCCTCCTCATACATGTCGACACAATCGTACCGACACCCAACACACACACACAGGGAATGCTCTGATAGAGGACAGGACCCCACTAGCCCTTTGGGGAGACAGAGGGAGAGTTTGCCAGCACACACCAGAGCGCTATATATATACAGGGATAACCTTATATAAGTGTTACTCCCTGTTATAGCTGCTGTATTTATATATTAGCTGCCAATAGTGCTCCCCTCTCTGTTTTACCCTGTTTCTGTAGTGCAGGACTGCAGGGGAGAGTCAGGGAGCCGTCCTTCCAGCGGAGCTGTGAAAGAAAATGGCGCTTGTGTGCTGAGGAGAAAGGCTCCGCCCCCTTCACGGCGGCCTTTTCTCCCGCTTTTTTCAGGAAACTGGCAGGGGATAAATGCATCCATATAGCCCAGGAGCTATATGTGATGTATTTTTTTTAGCCATATAAGGTTTTTATATCGTTTTTATTGCGTCTCAGGGCGCTCCCCCCCAGCGCCCTGCACCCTCAGTGACCGGAGTGTGAAGTGTGCTGAGAGCAATGGCGCACAGCTGCAGTGCTGTGCGCTACCTTATTTGAAGACAGGAACGTCTTCTGCCGCCGCTTTCTCCGGACCTCTTCGCTCTTCTGGCTCTGTAAGGGGGCCGGCGGCGCGGCTCCGGGACCCATCCAGGCTGAACCTGTGATCGTCCCTCTGGAGCTAATGTCCAGTAGCCAAGAAGCCCAATCCACTCTGCAGTCAGGTGAGTTCGCTTCTTCTCCCCTTAGTCCCACGATGCAGTGAGCCTGTTGCCAGCAGGACTCACTGAAAATAAAAAACCTATTTAAACTTTTACTTCTAAGCAGCTCAGGAGAGCCACCTAGCTTGCACCCTTCTCGTTCGGGCACAAAAATCTAACTGAGGCTTGGGGGAGGGTCATAGAGGGAGGAGCCAGTGCACACCAGCTAGTCTAAAGCTTTTACTTTTTGTGCCCAGTCTCCTGCGGAGCCGCTATTCCCCATGGTCCTTACGGAGTTCCCAGCATCCACTAGGACATCAGAGAAATATAAATACAGGATTGAAGTTATTTATTTATTTTGGGGGGGGGGGTGGGTTCATTCCCTCTACTTTAAATGATGGGATTCATGTATATTAGAAAAAAATAAAATAAAGATACATTTATTTTGAAACAATAAAAGTAAACTAGTGATCTAAATATTTTCCCTTTAATCTACATAGTGTACAGTAGAACAGGAGCATGCCGAATTCTTGCAAGAAGCAGCTGAACCTTTATCCCCAATATGTCCTTGGTGGACAAGACAAAGTTCAGAGTGCTTAGATTAGATAACGCAATGACAAGCTATATAACGTAGGCCATAACTAGCAGGCCAGTAAGGCTGACAACTATAATGAGGGGCACACATACAACTAATACCCCCTTTCCACGGACTTGAAAATCCCGGGTTATTGCAATGTGAGCGCGCAGGAACCTGGGAGTTTTGGAAACAGCTCCACCTGTGTCCAGTCACCCGGGAATCCTTCTTGGGAACAGAGCAGGGTATTCCATGAAAGGGACCCAGGTGAGCTGCAGTGGAAATTGGTAACCCAATTACAGCATAGGGAGAGCCGCTAGCCTGGTTCAAGGAGACAATGTACTCTCCAAACGCCGACAATGTGAACAGCGCCGATCCGGGAATTACCAGGATCGGCGGGGCAGCAGAAAGGGGTCTGTCTAGTGTTCCAAACCCTGGGTCAGACCAGGGACTTTAGTGTAAATGTGGTATAACCTGAGAGCTAGTTTAATTAGTAACAATCCGTTCTTTATTTACACTGATTGGCCCAGAGCCAAAAAATGCACTGACCAATTGTGAGGTTTCTCACCAGCATGCGCAATTTCACATTTAGATCAGACTATGATCATGCGCATTTTGGTTTACACGGTGTAAAATCAGGCACCCTGTCTGACAATGCAGCCTGTGACCCTATTTGAAGGGAAAATATAGGAAACAATCCTCACCGGACTTGTACTCTGTGACATGTGAATATCTGATATGAAATGAAAGGTAGGACTTAATGATTTTTAAGCACTAGATCAGGACTGACCAACTTGTGGCTCTCCACCTGTTGTGAAACTAAAAATCCCAGCACACTTTGCCACAGTTATGCTATTATGAAATGCTATGGCAGGGCATGCTGGGATGGGTAGTTTTCCATCAGCTGCAGAGCCACGGGTTGGCGAGGCCTGCACTAGACTGTATGAAAGGCAGGAGACAGAGTATGACTGTAAAAGCCTGGTTCTCTTTGGGGTCAGCTACACAAGATCAAATCAGATGATTTCCTACAATAGGAGGGGGAGAGGGATCAAAAGTTCTGTAGCACACAGGTGTAGAAGTTACCCATTGTAATCAATCAGCTTCTAGCTATCATTTTAGAAAAGGTACTTTATAAATGCTACCTTGAAGTCAACTAGTTGCTGTAGGCAACTTCTCCATTTGTCCACTTTAGAAGGTTTGCTATATATCCCTCATGTAAACACACACAGCTGTGTAACTGTAAAGCTGGGCATACACTATACAATTATCTGGCAGATTATCTGTCAGTTCTGGCTGGTTGGAATTAAAATCTGGTAATGGATGAAAGCAAATTATAATATACCATTTGCTCCCAAACACTGAAAAATGGACAATACTCGCATCTAATGCTGGTCGTCCTGATGTATGGCCAGCATTAGTAAAATTACATATTTTTTTATATATTGTTATCAATGGTGCACTCACTTTTACACATAGGTTTCTGATGACCTTATTGGATCAGTATGGTGTGTTCCCCTGCACCTCACCTCTCTCACAGACTGTATGTGGGGTTAAGTATGCGTGATCACCGTTCACAAAACTGGCACTCGTAAGGGGATCAGCACAATGTCAAATCCAGCATGACGACAAGTTACTAATGCCACCCGCAGCTGTAACAGTGTCGGCGTTACAACTGTGAATGTGATGGGAAAGCATTAGGTTTAAAATAGTAAAGTTGAAGCCAGATACTGCAGATGGCATTAGTAACATGTGACATGCTGGGTACCACGTTACACTGCCACCCTTCTGACCAGAGCCGGCCTTAGGCATAGGCAAACTAGGCAAATGCCTAGAGCATTTGGTATGCTTAGGGGCACCAGCAGCTTCTGCTGATTAAAATGATATGCGGCATGCCTATATTCTGTGTGTGACTGCGGCTGTATCTGCATACGAAATGCTGTTTCAGTGTATTCCTGGAAATCACTGTAATGTAGCATTTCATATGCAGATAAAGCCGCAGTCGCACACAGAATATAGGCATGCTGCATATCATTTTAATCAGCAGAAGCTGCTTGTGCGTCCTAGCCACATAGTTATGCAAATAAGATGCATTTTCATAAACAAAAGGCGCCCGACGTTAGCAGAGCTGCCAGCTGACTCATGCCAGCCATTTCCTGCAGAACTAGCGGCGGTGCTAGAGGGCACCAGCCAAAATCTTGCCTAGGGCATCAAATTGGTTAGGGCCGGCTCTGCTTCTGATAACGTGAGAACATCAGTGTGGTATGCGTGACAGCACATGGCAGAGTACAGTTTTACTATAATGTGCTGTACACTTGCTCAGGGTTTGAGACAAGAGAGCTGCATGGAAAATGTGGATGTACAAAAACCATTATATGGGGAGATTTATCAAAGCGTGGAGAGAGCTAAAGTAACAACCAATCAGCTCCTGCCACTTTTCAAACGCAGACTGTAAAATGACAGAAGCTGATTGGTTAGTACTTTATGGGCCTAATTCAGATCTGTTCGCTCGCTAGCTATTTTTTGCAGCTCTGCAAACAGATAGACGCCGCCCACAGTGGAGTGTATTTTAGCTTTACAAGTGTGCGAACGCGTGTGCATCCGCCCTGTACAAAAACAGTTTGTGCAGTTTCTGAGTAGCTCTGACCTTACTCAGACGCTGCGATCACTTCAGCCTATTCGAGCCCGGAATTGACATCAGACACCCGCCCTGCAAACGCCTCGACACACCTGCGTTTTTCCAACCGCTCCCAGAAAACGGTCAGTTGACACCCACAAACGCCCTCTTCCTGTCAATCTCCTTGCGAACGGCTGTGCGAATGGTTTCTTCGCTAGACCCAGTGCACAACAATGATCCGCTTCGTAACCAAACGGCGCGCTTGAGCATTGCAGTGCATACGTATGCGCAGTAATTACCTGATCGCTGCACAGCGAAAAACGCTAGCGAGTGAACAGATCTTAATTAGGCCCTGTGCCCCTCCACTTTATGGGGGTGACTCAATTGTTTGACAATTGTGTCTTTTTTCAGCACTGATCACGCTAGACAGCCTGGGTTTAGCCATGTAAAACGGCTAAACCTGACCAAAGTGCTGGGCGCAACGCGAAAAGTGCCATTTGGGTGACCAAACGGGTCACTTTTTGCGCCTTTCAGCGTCGCCAGCACGAGGGGCTGCGTGCTGAAATGCTGACAGCTGTTTGCGCCCAAACAGAGCAACAACTGAATTTCTCCACTGGGCGCTATATAGTGGCTGCTGGCGTGAAAATAAAACGTGCACATATATGCGGCTATACTAACCAACCACTTAGTTATCAGGACAGACTTGCACCAGCCTATTCCCAGTGCAAGAGACCTGTGTGGATTCAGACTGATCTCTTTGTACGCACAAGTCAAACTAGCCCGCAATTCCAACAGTACACCCATGGATTATGTACCAATGCCCCTTTGCCACTCACTTACAGCAGTAAGTGTGACACAGCAAATGTGTATGACTGCCCGTAGTTACATATGCCTGGCTACAGACCATGTGCAGTTGCTAGGAAACAACAACAACCACCTACAGGATCAATCCGCAGGACAGACTTGTTTGCAAGTTCACCTGTTCTCCTGAGCAACATTCTATTGTATGATGAATCATTAATCCTCACACTGGCAATTCAAATCACTGAGACACAACAGGCCTGAGTCAGATGTGGACAGAGTGGGCATCACTGCTGCTTGGAAGCGGCAGCGAATGCTGCAGGAGGCATCTGGTAAAAGTAGCCGCCTCCTGCATGCATGTGTGATCCTCTGCTGCGTCCAAGGAAACCGCATCGGATCACTCTGGGTCACCATCGGCCTTGTTGAGTAACCAATGAGGTCAGGTAGGCCCGGCTGCCACAGCGGGAAATCTCCATCGGAAGACTGAGACCGTGGCTTTGGCACTCCCACAAAACGGAGGCGACTGTCAATAACTTGGCGCCTGCAGCTGTACTGTGTCTGATGATGCAGGACCCGTACTGCACATGCGCATAATACAGAACATCGGTACTCTGCATGATCTTTTTTTTTTTTTTTTTTGCATCGGGACAGGAATCAGACCCATACCTCCATAAAAGCTGGCCACTCTGATCAGCAACTTCACATACAGTACATGTACCAGGGTTGGGAAGTAGCAAACAGGAAGGCAACACAAAGGGATTTGTGACACAAAGAATGCAAGAGTGAAAGTAAAACAGAGAAATGTTAGCCAACAAAAAGAAAACTTTTTTTTTTTTTTTTCAGAAAACAAAAATCGGTTTCATAAGGCAACACAATATTCCAGTAAAGCACTGGGAAAGGTGTGCTGTGTGTGGGGGTAGACTTCAGTATGCCGCCAGCCGGGATCCCGGCGACCAGCATACCGGCGCCGGGATCCCATCCGCTGGCATGCCGACACATGTTCTCCCTCTTGGAGGTCCACGACACCCCTGGAGAATAAATAGCGTGGTGCACGTAGCGTACCGCCGTGCCCACAGCGTGGTGAGCCCGCAAGGGGCTCATTAGTGCTCGCCCAGCTGTCTGTATGCCGGTGACCGGGATACCGGCACCAGTATGCTGGCCCCCGGCCACTCATACTACACCCGTGTGTGGGATATAGTAACAAATAATAAGCCTACGCTTAGCAAGAACTGGTGGCTCGCAGACTGCTAAATAAAAGGTTCAATTAACATGTTGGACCTTATGCAGAGATGGACACAGATCACTTCACACACAGCGAGATCTGCGCCCATCTCTTCACATGCTGGGGGCCGCCCAGCACAGGGCAAGGTCGCCCAGCATGTGTGGCACCGCCTCACAGTGCATCGGCACATCAAACCTAGGTTGAACACTGGGAGAGCAGCCAGGGGGTCCAGGGCCAGTTTTTTTAATTGAAACAGGTGCGTGTGACATCACGCAGTTGCCCCCGAAAACGACCCTATTTGTGCAGTCACATCTCCAACTCTGCGTCGCAGCCTTGCAAACGCCCCGCCACTGTCAATCACATTGCGGCCACATCCTTCAGGTATGCGGCCGCAATGTTTGAGGCTGCGCAGCGCGTGCACAGTTTGCCGATATAGGTAAACTGCGCTGCAGGACGCAGCAGCGTCCATCTCTAAATATGGTACTTTATCGTGTAACCCTTTGTAGTGGCTGTGTAATGAACCACATACTCTGTGTGTATATCATGGAGAGGAAATAGCACACAACACTACATGCCCTTATTTCCAATTTCTAATCTTGCTATGTCATGTACCGACCAAGCATGCCTTAACCTGGGCACAAACTATACGCTATATATTGGTAGAGGCTGCATTCCGCAACATCATATAGTGGGTACTCTCAAACCCACCTGATTCATCATTTGACGATCTGGGTGGTCACATCATCTCATGGGATGTTCTGTACGTCCAATGGGACAATTCCATGGACAATAGCTATTGTTACATGAAGAATGTAGCGATACATTGCGCCAACATATGATGCATTGTATAGGGTGTACCCAATGTGATATCGCTACAAATTTTACTACCTGCTGAGGTTTAAACACCTAAAACCCTTTGCACAAAATATATGTAAAATACATTTTTAAAAAATTGATGTAATTTGGACAGTAAATTGATTCATTTTAATTTTGTCCATAAAAGAATATATACCTCTAAAAATCAATGTGGCAGCATCTACTCATGTTAATAAATGCAAATATACAGCGATAAGGTTGACAGCATAAGATATATTACCCTTGCGTTACAGAAAATGGAACATTAACAGATATAGACTGAAATAGGGAATCAATGATAAGCAAACAATGACGCACTGAGCTTGGGAGAAGACTGGACGTTACCAAACACTGTAGCAGAACATTACTAACAAGAGACCAATAGTGCAGCACCCACAGAAATCAGACTTTTGTAGTCCTCAATCAACCTTGCTTATTTTATATATAAATCTCTAAAAGATGCCAAGATACATTAGCCTGACTTTCCAATGTATCGCTGCTAAAGAATAAATTAGTGTATAATCAGATGCCGTGTGACCACATTTAGTTATGTATAAACACCTGAGGGATTTTTCTTATTGCAGTACAGTAAGTCTGCATCTGCATGGTGAGAATTATTCAGGTTGAGGGTACAGGACAAAACCCAAGAAATCCAGAGGCTTATTGTGAGCCGCAGGCAATGCGGATGTATGCAACTGCACCTAAATAGGTAAAAAGTGGCACAGCCCATGCATCTCACTGTGTACAAAGTCACAGGACCTTTTCAGCCGCACGGACTCTGGAATGCATTGAGAGTTCCTGTGCGGGCACTGGGAGTTGGCTAAACAGAAGCACAAAGATATCCTGTATGATGGGTGCATTATAAGCTCATATACTGTACTTAATCACATATACTAGTGGAGGCCATACTATAATGGAGGTTCTGCAGCTGGCATGTGGCTGGTGCAAGTTCCGATGATTGTGACTGCAGATGCACAAAGCAGTCATTCCAGCCCTTACACAGTCAGACACACACTTGCACACTAGCATTAGCATAAAGTTGAACATGCAACTGCTGCAAAAAGATGCTAAAGTGGTCGCAGCACTAAGACTCAGAATCTTCCCCCCTAGTACGCTCCAAATTGAAAGGCCTAAACACATAGGAGGGAATTCCATTGTGCTGGGCATCTTTAGCAATAGGCATCTATCGGAGCTATTCAATTGTTGTTGCTTCAACAGATGCCCATTAAGGACCCATACACTACAACGATTGTGCACGATTTCATGCGATTCCGACCTTTTGGCCCGTTATATCGTATGAAAAGTATCAAATCGTATGTCTTTTCGATGCGATGCGTGGTCCCGTGACTGTCGGATCAGACCCTTTAGATCGCTAGTGCTGCACAACTGATTTATCGGCATTGCATGGATTCAGATGGAAAAATAAGAATTTACTTACCGATAATTCTATTTCTCGGAGTCCGTAGTGGATGCTGGGGTTCCTGAAAGGACCATGGGGAATAGCGGCTCCGCAG
The DNA here is from genome assembly GCF_028390025.1 of Pseudophryne corroboree. Taxonomy (NCBI): domain Eukaryota; kingdom Metazoa; phylum Chordata; class Amphibia; order Anura; family Myobatrachidae; genus Pseudophryne; species Pseudophryne corroboree. Next base: position 105,905,806 of record NC_086453.1, read on the forward strand.
GAGACAGGGCACAAAAAAGTAAAGCTTTACTAGGTCAGGTGGTGTGCACTGGCTCCTCCCCCTATGACCCTCCTCCAGACTCCAGTTAGGTACTGTGCCCGGACGAGCATACACAATAAGGGAGGCATTTTGAATCCCGGGTAAGACTCATACCAGCCACACCAATCACACCGTACAACTTGTGATCTAAACCCAGTTAACAGTATGACAACAGAAAGGGCCTCTTAAAGATGGCTCCTTAACAATAACCCGAATTAGTTAACAATAACTATGTACAAGTATTGCAGATAATCCGCACTTGGGATGGGCGCCCAGCATCCACTACGGACTCCGAGAAATAGAATTATCGGTAAGTAAATTCTTATTTTCTCTATCGTCCTAAGTGGATGCTGGGGTTCCTGAAAGGACCATGGGGATTATACCAAAGCTCCCAAACGGGCGGGAGAGTGCGGATGACTCTGCAGCACCGAATGAGAGAACTCCAGGTCCTCCTTTGCCAGGGTATCAAATTTGTAAAATTTTACAAACGTGTTCTCCCCCGACCACGTAGCTGCTCGGCAGAGTTGTAATGCCGAGACCCCTCGGGCAGCCGCCCAAGATGAGCCCACCTTCCTTGTGGAGTGGGCTTTTACAGTTTTAGGCTGTGGCAGGCCTGCCACAGAATGTGCAAGTTGAATTGTGTTACAAATCCAACGAGCAATCGACTGCTTAGAAGCAGGTGCGCCCAACTTGTTGGGTGCATACAATATAAACAGCGAGTCAGATTTTCTGACTCCAGCCGTCCTTGCAATGTATATTTTTAAGGCTCTGACAACGTCCAACAACTTGGAGTCCTCCAAGTCGCTAGTGGCCGCAGGCACCACAATAGGTTGGTTCAGATGAAATGCTGATACCACTTTAGGGAGAAAATGCGGACGAGTCCGCAGTTCTGCCCTATCCGAATGGAAGATTAGATAAGGACTTTTATAAGATAAAGCCGCCAATTCAGATACTCTCCTGGCAGAGGCCAGGGCTAGTAACATAGTCACTTTCAATGTGAGATATTTCAAATCCACCTTTTTCAATGGTTCAAACCAATGGGATTTGAGGAAATCTAAAACTACATTTAGATCCCACGGTGCCACCGGAGGCACCACAGGAGGCTGTATATGCAGTACTCCCTTGACAAAAGTCTGGACCTCAGGGACAGAGGCCAATTCTTTTTGGAAGAATATTGACAGGGCCGAAATTTGAACCTTAATGGATCCCAATTTGAGACCCATAGATAATCCTGATTGCAGGAAATGTAGGAAACGACCCAGTTGGAATTCCTCCGTCGGAACCCTCCGATCCTCGCACCACGCTACATATTTTCGCCAAATGCGGTGATAATGTTTCACGGTGACTTCCTTCCGTGCCTTAATCAAGGTAGGAATGACTTCTTCTGGAATGCCTTTCCCTTTTAGGATCTGGCGTTCAACCGCCATGCCGTCAAACGCAGCCGCGGTAAGTCTTGAAAAAGACAGGGACCCTGCTGTAGCAGGTCCCTTCTCAGAGGTAGAGGCCACGGTTCGTCCGTGAGCATCTCTTGAAGTTCCGGATACCAAGTCCTTCTCGGCCAATCCGGAACCACTAGTATTGTTCTTACTCTTCTTTGCCGTATGATCTTCAATACCTTTGGTATGAGCGGCAGAGGAGGAAACACATACACTGACTGGTACACCCAAGGAGTTACCAGTGCGTCCACAGCTATTGCCTGTGGATCTCTTGACCTGGCGCAATATTTGTCCAGTTTCTTGTTGAGGCGAGACGCCATCATGTCTACAATTGGTCTTTCCCAACGGTCTATTAACATGTTGAAGACTTCTGGATGTAGACCCCACTCTCCCGGATGAAGATCGTGTCTGCTGAGGAAGTCTGCTTCCCAGTTGTCCACGCCCGGGATGAACACTGCTGACAGTGCTATCACGTGATTCTCCGCCCAGCGAAGAATCTTGGCAGCTTCTGCCATTGCACTCCTGCTTCTTGTGCCGCCCTGCCTGTTTACATGGGCGACCGCCGTGATGTTGTCCGACTGAATCAACACCGGCTTTCCTTGCAGGAGAAGTTCCGCCTGGCTTAGAGCATTGTAGATTGCTCTTAGTTCCAGAATGTTTATGTGAAGAGACTTTTCCAGGCTCGACCACACTCCCTGGAAGTTTCTTCCTTGTGTGACTGCTCCCCAGCCTCTCAGGCTGGCGTCCGTGGTCACCAGGATCCAATCCTGAATGCCGAATCTGCGGCCTTCTAATAGGTGAGCCTTCTGCAACCACCACAGAAGTGACACCCTTGTCTTTGGTGACAGGGTTATTCGCAGGTGCATCTGCAGATGCGACCCTGACCATTTGTCCAACAGATCCCTTTGGAATATTCTTGCATGGAATCTGCCGAATGGAATTGCTTCGTAAGAAGCCACCATTTTTCCCAGGACTCTTGTGCATTGATGTACTGACACTTTTCCTGGTTTTAGGAGGTTCCTGACCAGATCGGATAACTCCTTGGCTTTTTCCTCTGGAAGGAAAACCTTTTTCTGAACCGTGTCCAGAATCATTCCTAGGAACAGCAGACGAGTTGTCGGGATTAAATGGGATTTTGGAATATTCAGAATCCACCCGTGTTGTCTTAGCACCTCTTGAGATAGTGCTAAAGCTGTCTCCAGCTGTTCTCTGGACCTTGCCCTTATTAGGAGATCGTCCAAGTATGGGATAACTAATACGCCTTTTCTTCGAAGAAGAATCATCATCTCGGCCATTACCTTGGTAAAGACCCGAGGCGCCGTGGACAATCCGAACGGCAGCGTCTGAAACTGATAGTGACAGTTTTGAACAATGAACCTGAGGTACCCCTGGTGTGCGGGGTAAATCGGAACGTGTAGATACGCATCCTTGATGTCCAAGGATACCATAAAGTCCCCTTCTTCCAGGTTCGCTATCACTGCTCTGAGTGACTCCATCTTGAACTTGAACTTTTTTATGTAGAGGTTCAAGGACTTCAGATTTAGAATAGGCCTTACCGAGCCATCCGGCTTCGGTACCACAAATAGAGTGGAATAATACCCCTTTCCTTGTTGTAATAGGGGTACTTTGACTATCACCTGCTGAGCGTACAGCTTGTGAATGGCTTCCAACACCCTCTCCCTTTCGGAAGAGACGGTTGGTAAGGCAGACTTCAGGAAACGATGAGGAGGATCCGTCTCTAATTCCAACCTGTACCCCTGAGATATTATCTGCAGGATCCAGGGGTCTACCTGCGAGTGAGCCCACTGCGCGCTGTAATTTTTGAGACGGCCCCCCACTGTCCCCGAGTCCGCTTGAGAGGCCCCAGCGTCATGCTGAGGTTTTTGCAGGAGCCGGGGAGGGCTTCTGTTCCTGGGAAGGAGCTGCCTGTTGGTGTCTCTTCCCTCTTCCTCTGCCTCGTGGCAGGTACGACAAGCCCTTTGCTCTCTTATTTTTGTAGGAGCGAAAAGGCTGCGGTTGAAAGGTCGGTGCCTTTCTCTGTTGGGGAGTGACTTGAGGTAAAAAAGTGGATTTCCCGGCAGTAGCCGTGGCCACCAAGTCTGATAGACCAACTCCAAATAACTCCTCCCCTTTATACGGCAAAACCTCCATGTGACGTTTTGAATCCGCATCGCCTGTCCACTGTCGTGTCCATAAGGCTCTTCTGGCTGAAATGGACATAGCACTCACCCGAGATGCCAGTGTGCAAATATCCCTCTGTGCATCACGCATATAGATAAATGCATCCTTTATTTGTTCTAACGACAGTAAAACATTGTCCCTATCTAGGGTATCAATATTTTCAATCAGGGATTCTGACCAAACTACTCCAGCACTGCACATCCAGGCAGTTGCTATAGCTGGTCGTAGTATAACACCTGCATGTGTGTATATATTCTTTTGAATAACTTCCATCTTTCTATCTGATGGATCCTTAAGTGCGGCCGTCTCAGGAGAGGGTAACGCCACTTGTTTGGATAAGCGTGTGAGCGCCTTGTCCACCTTAGGGGGTGTTTCCCAGCGCGCCCTAACCTCTGGCGGGAAAGGGTATAATGCCAATAACTTTTTTGAAATTATCAACTTTTTATCAGGAGCAACCCACGCTTCATCACACACGTCATTTAATTCTTCTGATTCAGGAAAAACTGTTTGTAGTTTTTTCACACCATACATAATACCCTGTTTTACGGTATCTGTAGTATCAGCTAAATGTAACGTCTCCTTCATTGCCAAAATCATATAACGTGTGGCCCTACTGGAAAATACGTTTGAATTTCTACCGTCGTCACTGGAATCAGTGCCCGTGTCTGGGTCTGTGTCGACCGACTGAGGCAAAGGGCGTTTTACAGCCCCTGACGGTGTTTGAGGCGCCTGGACAGGCATTAATTGATTGTCCGGCCGCCTCATGTCCTCAACTGACTGTTTAAGGGAAGATAAACCATCACGTAATTCCACAAATAAAGGCATCCATTCTGGTGTCGACCCCCTGGGGGGTGACATCTGCATATTTGGCAATTGCTCCGCCTCCACACCAATATCGTCCTCATACATGTCGACACCACGTACCGACACACACCGCAAACTCACAGGGAATGCTCTAATGAAGACAGGACCCACTAGCCCTTTTGGGGAGACAGAGGGAGAGTCTGCCAGCACACACCACAAAGCGCTATATATACAAGGGATATCCTTATATTAAGTGCTCCCTTATAGCTGCTTTAATATATATATATATAGCCATTAATGTGCCCCCCCTCTCTGTTTTACCCTGTTTCTGTAGTGCAGTGCAGGGGAGAGACCTGGGAGCCGTTCTGACCAGCGGAGCTGTGACAGAAAATGGCGCCGTGTGCTGAGGAGATAGGCCCCGCCCCTTTTTCGGCGGGTTCTTCTCCCGCTATTTTTCCAGTCAGGCAGGGGTTAAATATCTCCATATAGCCCCTATGGGCTATATGTGAGGTATTTTTAGCCTTGTATAAGGTTTATATTTGCCTCTCAGAGCGCCCCCCCCCAGCGCTCTGCACCCTCAGTGACTGCCCAGTGAAGTGTGCTGAGAGGAAAATGGCGCACAGCTGCAGTGCTGTGCGCTACCTTATGAAGACTGAGGAGTCTTCAGCCGCCGGTTTCCGGACCTCTTCACGCTTCAGCATCTGCAAGGGGGTCGGCGGCGCGGCTCCGGGACCGGACTCCACGGCTGGGCCTGTGTTCGATCCCTCTGGAGCTAATGGTGTCCAGTAGCCAAGCAGCAAATCCACTCTGCATGCAGGTGAGTTTACTACTTTCCCCCTAAGTCCCACGTTGCAGTGATCCTGTTGCCAGCAGGACTCACTGTAAAGAAAAAAAAACCTAAACTAAACTTTCTCTAAGCAGCTCTTTAGGAGAGCCACCTAGATTGCACCCTTCTCGTTCGGGCACAAAATCTAACTGGAGTCTGGAGGAGGGTCATAGGGGGAGGAGCCAGTGCACACCACCTGACCTAGTAAAGCTTTACTTTTTTGTGCCCTGTCTCCTGCGGAGCCGCTATTCCCCATGGTCCTTTCAGGAACCCCAGCATCCACTTAGGACGATAGAGAAATGGTGTTCTTTTGTGCATGCGATGTATCGCAGAAGTTTCACCGGCATTCTCAAGGACACTCCCAGCCCATCAGATATATCTTATGGTACAACTGTATGCCATACGATATATCTCATGCGAAATCGTATGGAATCACTCCCGGGAAGGTCCCAGGGGAGTTCAAGGGAAATCGCATCCGACTTCAGCCTCAGACATATTGTTGTAGTGTATGGGGCCCTTCAGCCGCAGCAGATACTTTTTTTCTCGCACCCCCTGAAAAGTCCATAGTTAGGGAACCTCAAAGCCGGACTTAAGACGCCCATTCAGGCTCTTTAGATGGGTTTAGCTGCTTTGCGCAACTAAACCCAGAGCTGACTGGCACCATAATACCCCTTTCACATCGTAAAAATAACCCGGTATCGACCTGGCATATTGCCGGGTTGACACGGGTCACTGTGCGATGTGAAAGGGGTCTTGGAGAATTCCCGGGTCACCTGACCCGGTAATTCAACCCGGGTTAAAAGAAAGGTTATTCGCGGGTTGAATACTGGGTCAGTGGCAGTGTAAACGGGTTCCCGGGTTGATGCGATGCGGGACCTGTTTACTACATAGGGAGAGGCGGCACGGAGATGAGCTTATCTCCCAACGCTGCCTCCGCCGCTATGGCAACCGGCATGGCATATTGTCGGGTCGGGAAGCCAGTGCTGAGGCTCCAATGCCGGATCCCACCCGGGAAGGACCCATTTCCAATTCCCAGGTGGGATCCGGCATCGGTGATGTGAAAGGGGTATAACTGGAAATGGTCGTCTGATTGGACCAACAATTCAATAGCTCAGATTAGACGCCCATTGTTACAGATGCCCATCAGGAGGTGCAGTTAGCAACTGAATCGGTCCTATATATTCCACATCCCATTTAACAAAATGCTCTGGTTTGCTCCTGGCTATAAATAAATGCAGACTAGATTCCCCACACCTTAACAAAGACCATAAAACTAGTTAAGGCCAATTAAATCCAAGCAGATAGCTTGGTCCAGAGGGGTACATTTTACCATTCTCCAACTCCAAAATCAAATATAAACCGTTCTATACAGATAGGAAAAGAAAAAAAGAAACATGTCTACAACGGGACAAAAACCTTAAGTACACCAACACATGTGCATTAGGTCAAATCCAGCAATTTCCATTATTGTACCCTACACATTTCAAATGTTCCTCACTATTAGCTGTGAAACCCACATTATGCAATTCAAGCCATAGCCTAAAAACAATGTTCTGTTCAACGTGCAGCTCTAGCCGCATTTCCTGCAATCGTTTCTGCTGAGCATTGCATGACAAAATCTACAGTACCCAACAAAAAAAGTCTGTCAAAACTACATAAATGTACGTACAGAGCTACGAACAAGACAATGCATCCGGATTTGCCAATCATACCTAATTCACATGGGGAACTACCTGGCCAGGTATTCTACTTTGCTGTCAGTGTCAAACACACAGCAAGTACAGTATTCTTGCGGGCTCTTATTCTGCACAATGCATTAGATTCTGGAGTAACATGACTAAGCTCTGATCAGATCCTTTTCATGGTTTATGTCACATACTGTGCTGCATGTGCGCTCTATAGATTGTAAGCTGGCAAGCCGGGCCCTTGGATCTACCTGCCAATACCCAGTCTTGTTTAATTAAGCTGTTCCCAATTGTAAAACACAACTGAACATGCTAGCGCTACAGCATATAAATAAATGATAATTATTGATGCACTGGAGCTCAGCAAAGTGCCCTTAGGCTTAGGAATGCTATATATCCAATGTTGGCAGCTGTGCACATGTTGGGTGGGACAGGAGCTCTGACAGATCACACCGCCTCCCTGTCTGCAGGATCACACAGCTACAGTAGTACATGCACAGAAATGTGTGCCTGTATTTCTGTATGTGACATGCCTTACTGCAGGCAGCATGGATGCTGGCGACTGTCATAAGCACCATTGCAGCAGCAGGCGTAGGTGTATGCAGGGAGGAGGAGTAGGGTGTGGGGGCACTCCTTGTGTGGATAGGGACATGCACAATGGGCTGACATTGCCACTGATAAGGCAATGCAGGTGCAGCTGGGCTTAGCCTGGATCCCCACTGTGGGGGCACTAATAGGATAGATGAGTGGAGCATTAGAATAAAGCAGGTCTCATGCATCAGCTATAGGGCAGCCCACAATGATTGGCAGAGCACTGCCCTGCTCCTATCCTGTTACCTTGGAGTCTGGAACCTCACAGCTGCTGGTCGTTGTGTGTGTGAGGCGGCGAGCTGGCTGTCAGTCCCTCCCCTGCTTCCTGACAGTTATGTTGGCGGCCTGTACTTCAGCCCGACTCGGCCGGGGCCTCCCTTCTGGTGTCTCCGCTATACGGCCAGCAGGCAGCAAAAAACGCCCCGGAGCCTACGCCCTTTCACCTCCGGATGCAGAACAAGAGGAAGAAGATGGATTGCTGGCAGAGCTGCACAAGATGTCGACGCTTCCGCCCACACAGTGACGTCACGCGCGATCACGCCCACTCCATCCAGAGCTCATCATCCTTCATGATCTGTATTTTTGCAGCTCATTCTCTCTTGTTAATATGCAGATAATGACTGTGCTGCTGTGTACAAAATAATGGTTCATTACACAGGGACAGATCTTATAGGATTTGTCCTTGTATAACTGTTGATCTGCTCTGCTAGCTGGCCTGGTTATGAATGGTGACATTTCTTGTGCCCTGTGTGCAGTTGCAGTATATACAGCAGGTCTCCCTCTTTATACAGTTCTTCCCCCTACTCTCTAAATAAAAGTGCTGTAAAAAAAATAAGAATTTACTTACCGATAATTCTATTTCTCGTAGTCCGTAGTGGATGCTGGGGACTCCGTCAGGACCATGGGGAATAGCGGCTCCGCAGGAGACAGGGCACAAAAGTAAAAGCTTTAGGATCAGGTGGTGTGCACTGGCTCCTCCCCCTATGACCCTCCTCCAAGCCTCAGTTAGGATACTGTGCCCGGACGAGCGTACACAATAAGGAAGGATTTTGAATCCCGGGTAAGACTCATACCAGCCACACCAATCACACTGTACAACCTGTGATCTGAACCCAGTTAACAGCATGATAACAGCGGAGCCTCTGAAAAGATGGCTCACAACAATAATAACCCGATTTTTGTAACAATAACTATGTACAAGTATTGCAGACAATCCACACTTGGGATGGGCGCCCAGCATCCACTACGGACTACGAGAAATAGAATTATCGGTAAGTAAATTCTTGTTTTCTCTGACGTCCTAAGTGGATGCTGGGGACTCCGTCAGGACCATGGGGATTATACCAAAGCTTCCAAACGGGCGGGAGAGTGCGGATGACTCTGCAGCACCGAGTGAGAGAACTCCAGGTCCTCCTCAGCCAGGGTGTGCCCCTGACCAAGTAGCAGCTCGGCAAAGTTGTAAAGCCGAGACCCCTCGGGCAGCCGCCCAAGATGAGCCCACCTTCCTTGTGGAATGGGCATTTACATATTTTGGCTGTGGCAGGCCTGCCACAGAATGTGCAAGCTGAATTGTACTACACATCCAACTAGCAATCGTCTGCTTAGAAGCAAGAGCACCCAGTTTGTTGGGTGCATACAGGATAACAGCAAGTCAGTTTTCCTGACTCCAGCCGTCCTGGAAACCTATATTTTCAGGGCCCTGACAACATCTAGCAACTTGGAGTCCTCCAAGTCCCTAGTAGCCGCAGGTACCACAATAAGCTGGTTCAGGTGAAACGTTGACACCACCTTAGGGAGAAACTGGGGACGAGTCCGCAGCTCTGCCCTGTCCGAATGGACAATCAGATATGGGCTTTTGTGAGACAAAGCCGCCAATTCTGACACTCGCCTGGCCGAGGCCAGGGCCAACATCATGGTCACTTTCCATGTGAGATATTTCAAATCCACAGATTTGAGCGGTTTAAACCAATGTGATTTGAGGAATCCCAGAACTACGTTGAGATCCCACAGTGCCACTGGAGGCACAAAAGGGGGTTGTATATGCAGTACTCCCTTGACAAACTTCTGGACTTCAGGAACTGAAGCCAATTCTTTCTGGAAGAAAATCGACAGGGCCGAAATTTGAACCTTAATGGACCCCAATTTGAGGCCCATAGACACTCCTGTTTGCAGGAAATGCAGGAATCGACCGAGTTGAAATTTCTTCGTGGGGCCTTCCTGGCCTCACACCACGCAACATATTTTCGCCACATGTGGTGATAATGTTGTGCGGTCACCTCCTTCCTGGCTTTGACCAGGGTAGGAATGACCTCTTCCGGAATGCCTTTTTCCCTTAGGATCCGGCGTTCAACCGCCATGCCGTCAAACGCAGCCGCGGTAAGTCTTGGAACAGACATGGTACTTGCTGAAGCAAGTCCCTTCTTAGCGGCAGAGGCCATGAGTCCTCTGTGAGCATCTCTTGAAGTTCCGGGTACCAAGTCCTTCTTGGCCAATCCGGAGCCACGAGTATAGTTCTTACTCCTCTACGTCTTATAATTCTCAATACCTTAGGTATGAGAAGCAGAGGAGGGAACACATACACCGACTGGTACACCCACGGTGTTACCAGAACGTCCACAGCTATTGCCTGAGGGTCTCTTGACCTGGCGCAATACCTGTCCAGTTTTTTGTTCAGGCGGGACGCCATCATGTCCACCTTTGGTCTTTCCCAACGGTTCACAATCATGTGGAAGACTTCCCGATGAAGTCCCCACTCTCCCGGGTGGAGGTCGTGCTGAGGAAGTCTGCTTCCCAGTTGTCCACTCCCGGAATGAACACTGCTGACAGTGCTATCACATGATTTTCCGCCCAGCGAAGAATCCTTGCAGTTTCTGCCATTGCCCTCCTGCTTCTTGTGCCGCCCTGTCTGTTTACGTGGGCGACTGCCGTGATGTTGTCCCACTGGATCAATACCGGCTGACCTTGAAGCAGAGGTCTTGCTAAGCTTAGAGCATTGTAAATTGCTCTTAGCTCCAGTATATTTATGTGGAGAGAAGTCTCCAGACTTGATCACACTCCCTGGAAATTTTTTCCTTGTGTGACTGCTCCCCAGCCTTTCAGGCTGGCATCCGTGGTCACCAGGACCCAGTCCTGAATGCCGAATCTGTGGCCCTTTAGTAGATGAGCACTCTGCAGCCACCACAGAAGAGACACCCTTGTCCTTGGAGACAGGGTTATCCGCTGATGCATCTGAAGATGCGATCCGGACCATTTTTCCAGCAGATCCCACTGAAAAGTTCTTGCGTGAAATCTGCCGAATGGAATCGCTTCGTAAGAAGCCACCATTTTTCCCAGGACCCTTGTGCAATGATGCACTGACACTTTTCCTGGTTTTAGGAGGTTCCTGACTAGCTCGGATAACTCCCTGGCTTTCTCCTCCGGGAGAAACACCTATTTTCTGGACTGTGTCCAGAATCATCCCTAGGAACAGCAGACGTGTCGTCGGAGACAGCTGCGATTTTGGAATATTTAGAATCCACCCGTGCTGTCGTAGAACTACTTGAGATAGTGCTACTCCGACCTCCAACTGTTCTCTGGACCTTGCCCTTATCAGGAGATCGTCCAAATAAGGGATAATTAAGACGCCTTTTCTTTGAAGAAGAATCATCATTTCGGCCATTACCTTGGTAAAGACCCGGGGTGCCGTGGACAATCCAAACGGCAGCGTCTGAAACTGATAGTGACAGTTTTGTACCATGAACCTGAGGTACCCTTGGTGAGAAGGGCAAATTGGGACATGGAGGTAAGCATCCTTGATGTCCAGGGACACCATATAGTCCCCTTCTTCCTGGTTCGCTATCACTGCTCTGAGTGACTCCATCTTGATTTGAACCTTTGTATGTAAGTGTTCAAATATTTCAGATTTAGAATAGGTCTCACCGAGCCGTCTGGCTTCAGTACCACAATATAGTGTGGAATAATACCCCTTTCCTTGTTGTAGGAGGGGTACTTTGATTATCACCTGCTGGGAATACAGCTTGTGAATTGTTTCCAATACTGCCTCCCTGTCGGAGGGAGACGTTGGTAAAGCAGACTTCAGGAACCTGCGAGGGGGAGACGTCTCGAATTTCCAATCTGTACCCCTGGGATACTACTTGTAGGATCCAGGGGTCCACTTGCGAGTGAGCCCACTGCGCGCTGAAACTCTTGAGACGACCCCCCACCGCACCTGAGTCCGCTTGTACGGCCCCAGCGTCATGCTGAGGACTTGGCAAAAGCGGTGGAGGGCTTCTGTTCCTGGGAATGGGCTGCCTGCTGCAGTCTTCTTCCCTTTCCTCTATCCCTGGGCAGATATGACTGGCCTTTTGCCTGCTTGCCCTTATGGGGACGAAAGGACTGAGGCTGAAAAGACGGTGTCTTTTTCTGCTGAGATGTGACTTGGGGTAAAAAAGGTGGATTTTCCAGCTGTTGCCGTGGCCACCAGGTCCGATGGACCGACCCCAAATAACTCCTCCCCTTTATACGGCAATACTTCCATGTGCCGTTTGGAATCTGCATCACCTGACCACTGTCGTGTCCATAAACATCTTCTGGCAGATATGGACATCGCACTTACTCTTGATGCCAGAGTGCAAATATCCCTCTGTGCATCGCATATATAGAAATGCATCCTTTAAATGCTCTATAGTCAATAAAATACTGTCCCTGTCAAGGGTATCAATATTTTCAGTCAGGGAATCCGACCAAGCCACCCCAGCGCTGCACATCCAGGCTGAGGCGATCGCTGGTCGCAGTATAACACCAGTATGTGTGTATATACTTTTTAGGATATTTTCCAGCCTCCTATCAGCTGGCTCCTTGAGGGCGGCCGTATCTGGAGACGGTAACGCCACTTGTTTTGATAAGCGTGTGAGCGCCTTATCCACCCTAAGGGGTGTTTCCCAACGCGCCCTAACTTCTGGCGGGAAAGGGTATAACGCCAATAATTTTCTATCGGGGGAAACCCACGCATCATCACACACTTCATTTAATTTATCTGATTCAGGAAAAACTACAGGTAGTTTTTTCACACCCCACATAATACCCTCTTTTGTGGTACTTGTAGTATCAGAAATATGTAACACCTCCTTCATTGCCCTTAACATGTAACGTGTGGCCCAAATGGAAAATACGTTTGTTTCTTCACCGTCGACACTGGAGTCAGTGTCCGTGTCTGTGTCGACCGACTGAGGTAAATGGGCGTTTTAAAGCCCCTGACGGTGTTTGAGACGCCTGGACAGGTACTAATTGGTTTGCCGGCCGTCTCATGTCGTCAACCGACCTTGCAGCGTGTTGACATTATCACGTAATTCCCTAAATAAGCCATCCATTCCGGTGTCGACTCCCTAGAGAGTGACATCACCATTACAGGCAATTGCTCCGCCTCCTCACCAACATCGTCCTCATACATGTCGACACACACGTACCGACACACAGCACACACACAGAGAATGCTCTGATAGAGGACAGGACCCCACTAGCCCTTTGGGGAGACAGAGGGAGAGTTTGCCAGCACACACCAAAACGCTATATTATACAGGGACAACCTTATATAAGTGTTTTCCCTTATAGCATCTTAATATATAATAATATCGCCAAATAAGTGCCCCCCCTCTCTGTTTTAACCCTGTTTCTGTAGTGCAGTGCAGGGGAGAGCCTGGGAGCCTTCCTAGCAGCGGAGCTGTGTAGGAAAATGGCGCTGTGTGCTGAGGAGAATAGGCCCCGCCCCCTTTTCGGCGGGCTTCTTCTCCCGTTTTTCTGACAACCTGGCAGGGGTTAAATACATCCATATAGCCCCAGGGGCTATATGTGATGTATTTTTAGCCAGCATAGGTACTTTCATTGCTGCCCAGGGCGCCCCCCCAAGCGCCCTGCACCCTCAGTGACCGTTGGTGTGAAGTGTGCTGAGAGCAATGGCGCACAGCTGCAGTGCTGTGCGCTACCTCATGAAGACTGAGAAGTCTTCAGCCGCCGATTTCTGGACCTCTTCTCTCTTCAGCATCTGCAAGGGGGTCGGCGGCGCGGCTCCGGTGACCCATCCAGGCTGTACCTGTGATCGTCCCTCTGGAGCTAGTGTCCAGTAGCCTAAGAAGCCAATCCATCCTGCACGCAGGTGAGTTCACTTCTTCTCCCCTAAGTCCCTCGTTGCAGTGAGCCTGTTGCCAGCAGGACTCACTGAAAATAAAAAACCTAACAAAACTTTTACTCTAAGCAGCTCTTTAGGAGAGCCACCTAGATTGCACCCTTCTCGGCCGGGCACAAAAACCTAACTGAGGCTTGGAGGAGGGTCATAGGGGGAGGAGCCAGTGCACACCACCTGATCCTAAAGCTTTTACTTTTGTGCCCTGTCTCCTGCGGAGCCGCTATTCCCCATGGTCCTGACGGAGTCCCCAGCATCCACTTAGGACGTCAGAGAAAAAAAAATCTCTTGCGTGTCATCACGTGTGGGAATGTCTGGCGCAGAGTTTTTGGGAGTGTTTTTGCATTTGACGAATGGAGTCGGGGATCAAAGTACTTAGGGGTCTATGTAGTAAGCCTTGGAGAGAGATAAAGGTGGAGATAAAGTACCAGCCAATCAGCAGATATCAGTTTTCATACACAGCCTGTACATGGCTAGGAATGGCCATCTGTGTGCCAATGGCCATTGATGGTTGCAATTGATGGTGAAGTGGCCATCGATAATGACCAACTATGACATGGGAGACCATTGATGGTTTCATTCACCGATGGTGATCCCTGTTCTTTCATTGACTGGCCCACGGGTCAATCACAGCCTGGGATGGGCCTTCACGGGTGTCGGGTGCGGAGCTATGCTCCGTATCCTGACACATTGGGAAAAAAATGAAATATTTGTTTGTGCTGTGCCATCGTTGGCAGGAAACCATCTGGTTCCCTCCCATCAATGGCAAAAAGCATTCAACATCGGTCATAAACCATCGATGAGTATGACCCCTACAGTGGCGGAACTAGCGAGCGGTGGGCCCAGGTGCGACAAAATGCTTTGCCCCCCTCATCCCATCCAAGTCCACCCCCTCACCCCTTCGGAGGATCTGGTGAGGGGGACCTGCTCAGGGCCAGAGAAATGGATACCTAGCAACAGTGCCGTAACTAGACATTTTAGCGCTGTGTGCAAGAAACGGCATCGGATTCCCCCCCTTTCCTCTATGTAAAACAGGGGCAGTGCGCGGCGTAGGAGCGCGCAAAAAATATAGGGGCGTGGCTTCGTGGGGAAGGGGTTTTGCCACAAAATAATACAAATTCATATTACGGTGCACAGTAGTCTCCATTATTCAAATTAAGCTGCACAGTAGCACCACTACACCAGGTAGAGCCCCTTTTACACCTTACGGCGGACAGACTCCCCTTTTTACACATTACGGCAGACAGTGTTCACCTTTTACACATTACGGCAGACAGCATCCCCTTTTTACACGTAACGGCAGACAGCGTCCCCTTTTTTACACATAACGGCAGACAGCGTCCCCTTTTTACACATCACGGCAGACAGCGTCCCCTTTTTACACGTTACGGCAGACAGCGTCCCCCTTTTTTACACATAATGGCAGACAGCATCCCCCTTTTTACACATTACGGCAGACAGCGTCCCCCTTTTTACACATTAAGGCAGACAGACAGAATATATAGAAAGATAGATAGATAGATAGATAGATAGATAGATAGATAGATAGATAGATAGATAGATAGATAGGAAAGAATAGATTATACTTACTGTCTCCGCTGGCAATCAGGCTCCTCGGTGCAGCTTCTGGCAGATCCCGGGCAGGGGAGGAGGAGGAGGGAGGTGGAGGAGGGAGCCGCAGCAGCGCTGTGTAATTGGTGGAGACGCTGCTGCAGCTGTCCCTCTCCTTCACCGTAGGCTGTCCTCCGCCGCTGTGAATGCTCCTCTCCTCGGCGGCGGCCCGCAGCACACATTGGCATGTAATGAGTCAGTTTGACATGCCGCTGGCTATGGGCCCCTTGACAGTGGCGGGCCCCAGTGCAAGGCACTGCTTGCACTGGCGGTAGTTCCGCCACTGGACACCTTATATCCAGTGTTGGGGCAGATTTATTTTGACAGGTATTAAATTGTTCATTCTCTGTCACCCCATGTAGTTCTGTAAATCTTTATGCTAACCGCTGCCTACAGTAAATATAATATACATGCCAACATGTTAAAATACACTTCAGTGACCCTTAACTACTGTCAAACATATACATTTGATCAAAGGGCGTAACTGGACATCTGGGTCACCTTGCGAAATTGGGATGAGGCCTTCTAGTAAACTCCTGTCCAACATGATGTTTCCTCCATCCCCAGCCAGTAGGAATTGTAATAGTACCAATCTGACACATTAGTCTGAACTATACATACAGCTATTTTTTTATTATTTTCTACATCAAGCATACTTCCCCACCAACACCCGTAACCCTACCTCCTTGCAGCCTCCCCCCCCCACACACACACACCCCTCCCCAAGTGGTGCCTAAACCTGACCCTCCCTCTACATTATAACTCTCCCGGGGGTTCTTAAACCTAACCCCACCCCCCTCCCCACAGCCTAACTCTCACCCTCCCTTCCCCGCTGCCTAACCCTCCCAAGGTGGCGTCTAGACCTAGCCCCTACGGTGGATGCCATCAGTCAGGATTGGCAGTGGCAGCTGGGCTCTATCTTGTTTTGCAGCAGTGGCTTATCTATAATTATTTACCAGCCCGTCAAAGTGACGGAACAACTTAACAGTAATGCCAGCACTGGCCGCTATGTGCGCCTGAAAGGAGCAACATTTGAATAGCTCCGTTGGACGCTATCTAGTGGCTGCCAGTGTGTAAAACAATTGAATTCCCTCCATTGAGATGAGGAGCAGTGTTAGCCTTTTCTTATATAGGATGACGGCAGAGTGTGGGGTGCACACGGGCTCCGGGATCCAGGGTGTGCTGTGTGGGCATTCTGGATCCCATTGAAGTTACTTACATGGTGGCCCAGGCACTGTTTTTTCTGTGCTGTTTTCAGAAATATTTCTTTCAGGATGTGGGGTCAACAGAAATTGCACATGACTGTTCCTGTTTTAAAACGCCTCTGATCTTCAGAGAAGGAATGCCACTGACCCAAAAGAACAAGACACTTAACAGAATTTATTTTATTAAGGATGCCATACGATGCCATGATAGGAAGCGGGGAGACTAACAGTAGTTAACATCCTCCATTTTTTTTAATAAACAATCTTAATAAATAATAATAAATGTATGTTTAAAATGATTACATCAATTTAATCATTAAATTCAGTAACATGACTTAAATTGTGACAATAAATAATACTTTCTCATGCAGTTATGCATTTGCATGGCGCATTCATCCTGATTGTGTTTGTACAGAGCTGCAGTAGCCATTTCAGGGGAAGTGTATTGAAAATGGGGGTAATTCCAAGTTGATCGCAGCAGGAATTTTTTTAGCAGTTGGGCAAAACCATGGCCCTCATTCCGAGTCGTTCGCTCTGTATTTTTCATCGCATCGCAATGAAAATCCGCTTAGTACGCATGCGCAATATTCGCACTGCGACTGCGCCAAGTAATTTAACAATGAAGATAGTATTTTTACTCACGGCTTTTTCATCGCTCCGGCGATCTTAAGGTGATTGACAGGAAATGGGTGTTACTGGGCGGAAACACGGCGTTTTATGGGCGTGTGGTTGAAAACGCTACCGTTTCCGGAAAAAACGCAGGAGTGGCTGGAGAAACGGGGGAGTGTCTGAGCGAACGCTGGGTGTGTTTGTGACGTCAAACCAGGAACGACAAGCACTGAACTGATCGCACAGGCAGAGTAAGGTTGAAGTTACTCAGAAACTGCAAAGTAGTTTGTAATCGCAATATTGCGATTACATCGGTCGCAATTTTAAGAAGCTAAGATACACTCCCAGTAGGCGTAGGCTTAGCGTGTGTAACTCTGCTAAATTCGCCTTGCGACCGATCAACTCGGAATGAGGGCCCATGTGCACTGCAGGGGGGGCAGATATAACATGTGCAGAGAGAGATAGATTTGGGTGTGGTGAGTTCAATCTGAAATCTAAATTGCAGTGTAAAAATAAAGCAGCCAGTATTTACCCTGCACAGAAACAAAATAACCCACCCAAATCTAACTCTCTCTGCAAATGTTATATCTGCCTCCCCTGCAGTGCACATGGGCCCTCATTCCGAGTTGATCGGTCGCAAGGCGAATTTAGCAGAGTTACACACGCTAAGCCGCCGCCTACTGGGAGTGTATCTTAGCATCCTAAAATTGCGACCGATGTATTCGCAATATTGCGATCACAAACTACTTAGCAGTTTTAGAGTAGCTCCACACTTACTCTGCCTGTGCGATCAGTTCAGTGCTTGTCGTTCCTGGTTTGACGTCACAAACACACCCAGCGTTCGCCCAACCACTCCCCCGTTTCTCCGGCCACTCCTGCGTTTTTTCCGGAAACGGTAGCGTTTTCAGCCACACGCCCATAAAACGCCGTGTTTCCGCCCAGTAACACCCATTTCCTGTCAATCACATTACGATCGCCGGAGCGATGAAAAAGCCGTGAGTAAAAATACTTTCTTCATAGCAAAGATACTTGGCGCAGTCGCAGTGCGAATATTGCGCATGCGCACTAAGCGGAATTTCACTGCGATGCGATGAAAAATACAGAGCGAACGACTCGGAATGAGGGCCATGGTTTTGCCCAACTGCTAAAAAATTTCCTGCTGCGATCAACTTGGAATTACCCCCAATATATTGAGCGTTCTTGGGAGGTGGTTAATAGGACGTAGGAGACGTAGCATCGTATGGGTGATATCATAGATTTGCAGTTGTGTCACATTCAGTAGCGGATCTTGCCACGGGCAAGCAGGACTTTTGCCCGGGACGCCGCCTCCCGGAGGGCGCCGCACCATTGCAAGATCCACTACTGCTGTGCTGCCCGCTGTGTCCCCCGCTGGTTCCCCGCTGTGAAGGGAACTAGACGCTACGCATCTAGTTTCCCTTCGTAGAGAGGACCTTTGCTGTGCGGTGCACGATGACGTCATCGGGCACCGCACAGCATTGTGGGACTGACACAGACGCTAGGGGTCATAATTGACCTCCAGTGTCTGTCTATGCCAGATCCGAGGAGAGGAGCGGCGCCGGCGGAGGTCTGCAGCGGTCAGGAGCGGGGATAGTAAGTATTTTCTTTTTCAGCGGCGCTACTCTACTGTACAGGGGGCATAACTGACCACGCCCCCTGTATGAAGACACACCCCTATTTCCCGCCCGGGGCGCCAAAAGGGCACGAACCGGCCCTGGTCACAATGGAGGCCAGACTCACAGAAAATCTGCACCTAGCGACCGACGGTAGCATCTAAAGACACACAAAGCGTGAAAGTGGGTGTCTCAGTCCTTGCATACATGGGCACATGACTGTACACCAGGGAAGAGCTTTGTAGTAGCACAGCATAATGTCTCAAGGTTGGTACACACTGATAGATATATCTGCAGATCAATTGATCTGCAGATATATCTATAGACGGATCGGGCTGTATGCCCAGCATACACACTGCCCGATCCGTCGGGGACTGACGTCATGAACTGGGCGCCAGCTCAGCTGTCAATCACCGCCGGCTGCTGATGAACTCTATGAGCGATGGAGTTCACAGACATATCGCCCGTACACACTGGCCGACGGACCCGCGATATATCGGCCGTTCAATAGATGTGCTTTACCCTTTTAATTTACACTATTTACCATTATTCACACCGTCGTAAGGGGCTACGCCCCCTTAACCCTTGCACACCCTTGTGGCGTGCAATATTTTTATTATATGGAGTATTACATCCAATCATAATTGTGTGAGTGGTGAAATATTGTACGGACAAAGGGGTGGTTAAGGGGTGGAAGCCCCTTGCAACGGCGTGAACAGCGCACGCAGGGCCTGGTAAATCACCTAGTAGGTGCTTTGGTTGGGGGAGTAGGGGGTGCGGGGAAAAGGCGGATGGGATCTGGGGGGGGCCACGGGCGGGGCGGTTGCAGTGGTGCCGCAGGTGGGGGAGGGTGCGTGGGTGACCCGGGTGGTGGTCCAGAGCCGCTGCAGGTGGGGGAGGAGCAGTTGCGGGGTTGCCCCGGGTGGGGGAGGGGGGATGCGGTGGTGCGCCGGGAGGTACGAGGTCGCTGCGGGTGGGGGAGGGGGTCCGGAGCTATCGCGGGTGTTGGAGGGGTTGTGTGGGGGTGCAGCGGATGGCGCCCGGAGGTACTGTGAGTGGGGGAGGGGCGGGTAATGCTTATCCTGCTTCTCCTCCTGTCAGCAGCTAAGCTGCTGTCCTCCCTTTGGCAGTGGCTCTCCCAGAGACTCGCACAGCAGCCAGTCACTATTGTTAGCGCCGGTGTCCCAATGCGGAAGATGTACGCAATAAACTACAACTCCCAGCAGCTCTAAGGGGCGGAATGCTTCAGTGCTAAAGGCTGCTGGGAGCTGTAGTTTATGTAGTGCGTCTACTTCCCTGTAATGTGGCGCGTTGGGACACTGGTGCTAACAATAGTGACTGGCTGGCAGAACTGTGTGACTGGCTGAATCAGTGAAAAAGGTGAGAGTGCTGTGCAGTGTCAGTGACACTACACACAGGCCCGGCGTTAGCCGCTCAGGAAAGGGATGCCGTGCTGGGAGGCACCAGGAAGGAGAGACGGAGAGACGTTCTCCCTGCTCTGCATCCCTGTGCTGAGCTACTGCTGCTATCCCTGCTGCTGCTGGCGGCTGCTGTCACACATGCAGCGGCGCCGGAAGCACAAAACCTTTTCTCCCCCTCGGCGCCGGCAGCACAAAACCTCCTCTCCCCCCTCCCCTCCCCTGTGTGACATTCAGTGGCCGGGCGGGAGGCAAAGTGGGCGGAGCTAGATGGGAGTAAGGGGCGGAGCTACACGGGGCCATGCTGCAGTAGGAGGATGAGCTGCTACAGCTTCGGCCAGCCAGACTTCATTAGTTAAGTGTCTGGAAAGAGAGTGAGTGTGTGTGTGTATATATACAGTGTCTGTGTATACTGTATATATGTGTATGTGTGTAATGTATGTACAGTATGTATGTGTGTGTTTGTATATATATATATGTGTCTGTTGTGTGTGTGTATGTGTGACTGCTGCATAATGTGTGTAAGAGTCACTGGTACAGGGGGCGTTACGTGTGTAAGCGTCACTGGTACAGGGGGCGTTATGTGTGTAAGCGGCACTGGTACAGGGGGCATTACGTGTCTAAGCGGCACTGGTACAGAGGGCGTTACGTGTGTAAGTGTCACTGCTACAGGGGGCATTACGTGTGTAAACGTCACTGCTACAGGGGGTGTTACTTGTGTAAACGTCACTGGTACAGGGGGGGCGTGACATGTGTAAGCGTCACTGGTTCAGGGGGCACTATATGTGAAAGCGTCTCTGGTACAGGGGGCATTACATGTGTGTCTCTACTACAGGGGTCATTATGTGCGCTGTGCGTTTGTAAAGTATGCGAGGGTGCAAATTTATAGTTTGCAGGGGCGCGCCGAACACTCTAGCAACGGCCCTGACTGCACACCCACTGCACTGCACAGCACTGTCACCTTTTACATTGATTCAGCGTCCAGACATTACCCTCCGCGATATCACCCACTCTATCCGTTACAGTAGCCATCTTGGGGCTTCCAGGCCGGCAGGCCAGGTGCTGTGTTGCGAGGTCAGGGCTTCTGGGGATCTGGGTGCGGCTGTGGTGGGGAGGCACTTCTGTGACATCACACGCAGAGCAGGCTCGGGGGCTCAGAGAGTATGCGGCGCAGGGAGGCCTATGAAAGTCTTCCGCTGCGCCGCTTTCATACACATCTATACCGGTGGGCGCAGCAGCTTTTGTTCCACCTGCGGCGCGGCTAGGGAGTGGGGATTGTTGATGCCGGATGGGGCAGGTGGACTGGCAGCAAGACATTGGTGGTCATTCCGAGTTGATCGCTTGCTAGCAGTTTTTAGCAGCCATGCAAACGCTATGCCGCCTCCCACTGGGAGTGTATTTTCTCTGACGTCCTAGTGGATGCTGGGGACTCCGTAAGGACCATGGGGAATAGACGGGCTCCGCAGGAGACTGGGCACACTATAAGAAAGATTTGGTACTACCTGGTGTGCACTGGCTCCTCCCTCTATGCCCCTCCTCCAGACCTCAGTTAGATTTCTGTGCCCGGCCGAGCCGGATGCACACTAGGGGCTCTCCTGAGCTCCTAGAAAGAAAGTATATGTTAGGTTTTTTATTTTACAGTGAGACCTGCTGGCAACAGGCTCACTGCAACGAGGGACTAAGGGGAGAAGAAGCGAACCTACCTGCTTGCAGCTAGCTTGGGCTTCTTAGGCTACTGGACACCATTAGCTCCAGAGGGATCAACCGCAGGACCCGTCCTTGGTGTTCGTTCCCGGAGCCGCGCCGCCGTCCCCCTTACAGAGCCAGAAGCAAGAAGATGGTCCGGAAAATCGGCGGCAGAAGACTTCAGTCTTCACCAAGGTAGCGCACAGCACTGCAGCTGTGCGCCATTGCTCCTCATACACACTTCACACTCCGGTCACTGAGGGTGCAGGGCGCTGGGGGGGGGGGCGCCCTGAGCAGCAATAAAATCACCTTGGCTGGCAAAATAACCACAATATATAGCCCCAGAGGCTATATATGTGGTAATTACCCCTGCCAGAATACAGAAAAAAGCGGGAGAAAAGTCCGCCGAAAAAGGGGCGGAGCCATCTCCCTCAGCACACTGGCGCCATTTCTCCCTCACAGTTCCGCTGGAAGGAAGCTCCCTGACTCTCCCCTGCAGTCTACACTACAGAAAAGGGTAAAAAAAGAGAGGGGGGGGGGGGGGCCACAAATTTGAGGCGCAGTAAATATTATAGCAGCTATAGGGGACATAATTCAGTTAGTCCCTGCATTATATAGCGCTCTGGTGTGTGCTGGCATACTCTCTCTCTGTCTCCCCAAAGGGCTTTTGTGGGGTCCTGTCTCCTTTAAGAGCATTCCCTGTGTGTGTGTGTGCGGTGTGTTGGTACGGCTGTGTCGACATGTTTGATGAGGAGACTTATGTGGAGGCGGAGCAGATGCCTATAAATGTGATGTCACCCCCTGCGGGGCAGACACCTGAGTGGATGGACTTATGGAAGGAATTACGT
The DNA here is from genome assembly GCF_028390025.1 of Pseudophryne corroboree. Taxonomy (NCBI): domain Eukaryota; kingdom Metazoa; phylum Chordata; class Amphibia; order Anura; family Myobatrachidae; genus Pseudophryne; species Pseudophryne corroboree. The sequence goes on from NC_086453.1 coordinate 105,928,533, forward strand.
GCAAGGGTCGACTCCTTACATAAAAAAATTGACGACATGCCAAATGCGGGACAGCCGGCTTCTCAGCTCGTGCCTGCCCAGGCAATTTAAAGGCCATCAGGGGCTCTAAAACGCCCACTACCTCAGATGGCAGACACAGATGTCGACACGGATACTGATACCAGTGTCGACGACGATGAGTCAAATTTAATGTCCACTAGGGCCATTCGTTGCATGATTGAGGCAATGAAAGAGGTTTTACACATTTCTGATATAAACCCAGGTACCTCAAAAAATAAGATTTTACTTACCGATAAATCTATTTCTCATAGTCCGTAGTGGATGCTGGGGACTCCGTCAGGACCATGGGGAATTGCGGCTCCGCAGGAGACAGGGCACAAAAGCAAGCTTTTAGGATCACATGGTGTGTACTGGCTCCTCCCCCTATGACCCTCCTCCAAGCCTCAGTTAGGTACTGTGCCCGGACGAGCGTACACAATAAGGAAGGATCTTGAATCCCGGGTAAGACTCATACCAGCCACACCAATCACACCGTACAACTTGTGATTTGAACCCAGTTAACAGTATGATAACAATGAAGTAGCCTCTAAAAAAGATGGCTCACAACAATAATAACCCGATTTTTTGTAACAATAACTATGTACAAGTAATGCAGACAATCCGCACTTGGGATGGGCGCCCAGCATCCACTACGGACTATGAGAAATAGATTTATCGGTAAGTAAAATCTTATTTTCTCTAACGTCCTAGTGGATGCTGGGGACTCCGTCAGGACCATGGGGATTATACCAAAGCTCCCAAACGGGCGGGAGAGTGCGGATGACTCTGCAGCACCGAATGAGAGAACTCCAGGTCCTCCTCAGCCAGGGTATCAAATTTGTAGAATTTTGCAAACGTGTTTGCCCCTGACCAAGTAGCTGCTCGGCAAAGTTGTAAAGCCGAGACCCCTCGGGCAGCCGCCCAAGATGAGCCCACCTTCCTTGTGGAATGGGCATTTACAGATTTTGGCTGTGGCAGGCCTGCCACAGAATGTGCAAGCTGAATTGTACTACAAATCCAACGAGCAATAGCCTGCTTAGAAGCAGGAGCACCCAGCTTTTTGGGTGCCTACAATATAAACAGCAAGTCAGACTTTCTGACTCCAGCCGTCCTGGAATTATATATATATATATATATATATATATATATTTTCAGGGCCCTGACAACGTCTAGCAACTTGGAGTCCTCCAAGTCCCTAGTAGCCGCAGGCACCACAATAGGTTGTTTCAGGTGAAACGCTGACACCACCTTAGGAAGAAACTGGGGACGAGTCCGCAGTTCTGCCCTGTCCGAATGGAAAATCAAATATGGGCTTTTGTAAGACAAAGCCGCCAATTTTGACAATCGCCTGGCCGAGGCCAGGGCCAACAGCATGGTCACTTTCCATGTGAGATATTTCAAATCCACAGATTTGAGTGGTTCAAACCAATATGATTTGAGGAATCCCAACACTACGTTGAGATCCCACGGTGCCACTGGAGGCACACAAGGGCTGTATATGCAATACTCCCTTGACAAACGTCTGGACTTCAGGAACTGAAGCCAATTCTTTCTGGAAGAAAATCTATAGGGCCGAAACTTGAACCTTAATGGACCCCAATTTGAGGCTCATAGACACTCCTGTTTGCAGGAAGTGCAGAAATCGACCTAGTTGAAATTTTTTCGTGCTGCCTTCCTGGCCTCACCCACGCAACATATTTTTACCACATGTGGTGATAACGTTGTGCGGTCACCTCCTTCCTGGCTTTGACCAGGGTAGGTATGACCTCTTCCGGAATGCCTTTTCCCTTAGGATCCGGCGTTCAAACCGCCATGCCGTCAAACGCAGTCGCGGTAAGTCTTGGAACAGACAAGGTCCCTGCTGGAGCAGGTCCTTTCTTAAAGGCCGATGCCACGGTTCCTCTTGGAACAGACATGGTACTTGCTGAAAGCAAATCCCTTCTTAGCTCCCGAGGCCATTAGTCCTCTGTGAGCATCTCTTGAAGTTCCGGTTACCAAGTCCCTCTTGGCCAATCCGGAGCCACGAGTATAGTTCTTACTCCTCTATGTCTTATAATTCTCAATACCTTGGTTATGAGAAGCAGAGGAGGGAACACATACACCGACTGTTACACCCACGGTGTTACCAGGACGTCCACAGCTATCGCCTGAAGGTCTCGTGACCTGGCGCAATACCTGTCCCATTTTTTGTTCGGGCGGGACGCCATCATGTCCACCTTTGGTCTTTCCCAACGGTTCACAATCATGCGGAAAACTTCCCGATGAAGTTCCCACTCTCCCGGGTGGAGGTCGTGCCTGCTGAGGAAGTCTGCTTCCCAGTCGTCCACTCCCGGAATGAACACTGCTGACAGTGCTATCACATGATTTTCCGCCTAGCGAAAAATCCTTGCAGTTTTGCCACTGCCCTCCTGCTTCTTGTGCCGCCCTTTCTGTTTACGTGGGCGACTGCCGTGATGTTATCCCACTGGATCAATACCGGCTGACCTTGAAGCAGAGGTCTTGCTAAGCTTAGAGCATTATAAATTTGCTCTTAGCTCCAGTATATTTATGTGGAGAGAATTCTCCAGACTTGATCACACTCCTTGTGTGACTGCTCCCCAGCCTCTCAGGCTGGCCTCCGTGGTCACCAGCATCCAATCCTGAATGCCGAATCTGCGGCCCTCTAGAAGATGAGCACTCTGTAATCACCACAGGAGAGACACCCTTGTCCTTGGATATAGGGTTATCCGCTGATGCATCTGAAGATGCGATCCGGACCATTTGTCCAGCAGATCCCACTGAAGAGTTCTTGCGTGAAATCTGCCGAATGGAAGCGCTTCGTAATAAGCCACCATTTTTACCAGGACTCTTGTGCAATGATGCACTGACACTTTTCCTGGTTTTAGGAGGATCCCGATTAGCTCGGATAACTCCCTGGCTTTCTCCTCTGGGAGAAACACCTTTTCCTGGACTGTGTCCAGAATCATCCCTAGGACCAGCAGACGTGTCGTCGGAACAACTGCGGTTTTGGAATATTTAGAATCCACCCGTGCTGTCGTAGAACTACTTGAGATAGTGCTACTCCGACCTCCAACTGTTCTCTGGACCTTGTTCTTATCAGGAGGTCGTCCATTTTCTTTGAAGACGAATCCTCCTTTCGGTCATTACCTTGGTAAGGACCCGGGGTGCCTTGGACAATCCAACGGCATCGTCTTGAAACTGATAGTGACAGTTCTGTACCACGAACCTGAGGTACCCTTGGTGAGAAAAGGCAAATTTTGGGACATGGAGGTAAGCATCCCTGATGTCCCGGGACACCATATAGTCCCCTTGTTCTTTGCTATCACTGCTCTGAGTGACTCCATCTGGATTTGAACCCTTGCAAGTGTTCAAATTTTTCAGATTTAGAATAGGTCTCACCTAGCCTTCAGTACCACCATATAGTGTGGAGTAATACCCCTTTCCTTGTTGTCGGAGGGGTAATTTTATTATCACCTGCTGGGAATACAGCTTGTGAATTGTTTTCAATACTGCCTCCCTGTCGGAGGAAGACATTGGTACAGCAGACTACAGGAACCTGCGAGGGGTGAAACCTCTCGACTAGAGATGAGCGGGTTCGGTTTCTCTGAATCCGAACCCGCCAGAACTTCATGTTTTTTTTCACGGGTCCGAGCGACTCGGATCTTCCCGCCTTGCTCGGTTAACCCGAGCGCGCCCGAACGTCATCATGACGCTGTCGGATTCTCGCGAGGCTCGGATTCTATCGCGAGACTCGGATTCTATATAAGGAGCCGCGCGTCGCCGCCATTTTCACACGTGCATTGAGATTGATAGGGAGAGGACGTGGCTGGCGTCCTCTCCATTTAGATTATAAGAGACTGAGAGAGATTTACTGGAGCTGACTAGGAGGAGTACTGTTACTGTAGAAGTGTAGAGACTGAGTGGAGAGAGTTTACTAGTGAGGACAGTGCAGTTTACTTTATAATCCGTTCTCTGCCTGAAAAAAGCGATACACAGCACACAGTGACTCAGTCACATACCATATCTGTGTGCACTGCTCAGGCTCAGGCCAGTGTGCTGCATCATCTATTATCTATATATAATATTATATATATCTGTCTGACTGCTCAGCTCACACAGCTTATAATTGTGGGGGAGACTGGGGAGCACTACTGCAGTGCCAGTTATAGGTTATAGCAGGAGCCAGGAGTACATAATATATTATATAGTGAGTGACCACCAGACACACAGTGCAGTTTATTTAATATATCCGTTCTCTGCCTGAAAAAAGCGATACACACAGTGACTCAGTCAGTCACATACCATATCTGTGTGCACTGCTCAGGCTCAGGCCAGTGTGCTGCATCATCTATTATCTATATATAATATTATATATATCTGTCTGACTGCTCAGCTCACACAGCTTATAATTGTGGGGGAGACTGGGGAGCACTACTGCAGTGCCAGTTATAGGTTATAGCAGGAGCCAGGAGTACATAATATATTATATAGTGAGTGACCACCAGACACACAGTGCAGTTTATTTAATATATCCGTTCTCTGCCTGAAAAAAGCGATACACACAGTGACTCAGTCAGTCACATACCATATCTGTGTGCACTGCTCAGGCTCAGGCCAGTGTGCTGCATCATCTATATATATTATATATCTGTCTGACTGCTCAGCTCACACAGCTTATAATTGTGGGGGAGACTGGGGAGCACTACTGCAGTGCCAGTTATAGGTTATAGCAGGAGCCAGGAGTACATATTATATTAAAATTAAACAGTGCACACTTTTGCTGCAGGAGTGCCACTGCCAGTGTGACTGACCAGTGACCTGACCACACTGACCACCAGTATAGTTAGTAGTATACTTATATTGTGATTGCCTGAAAAAGTTAAACACTCGTCGTGTGACTTCACTTGTGTGTTGTTTTTTTTTTTTTTATTCTATAAAAATAAAACTCATTCTGCTGACAGACAGTGTCCAGCAGGTCCGTCATTATACCTGTCCGGCTGCAGTAGTGATATATATATATTTTTTATATCATTTATCATCCAGTCGCAGCAGACACAGTACGGTAGTTCACGGCTGTGGCTACCTCTGTGTCTCTGCACTCGGCAGGCAGTCCGTCCATAATTGTAATACCACCTAACAGTGGATTTTTTTCATTCTTCTTTATACATACATAGTTACATAGACATCTTCTCTTTATCAACCAGTCTATATTAGCTGCAGACACAGTACAGTACGGTAGTTCACGGCTGTGGCTACCTCTGTGTCTGCACTCGGCAGGCAGTCCGTCCATAATTGTATACCACCTAACCGTGGTTTTTTTTCATTCTTCTTTATACATACATAGTTACATAGACATCTTCTCTTTATCAACCAGTCTATATTAGCTGCAGACACAGTACAGTACGGTAGTTCACGGCTGTGGCTACCTCTGTGTCTGCACTCGGCAGGCAGTCCGTCCATAATTGTATACCACCTAACCGTGGATTTTTTTCAGTCTTCTTTATACATACATAGTTACATAGACATCTTCTCTTTATCAACCAGTCTATATTAGCTGCAGACACAGTACAGTACGGTAGTTCACGGCTGTGGCTACCTCTGTGTCTGCAGTCGGCAGGCAGTCCATAATTGTATACTAGTATCCATCTCCATTGTTTACCTGAGGTGCCTTTTAGTTGTGCCTATTAAAATATGGAGAACAAAAATGTTGAGGTTCCAAAATTAGGGAAAGATCAAGATCCACTTCCACCTCGTGCTGAAGCTGCTGCCACTAGTCATGGCCAAGACGATGAAATGCCAGCAACGTCGTCTGCCAAGGCCGATGCCCAATGTCATAGTACAGAGCATGTCAAATCCAAAACACCAAATATCAGAAAAAAAAGGACTCCAAAACCTAAAATAAAATTGTCGGAGGAGAAGCGTAAACTTGCCAATATGCCATTTACCACACGGAGTGGCAAGGAACGGCTGAGGCCCTGGCCTATGTTCATGGCTAGTGGTTCAGCTTCACATGAGGATGGAAGCACTCAGCCTCTCGCTAGAAAAATGAAAAGACTCAAGCTGGCAAAAGCAGCACAGCAAAGAACTGTGCATTCTTCGAAATCCCAAATCCACAAGGAGAGTCCAATTGTGTCGGTTGCGATGCCTGACCTTCCCAACACTGGACGTGAAGAGCATGCGCCTTCCACCATTTGCACGCCCCCTGCAAGTGCTGGAAGGAGCACCCGCAGTCCAGTTCCTGATAGTCAGATTGAAGATGTCAGTGTTGAAGTACACCAGGATGAGGAGGATATGGGTGTTGCTGGCGCTGGGGAGGAAATTGACCAGGAGGATTCTGATGGTGAGGTGGTTTGTTTAAGTCAGGCACCCGGGGAGACACCTGTTGTCCGTGGGAGGAATATGGCCGTTGACATGCCAGGTGAAAATACCAAAAAAATCAGCTCTTCGGTGTGGAGGTATTTCACCAGAAATGCGGACAACAGGTGTCAAGCCGTGTGTTCCCTTTGTCAAGCTGTAATAAGTAGGGGTAAGGACGTTAACCACCTCGGAACATCCTCCCTTATACGTCACCTGCAGCGCATTCATAATAAGTCAGTGACAAGTTCAAAAACTTTGGGTGACAGCGGAAGCAGTCCACTGACCAGTAAATCCCTTCCTCTTGTAACCAAGCTCACGCAAACCACCCCACCAACTCCCTCAGTGTCAATTTCCTCCTTCCCCAGGAATGCCAATAGTCCTGCAGGCCATGTCACTGGCAGTTCTGACGAGTCCTCTCCTGCCTGGGATTCCTCCGATGCATCCTTGCGTGTAACGCCTACTGCTGCTGGCGCTGCTGTTGTTGCCGCTGGGAGTCGATGGTCATCCAAGAGGGGAAGTCGTAAGCCCACTTGTACTACTTCCAGTAAGCAATTGACTGTTCAACAGTCCTTTGCGAGGAAGATGAAATATCACAGCAGTCATCCTACTGCAAAGCGGATAACTGAGGCCTTGACAACTATGTTGGTGTTAGACGTGCGTCCGGTATCCGCCGTTAGTTCACAGGGAACTAGACAATTTATTGAGGCAGTGTGCCCCCGTTACCAAATACCATCTAGGTTCCACTTCTCTAGGCAGGCGATACCGAGAATGTACACGGACGTCAGAAAAAGACTCACCAGTGTCCTAAAAAATGCAGTTGTACCCAATGTCCACTTAACCACGGACATGTGGACAAGTGGAGCAGGGCAGGGTCAGGACTATATGACTGTGACAGCCCACTGGGTAGATGTATGGACTCCCGCCGCAAGAACAGCAGCGGCGGCACCAGTAGCAGCATCTCGCAAACGCCAACTCTTTCCTAGGCAGGCTACGCTTTGTATCACCGCTTTCCAGAATACGCACACAGCTGAAAACCTCTTACGGCAACTGAGGAAGATCATCGCGGAATGGCTTACCCCAATTGGACTCTCCTGTGGATTTGTGGCATCGGACAACGCCAGCAATATTGTGTGTGCATTAAATATGGGCAAATTCCAGCACGTCCCATGTTTTGCACATACCTTGAATTTGGTGGTGCAGAATTTTTTAAAAAACGACAGGGGCGTGCAAGAGATGCTGTCGGTGGCCAGAAGAATTGCGGGACACTTTCGGCGTACAGGCACCACGTACAGAAGACTGGAGCACCACCAAAAACTACTGAACCTGCCCTGCCATCATCTGAAGCAAGAAGTGGTAACGAGGTGGAATTCAACCCTCTATATGCTTCAGAGGTTGGAGGAGCAGCAAAAGGCCATTCAAGCCTATACAATTGAGCACGATATAGGAGGTGGAATGCACCTGTCTCAAGTGCAGTGGAGAATGATTTCAACGTTGTGCAAGGTTCTGATGCCCTTTGAACTTGCCACACGTGAAGTCAGTTCAGACACTGCCAGCCTGAGTCAGGTCATTCCCCTCATCAGGCTTTTGCAGAAGAAGCTGGAGGCATTGAAGAAGGAGCTAAAAGGGAGCGATTCCGCTAGGCATGTGGGACTTGTGGATGCAGCCCTTAATTCGCTTAACAAGGATTCACGGGTGGTCAATCTGTTGAAATCAGAGCACTACATTTTGGCCACCGTGCTCGATCCTAGATTTAAAGCCTACCTTGGATCTCTCTTTCCGGCAGACACAAGTCTGCTGGGGTTGAAAGACCTGCTGGTGACAAAATTGTCAAGTCAAGCGGAACGCGACCTGTCAACATCTCCTCCTTCACATTCTCCCGCAACTGGGGGTGCGAGGAAAAGGCTCAGAATTCCGAGCCCACCCGCTGGCGGTGATGCAGGGCAGTCTGGAGCGACTGCTGATGCTGACATCTGGTCCGGACTGAAGGACCTGACAACGATTACGGACATGTCGTCTACTGTCACTGCATATGATTCTCTCAACATTGATAGAATGGTGGAGGATTATATGAGTGACCGCATCCAAGTAGGCACGTCACACAGTCCGTACTTATACTGGCAGGAAAAAGAGGCAATTTGGAGGCCCTTGCACAAACTGGCTTTATTCTACCTAAGTTGCCCTCCCACAAGTGTGTACTCCGAAAGAGTGTTTAGTGCCGCCGCTCACCTTGTCAGCAATCGGCGTACGAGGTTACATCCAGAAAATGTGGAGAAGATGATGTTCATTAAAATGAATTATAATCAATTCCTCCGCGGAGACATTGACCAGCAGCAATTGCCTCCACAAAGTACACAGGGAGCTGAGATGGTGGATTCCAGTGGGGACGAATTGATAATCTGTGAGGAGGGGGATGTACACGGTGATATATCGGAGGGTGAAGATGAGGTGGACATCTTGCCTCTGTAGAGCCAGTTTGTGCAAGGAGAGATTAATTGCTTCTTTTTTGGGGGGGGGGGTCCAAACCAACCCGTCATATCAGTCACAGTCGTGTGGCAGACCCTGTCACTGAAATGATGGGTTGGTTAAAGTGTGCATGTCCTGTTTTGTTTATACAACATAAGGGTGGGTGGGAGGGCCCAAGGACAATTCCATCTTGCACCTCTTTTTTCTTTTCTTTTTCTTTGCATCATGTGCTGATTGGGGAGGGTTTTTTGGAAGGGACATCCTGCGTGACACTGCAGTGCCACTCCTAGATGGGCCCGGTGTTTGTGTCGGCCACTAGGGTCGCTAATCTTACTCACACAGTCAGCTACCTCATTGCGCCTCTTTTTTTCTTTGCGTCATGTGCTGTTTGGGGAGGGTTTTTTGGAAGGGACATCCTGCGTGACACTGCAGTGCCACTCCTAGATGGGCCCGGTGTTTGTGTCGGCCACTAGGGTCGCTAATCTTACTCACACAGCTACCTCATTGCGCCTCTTTTTTCTTTGCGTCATGTGCTGTTTGGGGAGGGTTTTTTGGAAGGGACATCCTGCGTGACACTGCAGTGCCACTCCTAGATGGGCCCGGTGTTTGTGTCGGCCACTAGGGTCGCTAATCTTACTCACACAGCTACCTCATTGCGCCTCTTTTTTTCTTTGCGTCATGTGCTGTTTGGGGAGGGTTTTTTGGAAGGGCCATCCTGCGTGACACTGCAGTGCCACTCCTAGATGGGCCCGGTGTTTGTGTCGGCCACTAGGGTCGCTAATCTTACTCACACAGCTACCTCATTGCGCCTCTTTTTTTCTTTGCGTCATGTGCTGTTTGGGGAGGGTTTTTTGGAAGGGACATCCTGCGTGACACTGCAGTGCCACTCCTAGATGGGCCCGGTGTTTGTGTCGGCCACTAGGGTCGCTTATCTTACTCACACAGCGACCTCGGTGCAAATTTTAGGACTAAAAATAATATTGTGAGGTGTGAGGTATTCAGAATAGACTGAAAATGAGTGTAAATTATGGTTTTTGAGGTTAATAATACTTTGGGATCAAAATGACCCCCAAATTCTATGATTTAAGCTGTTTTTTAGTGTTTTTTGAAAAAAACACCCGAATCCAAAACACACCCGAATCCGACAAAAAAAATTCGGTGAGGTTTTGCCAAAACGCGTTCGAACCCAAAACACGGCCGCGGAACCGAACCCAAAACCAAAACACAAAACCCGAAAAATTTCAGGCGCTCATCTCTACTCTCGACATTCCAATCTGTACCCCTTGGATACTACTTGTAGGATCCAGGGGTCCTGTACGGTCCCAGCGTCATGCTGAGAACTTGGTAGAAGCGGTGGAGGGCTTCTGTTCCTGGGAATGGGCTGCCTGCTGCAGTCTTCTTCCCTTTCCTCTATCCCTGGGCAGATATGACTCTTATAGGGACGAAAGGACTGAGGCTGAAAAGACGGTGTCTTTTTCTGCAGAGATGTGACTTAGGGTAAAAAACGGTGGATTTTCCAGCAGTTGCCCTGGCCACCAGGTCCCATGGACCGACCCCAAATAACTCCTCCCCTTTATACGGCAATACATCTTTGTGCCGTTTGGAATCTGCATCACCTGACCACTGTCGTGTCCATAAACATCTTCTTGCAGATATGGACATCGCATTTACTCTTGATGCCAGAGTGCAAATATGCCTCTGCGCATCTCGCATATATAGAAATGCATCCTTTAAATGCTCTATAGTCAATAAAATACTGTCCCTGTCAAAGGTATCAATATTTTTAGTCAGGGAATCCGACCAAGCCACCTCAGCTCTGCACATCCAGGCTGAGGCGATCGCTGGTCGCAGTATAACACCAGCATGTGTGTGTATACTTTTTAGGATATTTTTCAGCCTCCTATCAGCTGGCTCCTTAAGTACGGCCCTATCCGTAGATGGTACCGCCACTTTTTCTGATAAGCGTGTGAGCGCCTTATCCACCGAGGGGTGTTTCCCACCGCGCCTTAACTTCTGGCGGGAAAGGGTATACCGCCAATAATTTTCTATCGGGGGAAACCCACGCATCATCACACACTTCATTTAATTTATCTGATTCAGGAAAAACTACAGGTAGTTTTTTCACCTCACACATAATACCCTTTTTTTTGTGGTACTTGGAGTATCAGAAAAATGTAACACCTCCTTCATTGCCCTTAACGTGTGGCCCTAAAAGAAAATACGTTTGTTTCTTCACCGTCGACACTGAAATCAGTGTCCGTGTCTGGGTCTGTGTCGACCGACTGAGGTAAATGGGCATTTTACAGCCCCTGCCGGTGTTTGAGACGCCTGGACAGATACTAATTTGTTCGCCGGCCCTCTCATGTCGTCAACCGGCTTGCAGCGTGTTGACATTGTCACGTAATTTCCATAAATAAGCCATCCATTCCGGTGTCGACTCCCTAGAGAGTGACATCACCATTACAGGCAATTTGCTCCGCCTCCTCACCAATATTTTCCTCATACATGTCGACACACACATACCGACATACAGCACACACATAGGGAATGCTCTGATAGAGGACAGGACCCACTAGCCCTTTGGGGAGACAGAGGGAGAGTTTGCCAGCACACACCAAAACGCTATAATTATCCAGGGACAACCTTTATATAAGTGTTCCTTTTATAGCATTTTAATATATATACATATCGCCAAATCAATGCCCCCCCTCTCTGTTTTAACCCTGTTTCTGTAGTGCAGTGCAGGGGAGATCATGGGAGCCTTCCCACCAGCCTTTCTGTGAGGGAAAATGGCGCTGTGTGCTGAGGAGAATAGGCCCCGCCCCCTTTTCGGCGGGCTTCTTCTCCGGAGTTTTAGATATCTGGCAGGGGTTAAATACATCCATATAGCCTCAAGGGCTATATGTGATGTATTTTTCGCCATACAGGTATTATACATTGCTGCCCAGGGCGCCCCCCCTCAGCGCCCTGCACCCTCCGTGACCGCTGTGTGAAGTGTGCTGACAACAATGGCGCACAGCTGCAGTGCTGTGCGCTACCTGATGAAGACTGAGAGTCTTCTGCCGCCTGGTTCCGGACCTCTTCATCTTCAGCATCTGCAAGGGGGGTCGGCGGCGCGGCTCCGGGACGAACCCCAGGGCGAGCCCTGTGTTCCGACTCCCTCTGGAGCTATGTCCAGTAGCCTAAGAATCCAATCCTTCCTGCACGCAGGTGAGTTGAAAATCTCTCCCCTAAGTCCCTCGATGCAGTGAGCCTGTTGCCAGCAGGACTCACTGAAAATAAAGAACCTAAAAACTTTTTCTAAGCAACTCTTTAAGAGAGCCACCTAGATTGCACCCTTCTCGGCCGGGCACAAAAACCTAACTGAGGCTTGGAGGAGGGTCATAGGGGGAGGAGCCAGTACACACCATGTGATCCTAAAAGCTTGCTTTTGTGCCCTGTCTCCTGCGGAGCCGCTATTCCCCATGGTCCTGACGGAGTCCCCAGCATCCACTAGGACGTTAGAGAAAAGGGTATTATGTTTGGGGAGAAAAAGCTACCAATAGTTTTTCCCCCATCTGAAGAATTAAATGAAGTGTGTGAAGAAGCGTGGGCTTTCCCTGATAAAAAATTGGTGATTTCAAAAAAATTACTAATGGCGTTCCCTTTCTCGCCAGAGGATAGGTCACGTTGGGAAACTCCCCCTAGGGTGGATAAAGCGCTCACACGTTTGTCTAAAAAGGTGGCACTACCGTCTCCGGATACGGCCGCCCTAAAGGAACCTGCTGATAGAAAGCAGGAGGCTATCCTAAAGTCTATATATACACACACTGGTGTTATACTGAGACCAGCTATTGCTTCAGCGTGGATGTGCAGTGCTGCTGCTGCTTGGTCAGATTCCCTGTCAGAAAATATTGACACCCTGGACAGGGACACTATATTGCTAACCGTAGAGCATATAAAAGACTCTGTCTTGTACATGAGAGATGCACAGAGGGAGATCTGCCGGCTGGCATCTAGAATAAGTGCATTGTCCATTTCTGCAAGGAGAGGCTTATGGACTCGGCAGTGGACAGGGGATGCAGATTCTAAAAGGTACATGGAAGTTTTGCCTTATAAGGGTGAGGAGTTATTCGGGGATGGTCTCTCAGACCTTGTTTCCACAGCAACAGCTGGGAAGTCAGAATTTTTGCCCCATGTCCCCTCACAGCCTAAGAAAGCGCCGTACTATCAGGTACAGTCCTTTCGACCCCAGAAAAACAGGCGGGGAAAAGGCGGGTCCTTTCTGTCTAGAGGCAGAGGAAGGGGAAAAAAGCTGCACCACGCAGCAGGTTCCCAGGAACAAAAGTCCTCCCCCGCTTCTTCCAAATCCGCCCCATGACGGTGGGGCTCCACAGGCGGAGCCAGGTACGGTGGGGGGCCGCCTCAAAAATTTCAGCGATCAGTGGGTTCGCTCACGGGTGGATCCCTGGATCCTTCAAGTAGTATCTCAGGGGTACAAGCTGGAATTCGAGGCGCCTCCCCCCCGCCGTTTCCTCAAATTGGCCTTACCGACAACTCCCTCGGGCAGGGAGGCTGTACTAGAGGCAATTCACAAGCTGTATTCCCAGCAGGTGATAGTCAAAGTACCCCTACTTCAACAAGGACGGGGTTACTATTCCACACTGTTTGTGGTACCGAAACCGGACGGTTCGGTGAGACCCATTTTAAATTTGAAATCCTTGAACACATACATAAAAAGGTTCAAGTTCAAGATGGAATCGCTCAGGGCGGTTATTGCAAGCCTGGACGAGGGGGATTACATGGTATCCCTGGACATCAAGGATGCTTACCTGCATGTCCCAATTTACCTTCCTCACCAGGAGTACCTCAGATTTGTGGTACAGGATTGCCATTACCAATTCCAGACACTACCGTTTGGACTGTCCACGGCACCGAGGGTGTTTACCAAGGTAATGGCAGAAATGATGATACTCCTTCGAAAAAAGGGAGTTTTAATTATCCCGTACTTGGACGATCTCCTAATAAAGGCGAGGTCCAGGGAGCAGTTACTGGTCGGAGTAGCACTATCTCGGGAAGTGCTACAACAGCATGGCTGGATTCTAAACATTCCAAAGTCACAACTGGTTCCTTCCACACGCTTACTGTTCCTGGGGATGATTCTGGACACAGAACAGAAAAAAGTGTTTCTCCCGCAGGAGAAAGCCAAGGAGCTGTCCTCTCTAGTCAGAGACCTCCTAAAACCAAAACGGGTATCGGTGCATCACTGCACACGAGTCCTGGGAAAAATGGTGGCTTCGTACGAAGCAATTCCATTCGGCAGGTTCCATGCAAGGACCTTCCAGTGGGACCTCTTGGACAAGTGGTCGGGATCGCATCTTCAGATGCATCAACTGATAACCCTGTCTCCAAGGACCAGGGTGTCTCTACTGTGGTGGCTGCAGAGTGCTCATCTTCTAGAGGGCCGCAGATTCGGCATACAGGACTGGGTCCTGGTGACCACGGATGCCAGCCTTCGGGGCTGGGGCGCAGTCACACAGGGAAGAAATTTCCAGGGACTTTGGTCAAGTCAGGAGTCGTCCCTACACATAAACATTCTGGAACTGAGGGCCATTTACAATGCCCTAAGTCAGGCAAGGCCCCTGCTTCAAAACCAGCCGGTTCTGATCCAATCAGACAACATCACGGCAGTCGCCCATGTAAACCGACAGGGCGGCACAAGAAGCAGGGTGGCGATGGCAGAAGCCACAAGGATTCTCCGATGGGTGGAAAATCACGTAATAGCACTGTCAGCAGTGTTCATTCCGGGAGTGGACAACTGGGAAGCAGACTTCCTCAGCAGACACGACCTACACCCGGGAGAGTGGGGACTTCATCCAGAAGTCTTCCTACTGTTGGTAAACCGTTGGGAAAGGCCACAGGTGGACATGATGGCGTCCCGCCTCAACAAAAAGCTAAAGAGATATTGCGCCAGGTCAAGGGACCCTCATGCGATAGCTGTGGACGCTCTAGTGACACCGTGGGTGTTCCAGTCGGTTTATGTGTTCCCTCCTCTGCCTCTCATACAAAAGGTACTGAGAATAATAAGAAGGCGAGGAGTAAGAACGATACTCGTGGTTCCGGATTGGCCAAGAAGAGCTTGGTACCCGGAACTTCAAGAAATGTTATCAGAGGACCCATGGCCTCTACCGCTCAGACAGGATCTGCTACAGCAGGGGCCCTGTCTGTTCCAAGACTTACCGCTAGAGATGTGCACTTGAAATTTTTCGGGTTTTGTGTTTTGGTTTTGGGTTCGGTTCCGCGGCCGTGTTTTGGGTTCGACCGCGTTTTGGCAAAACCTCACCGAATTTTTTTTGTCGGATTCGGGTGTGTTTTGGATTCGGGTGTTTTTTTCAAAAAACCCTAAAAAACAGCTTACATCATAGAATTTGGGGGTCATTTTGATCCCAAAGTATTATTAACCTCAAAAACCATAATTTCCACTCATTTTCAGTCTATTCTGAATACCTCACACCTCACAATATTATTTTTAGTCCTAAAATTTGCACCGAGGTAGCTGTGTGAGTAAGATAAGCGACCCTAGTGGCCGACACAAACACCGGGCCCATCTAGGAGTGGCACTGCAGTGTCACGCAGGATGGCCCTTCCAAAAAACACTCCCCAAACAGCACATGACGCAAAGAAAAAAAGAGGCGCAATGAGGTAGCTATGTGAGTAAGATAAGCGACCCTAGTGGCCGACACAAACACCTGGCCCATCTAGGAGTGGCACTGCAGTGTCACGCAGGATGGCCCTTCCAAAAAACACTCCCCAAACAGCACATGACGCAAAGAAAAAAAGAGGCGCAATGAGGTAGCTGTGTGAGTAAGATAAGCGACCCTAGTGGCCGACACAAACACCGGGCCCATCTAGGAGTGGCACTGCAGTGTCACGCAGGATGGCCCTTCCAAAAAACACTCCCCAAACAGCACATGACGCAAAGAAAAAAAGAGGCGCAATGAGGTAGCTGTGTGAGTAAGATAAGCGACCCTAGTGGCCGACACAAACACCGGGCCCATCTAGGAGTGGCACTGCAGTGTCACGCAGGATGGCCCTTCCAAAAAACACTCCCCAAACAGCACATGACGCAAAGAAAAATTAAAGAAAAAAGAGGTGCAAGATGGAATTGTCCTTGGGCCCTCCCACCTACCCTTATGTTGTATAAACACGACATGCACACTTTAACCAACCCATCATTTCAGTGACAGGGTCTGCCACACGACTGTGACTGAAATGACGGGTTGGTTTGGACCCCCACCGAAAAAGAAGCAATTAATCTCTCCTTGCACAAACTGGCTCTACAGAGGCAAGATGTCCACCTCATCATCATCCTCCGATATATCACCGTGTACATCCCGCTCCTCACAGATTATCAATTCGTCCCCACTGGAATCCACCATCTCAGCTCCCTGTGTACTTTGTGGAGGCAATTGCTGCTGGTCAATGTCTCCACGGAGGAATTGATTATAATTCATTTTAATGAACATCATCTTCTCCACATTTTCTGGAAGTAACCTCGTACGCCGATTGCTGACAAGGTGAGCGGCGGCACTAAACACTCTTTCGGAGTACACACTTGTGGGAGGGCAACTTAGGTAGAATAAAGCCAGTTTGTGCAAGGGCCTCCAAATTGCCTCTTTTTCCTGCCAGTATAAGTACGGACTGTCTGACGTGCCTACTTGGATGCGGTCACTCATATAATCCTCCACCATTCTTTCAATGGTGAGAGAATCATATGCAGTGACAGTAGACGACATGTCCGTAATCGTTGTCAGGTCCTTCAGTCCGGACCAGATGTCAGCATCAGCAGTCGCTCCAGACTGCCCTGCATCACCGCCAGCGGGTGGGCTCGGAATTCTGAGCCTTTTCCTCGCACACTGTCAGAGTCGGTTTAGTTTGTGTCCCCGGAGGGGGCGCTAGTGGGTCAGTGGAGGTAGGTGGAATGAAGTGAGGAGGCAGTATTGGGTTTCTGCGCATGTGCACAATGTAGATTTATTAATAACAAAAAGTCCAGATAATAATGCAGCAGAAAGTAAAACAAACGAATGCAATGGAAATGACAATGGTAACGGCAATGGTAATGGCAATGATATAATGTGGTTTGAAACTGAAAGTCTATGGCAGAGTTTGTAATGCAGAAATGGAACCAGAGTAATTAAAACGTGGAGCCAGCAGAGGTGGAATAATGGTAGCAAACCTGGTAGCAATGCAGGAGACTGGATGGTAATGTTCACTGTGCTGTTGGAAGTGCACAATCAGCATGCAGGCTGAATCACAGGTGAGATGACGGAATGCACCTGGAGAGGGAGTCTCTACTGCTGTAGGCTGGAGCACACTGCAGGTGTAGAAGGTGTGAAGCCAGAAAGGTATTGCTGGTGCTGGTACTTGTAGTTCCACGGAAGTAACAGGTACAGAAGATTATCCAGGAACACGGAGGATCAGGAGAATATCCAGGAACACGGAGGAACAGGAGTACAGGTCCAGACACACGGGTCGCAGGAGTGACACAAAGTTCAGGACAACCTCTGACTCACCCTGCAGCTCCTGATATACCCCCTGACCGGCAGGTATTGGCTGGAGTGAGACGAGGAGGTGCGGCCAAGCTCCGGATTGGCTGCCGCACTTACACTGGGGAAAACTGTCATGGCGGCGCCCATGACGCGGCCCGGCTGGGACGCGGCGCGCCCACACGCCCGTTGACTCCAGGGGCGCTCCCAGGCCTGAGATGGTATCCACGAGCAGGGTGACAGGTGACAGCAACATGCAGTGACCCCGGACGGAGTCCGCTCCGGCGGACAGACATAACAGCGGTAAGTCGATTCCTGACAGTACCCCCTCCCTTATGGGTGGGCACCGAACACCCACGTGGCTTGGAAGGATGAGACCTGTGGAAAACACGGACCAACCTGGGAGCGTGGACATCAGCAGAGTTCACCCAACTCCTCTCCTCAGGACCATAGCCGGCCCAGTCGATGAGATATTGCAGACGACCATACCGGTGACGGGAGTCCAGGATCTTCTCTATCTCGAACTCTATGCCCCGCTGAGTTGGAATGCTGGGGCCAGCTGGAAGAGCTCTTTGGAAGCGATTTAGGACTAATGGTCTGAGGAGAGAGACATGGAAAGCATTAGGAATACGCAATGAAGAGGGTAACTTGAGCTTGTAAGCCACAGGATTTAGAACTCTTTCGATGGAGAAAGGACCAATGAAGCGTGGTGCAAACTTCATCGAAGGCACTTTAAGACGAAGATTCCGGGTTGACAGCCAGACTTTATCCCCAGGTTTCAAGCTGGGAACTGCACGTCTCTTGCGGTCGGCAAAGAATTTGTACCGAGCAGAAGCCTTTTTGAGTGAAGTATGAATCTTCCTCCAGATTGTTGAGAACTGACTGAGGACAGTAGTGGCAGCAGGAACATCGATGCTAGGAAGGTCTTGAAAATCAGGAACTCGTGGATGCTGCCCATAAACAGCGAAGAACGGAGTAGTTTCAGTAGCTGTGTGGTAGCGGAAATTGTGAGCGAATTCAGCCCACGGGAGCAAATCTACCCAGTCATCTTGGGAAGATGATATGTACAGTCTCAGGAAGGTTTCCAACTCCTGGTTTACCCTCTCTGTCTGCCCATTCGTCTGAGGATGATACGCTGACGAGAACTTGAGATGGACCTGCATGGCAGAACAGAGAGCTCTCCAAAACCTTGCCACAAACTGAACTCCACGGTCAGATATTATTTCAGTGGGTAGTCCATGTAAACGGAAAATCTCCCGTAGGAAGATTTGAGCCAGTTTTGGAGCGGAAGGAAGTCCTTGGAGTGGAACAAAATGAGCCATTTTGGTAAATCTGTCGACCACTACCCAGATGGTATTGAATCCTTGGGAGGAGGGAAGGTCAGAGATGAAATCCATAGACAGATGTGACCAAGGACGGCTGGGAATGGATAATGGCTGTAACTGACCTGCTGGAGACTGACGAGGAGTTTTGTGCTGCACACATTTAGGGCAAGACGCCACAAAGTCTTTGATGTCGACTTTCATCTTCGGCCACCAGTATGTTTCAGAGAGAAATTTAAAAGTCTTTAGGACACCAGGATGCCCAGTAAATTTAGACTGATGAGCCCAAGGCAACAACTTAGAACGAAGTTCAGGAGCAACAAAAGTTTTACCAGGAGGCGGAGCTGGAGAAACTTGTGAAGAAGCAAAGGCAACAGGATCCAGGATGGAGCGTGGTACTGGATCGGATATCTCGTCCTCAGATTCCATGGATCGAGACAAGGCATCTGCTTTGGTATTCTGAGAACCTGGGCGGAAATGGAGCTTGAAATTAAAACGGGAGAAGAACATAGCCCATCGGGACTGGCGAGGATTAAGGCACTGAGCTGCCTTCAAGTAGAGCAGGTTTTTATGATCCGTATAGATATTAAATGGAAACTTCGCCCCTTCCAGGAGATACCTCCATTCCTCAAGGGCCAGTTTAATCGCCAGAAGCTCTTGATCTCCGATGGAATAATTAACTTCTGCAGGAAGAAATTTACGGGAAAAGAATCCACAGGGATGAATCTTCCCGTCAGCTCCCATCTGAGAGAGAACAGCTCCCACTCCTACTGTGGAAGCATCCACCTCCAACTCGAATGGCTTATTAATATCGGGCTGTAACAAAACTGGAGCGGTAACAAAAGCCATCTTGATTTTTTGAAACGCAGCCAGGGCATCTTCTGACCAGTTGGAATGATCTGCCCCTTTCCGAGTTAAGCTAGTAATAGGAGCAATGAGAGTTGAAAAGCCTCGGATGAATTTCCTATAATAATTGGCAAAGCCCAGGAATCGTTGAATGGACTTGAGAGTGTTCGGAATGGACCAATTGGCAATAGCTTCCAATTTTGCCGGGTCCATCTGGAGATCCGATCCAGAAATTATATACCCCAGGAAGGGTATGGAGGTAACCTCAAAGGTACACTTAGATAATTTGCCGTAAAGACAATTCTCACGAAGACGTCGGAGGACTTCACGGACTTGGAGACGATGAGAAGGGAGGTCTTGAGAGAAGATGAGGATATCGTCCAGGTAAACAACGAGATACTTGTACAGAACGTCACGGAAAATTTCATTAACAAAGTGTTGAAACACTGCTGGAGCATTGCTCAACCCGAATGGCATTACCAGGTACTCGTAATGGCCATCCCGAGTATTGAAAGCTGTCTTCCATTCGTCACCGCTGCGGATTCTGATGAGATTATAGGCACCGCGGAGATCTAACTTGGTGAAGATGCGGGCTCCTTTGACTCTATCAAATAACTCGGTAATAAGAGGTAACGGGTAGCTGTTCTTAACGGTAATATCATTAAGTCCCCGGTAGTCAATACATGGACGTAGTCCTCCATCTTTCTTTTTAACAAAAAAGAAACCTGCCCCAGCAGGTGATGATGAGGGACGGATGAATCCTTTCTGTAGGTTTTCTTTGATGTATTCGCTCATCGCTTCGGTTTCAGGAACAGATAACGGGTAGGTGCGCCCCTAGGTGGTTTTTTGCCAGGAATGAGGTCGATGGGGCAATCCCACTCTCTATGGGGCGGCAGGACATCAGCGGCCTTCTCGCTGAAGACGTCAGCGAAATCTTGATAGGCCATAGGAAGAGTAGACTGGGTCTTGATTTCAGAAGTCTTGACAGGAACAACTTGGGCTAAACAGGACTGACGGCAATGTGAACCCCAAGCAGTTAGTTGTAAGGTAGCCCAATCAATCTGTGGGTTATGTAGCTGGAGCCAGGGCATACCTAACACAATCTCCTGAGTTGCCTGAGGAATAACTAGAAATTTTATTAACTCAGAATGCAGGAACCCAACCCCCAGTATCACTGGCCGGGTTTGTTGAGTGATATACCCCTTAGAAATACGACTACCATCAACTGCCGTGATGTAGACTGGATATGGAAGTTCATAGACCGGCAGATGAAACTTGTCTACCGCAGCTTGAGTGATGAAATTCCCCGCTGCACCACAGTCTACCAACGCAGTTGCAGATTGGAGTCCAGCCGCCGTCTCTAAGGTCACAGGAAGAATGAAATCTTGGGTTGAAGGAGCTTGCTTGAAAGATCCCAACTTGACTCCTCCCCTACAAGTCAGGATCTGGCGTTTCCCGAACGCACTGGACAAGAATTTATTTGGTGACCTACTGCCGCACAATACAGACACAGTCTCTCACGAAGTCTCCTTGACCGCTCCTCAGAGGTTAAGCGGGACCTATTAATTTGCATAGGCTCGTCAGAAGGTGGAGGCTGAAACTGTACAGGAGGTACCATTCTTGGTTTGCGACACTCAGCACGAGCACGCTCACTATTGCGTTCGCGGATGCGAGAGTCCAACTTGATACATAGGGAGATTAATTCTGGTAATTGCACAGGGATATCACGGGTTGCCAGTTCATCTTTTATCCTCTCCGAGAGTCCATGCCAGAAGGCTGCTACCAAGGCTTGGTTATTCCACTGGATCTCTGCGGCTAGCGTCTGGAACTGGATGACGTATTGGCCCATACTGCGAGTCCCTTGACGGAGCTGGAGAAGATCTGCGGAGGCTGATGTTGCACGACCCGGTTCATCGAAGATGCGTCTGAAGATGGAAACAAACTCAGCATAGTTGTTCATCAACGGGTCGGCACGTTCCCATAGAGGAGACACCCAGCTCAGGGCTGATCCAGAGAGCAGTGAAATGATATAAGCAACCTTGGATCTTGGCGTGGGAAAATTATGAGGTAAAAGTTCAAACTGGACTTCACACTGGTTGAGGAACCCACGGCATAACTTCGGACTGCCATCATACCTGCTAGGCACAGGCAGGTGCAAACGAGATACAGGAGCAGATGCAGCCGGAGAAGAAGAACCCCCTACACTTGCATGTGCAGAGGTAACAGGAACTGGAGGTGCAGGCGCACTTAGCAGAGATTGTTGTAACGTATCAATCCGGGAGGACATCCCTTGCAGAAACTGGAATATCTGCTGCTGCACAGCCTCTTGTCCATCCAAACGGGAGACCAGGTTTTGTAAGGCCCCTGACCCCACACTCTGACCACCGTCCGAGTCCATCGGTCCTGAACTTACTGTCAGAGTCGGTTTAGTTTGTGTCCCCGGAGGGGGCGCTAGTGGGTCAGTGGAGGTAGGTGGAATGAAGTGAGGAGGCAGTATTGGGTTTCTGCGCATGTGCACAATGTAGATTTATTAATAACAAAAAGTCCAGATAATAATGCAGCAGAAAGTAAAACAAACGAATGCAATGGAAATGACAATGGTAACGGCAATGGTAATGGCAATGATATAATGTGGTTTGAAACTGAAAGTCTATGGCAGAGTTTGTAATGCAGAAATGGAACCAGAGTAATTAAAACGTGGAGCCAGCAGAGGTGGAATAATGGTAGCAAACCTGGTAGCAATGCAGGAGACTGGATGGTAATGTTCACTGTGCTGTTGGAAGTGCACAATCAGCATGCAGGCTGAATCACAGGTGAGATGACGGAATGCACCTGGAGAGGGAGTCTCTACTGCTGTAGGCTGGAGCACACTGCAGGTGTAGAAGGTGTGAAGCCAGAAAGGTATTGCTGGTGCTGGTACTTGTAGTTCCACGGAAGTAACAGGTACAGAAGATTATCCAGGAACACGGAGGATCAGGAGAATATCCAGGAACACGGAGGAACAGGAGTACAGGTCCAGACACACGGGTCGCAGGAGTGACACAAAGTTCAGGACAACCTCTGACTCACCCTGCAGCTCCTGATATACCCCCTGACCGGCAGGTATTGGCTGGAGTGAGACGAGGAGGTGCGGCCAAGCTCCGGATTGGCTGCCGCACTTACACTGGGGAAAACTGTCATGGCGGCGCCCATGACGCGGCCCGGCTGGGACGCGGCGCGCCCACACGCCCGTTGACTCCAGGGGCGCTCCCAGGCCTGAGATGGTATCCACGAGCAGGGTGACAGGTGACAGCAACATGCAGTGACCCCGGACGGAGTCCGCTCCGGCGGACAGACATAACAGCGGTAAGTCGATTCCTGACACACCCCCAGTTGCGGGAGAATGTGAAGGAGGAGATGTTGACAGGTCGCGTTCCGCTTGACTTGACAATTTTGTCACCAGCAGGTCTTTGAACCCCAGCAGACTTGTGTCTGCCGGAAAGAGAGATCCAAGGTAGGTTTTAAATCTAGGATCGAGCACGTTGGCCAAAATGTAGTGCTCTGATTTCAACAGATTGACCACCCGTGAATCCTTGTTAAGCGAATTAAGGGCTCCATCCACAAGTCCCACATGCCTAGCGGAATCGCTCCCTTTTAGCTCCTCCTTCAATGCCTCCAGCTTCTTCTGCAAAAGCCTGATGAGGGGAATGACCTGACTCAGGCTGGCAGTGTCTGAACTGACTTCACGTGTGGCAAGTTCAAAAGGTTGCAGAACCTTGCACAACGTTGAAATCATTCTCCACTGCGCTTGAGACAGGTACATTCCACCTCCTATATCGTGCTCAATTGTATAGGCTTGAATGGCCTTTTGCTGCTCCTCCAACCTCTGAAGCATATATAGGGTTGAATTCCACCTCGTTACCACTTCTTGCTTCAGATGATGGCAGGGCAGGTTCAGGCGTTTTTGGTGGTGCTCCAGTCTTCTGTACGTGGTGCCTGTCCTCCGAAAGTGTCCCGCAATTCTTCTGGCCACCGACAGCATCTCTTGCACGCCCCTGTCGTTTTTTAAAAAATTCTGCACCACCAAATTCAAGGTATGTGCAAAACATGGGACGTGCTGGAATTTGCCCATATTTAATGCACACACAATATTGCTGGCGTTGTCCGATGCCACAAATCCACAGGAGAGTCCAATTGGGGTAAGGCATTCCGCGATGATCTTCCTCAGTTGCCGTAAGAGGTTTTCAGCTGTGTGCGTATTCTGGAAAGCGGTGATACAAAGCGTAGCCTGCCTAGGAAAGAGTTGGCGTTTGCGAGATGCTGCTACTGGTGCCGCCGCTGCTGTTCTTGCGGCGGGCGTCCATACATCTACCCAGTGGGCTGTCACAGTCATATAGTCCTGACCCTGCCCTGCTCCACTTGTCCACATGTCCGTGGTTAAGTGGACATTGGGTACAACTGCATTTTTTAGGACACTGGTGAGTCTTTTTCTGACGTCCGTGTACATTCTCGGTATCGCCTGCCTAGAGAAGTGGAACCTAGATGGTATTTGGTAACGGGGGCACACTGCCTCAACAAATTGTCTAGTTCCCTGTGAACTAACGGAGGATACCGGACGCACGTCTAACACCAACATAGTTGTCAAGGCCTCAGTTATCCGCTTTGCAACAGGATGACTGCTGTGATATTTCATCTTCCTCGCAAAGGACTGTTGGACAGTCAATTGCTTGGTGGAAGTAGTAAAAGTGGGCTTACGACTTCCCCTCTGGGATGACCATCGACTCCCAGCAGCAACAACAGCAGCGCCAGCAGCAGTAGGCGTTACACGCAAGGATGCATCGGAGGAATCCCAGGCAGGAGAGGACTCGTCAGAATTGCCAGTGACATGGCCTGCAGGACTATTGGCATTCCTGGGGAAGGAGGAAATTGACACTGAGGGAGTTGGTGGGGTGGTTTGCGTGAGCTTGGTTACAAGAGGAAGGGATTTACTGGTCAGTGGAGTGGACTGCTTCCGCTGTCGCCCAAAGTTTTTGAACTTGTCACTGACTTATTATGAATGCGCTGCAGGTGACGTATAAGGGAGGATGTTCCGAGGTAGTTAACGTCCTTACCCCTACTTATTACAGCTTGACAAAGGCAACACACGGCTTGACAAATGTTGTCCGCATTTCTGGTGAAATACTTCCACACCGAAGAGCTGATTTTTTTGGTATTTTCACCAGGCATGTCAACGGCCCTATTCCTCCCACAGACAACAGGTGTCTCCCCGGGTGCCTGACTTAAACAAACCACCTCACCATCAGAATCCTCCTTGTCAATTTCCTCCCCAGCGCTAGCAACACCCATATCCTCCTCATCCTGGTGTACTTCAACACTGACATCTTCAATCTGACTATCAGGAACTGGACTGCGGGTGCTCCTTCCAGCACTTGCAGGGGGCGTGCAAATGGTGGAAGGCGCATGCTCTTCACGTCCAGTGTTGGGAAGGTCAGGCATCGCAACCGACACAATTGGACTCTCCTTGTGGATTTGGGATTTCGAAGAACGCACAGTTCTTTGCGGTGCTTTTGCCAGCTTGAGTCTTTTCAGTTTTCTAGCGAGAGGCTGAGTGCTTCCATCCTCATGTGAAGCTGAACCACTAGCCATGAACATAGGCCAGGGCCTCAGCCGTTCCTTGCCACTCCGTGTGGTAAATGGCATATTGGCAAGTTTACGCTTCTCCTCCGACAATTTTATTTTAGATTTTGGAGTCCTTTTTTTACTGATATTTGGTGTTTTGGATTTTACATGCTCTGTACTATGATATTGGGCATCGGCCTTGGCAGACGACGTTGCTGGCATTTCATCGTCTCGGCCATGACTAGTGGCAGCAGCTTCAGCACGAGGTGGAAGTGGATCTTGATCTTTCCCTAATTTTGGAACCTCAACATTTTTGTTCTCCATATTTTAATAGGCACAACTAAAAGGCACCTCAGGTAAACAATGGAGATGGATGGATACTAGTATACTTATGGATGGACGAGCGACTGCCGACACAGAGGTAGCTACAGCCGTGGACTACCGTACTGTGTCTGCTGCTAATATAGACTGGATGATAATGAGATGAAATCAATATATATATATATATAATATCACTAGTACTGCAGCCGGACAGGTATATATATTTATTATGTAATGACTGATGACGGACCTGCTGGACACTGTCAGCTCAGCAGCACCGCAGACTGCTACAGTAAGCTACTATAGTAGTATGTATAAAGAAGAAAGAAAAAAAAAAACCACGGGTAGGTGGTATACAATTATGGATGGACCAGCGACTGCCGACACAGAGGTAGCTACAGCCGTGGACTACCGTACTGTGTCTGCTGCTAATATAGACTGGATGATAATGAGATGAAATCAATATATATATATATATATATATAATATCACTAGTACTGCAGCCGGACAGGTATATATATTTATTATGTAATGACTGATGACGGACCTGCTGGACACTGTCAGCTCAGCAGCACCGCAGACTGCTACAGTAAGCTACTATAGTAGTATGTATAAAGAAGAAAAAAAAAAAAAACACGGGTAGGTGGTATACAATATTATATATATATTATATACAATTATATATATATATATATATATATATATATATATTAAACTGGTGGTGACTGGTGGTCAGGTCACTGGTCACACTATCAGCAACTTGCAAGTAGTACTCCTAAGCAGACAATCACAATATATATTATACTGGTGGTCAGTGTGGTCACAATGGCAGTGTGGCACTCTGGCAGCAAAAGTGTGCACTGTACGTTATATGTACTCCTGAGTCCTGCTCTCAGACTCTAACTGCTCCCCACTGTCAGTGTCTCCCCCACAAGTCAGATAATATACAGTCACACTATCTATCACTTCAGCAAGTAACTAGTACTCCTCCTAATGCTCCCCAAAATTACTACTGTGTCTCTCTCTACTGTCTCACTCTCTTCTCTATAAACGGAGAGGACGCCAGCCACGTCCTCTCCCTATGAATCTCAATGCACGTGTGAAAATGGCGGCGACGCGCGGCTCCTTATATAGAATCCGAGTCTCGCGATAGAATCCGAGCCTCGCGAGAATCCGACAGCGGGATGATGACGTTCGGGCGCGCTCGGGTTAACCGAGCAAGGCGGGAAGATCCGAGTCGCTCGGACCCGTGTAAAAAAACATGAAGTTCGGGCGGGTTCGGTTTCCGAGGAACCGAACTCGCTCATCTCTACTTACCGCGGCTGCATTTGACGGCATGGCGGTTGAATTCCGGATCCTAAAGGAAAAGGGCATTCCGGAGGAAGTCATTCCTATGCTGATAAAAGCCAGGAAAGAAGTAACCGCAAACCATTATCACCGCATTTGGCAAAAATATGTTGCGTGGTGTGAGGCCAGGAAGGCCCCTACAGAGGAATTTCAGCTGGGTCATTTTCTGCACTTCCTACAGTCAGGAGTGACTATGGGCCTAAAATTGGGTTCCATTAAGGTCCAGATTTCGGCTCTGTCGATTTTCTTCCAGAAAGAACTGGCTTCACTGCCTGAAGTTCAGACTTTTGTAAAGGGAGTGCTTCATATTCAGCCCCCTTTTGTGCCTCCTGTGGCACCTTGGGATCTCAATGTGGTGTTGAGTTTCCTAAAATCACATTGGTTTGAACCACTTAAAACCGTGGATCTGAAATATCTCACGTGGAAAGTGGTCATGTTATTGGCCTTGGCTTCGGCCAGGCGTGTGTCAGAATTGGCGGCTTTGTCATGTAAAAGCCCTTATCTGATTTTCCATATGGATAGGGCAGAATTGAGGACTCGTCCCCAGTTTCTCCCTAAGGTGGTATCAGGTTTTCACTTGAACCAACCTATTGTGGTGCCTGCGGCTACTAGGGACTTGGAGGATTCCAAGTTACTGGACGTAGTCAGGGCCTTGAAAATTTATGTTTCCAGGACGGCTGGAGTCAGGAAAACTGACTCGCTTTTTATCCTGTATGCACCCAACAAAATAGGTGCTCCTGCTTCTAAGCAGACTATTGCTCGCTGGATTTGTAGCACAATTCAGCTGGCGCATTCTGCGGCTGGATTGCCGCATCCTAAATCAGTGAAAGCCCATTCCACGAGGAAGGTGGGCTCATCTTGGGCGGCTGCCCGAGGGGTCTCGGCTTTACAACTTTGCCGAGCTGCAACTTGGTCAGGGGCAAACACGTTTGCTAAATTCTACAAATTTGATACCCTGGCTGAGGAGGACCTTGAGTTCTCTCATTCGGTGCTGCAGAGTCATCCGCACTCTCCCGCCCGTTTGGGAGCTTTGGTATAATCCCCATGGTCCTTACGGAGTCCCCAGCATCCACTAGGACGTCAGAGAAAATAAGAATTTACTCACCGGTAATTCTATTTCTCGTAGTCCGTAGTGGATGCTGGGCGCCCATCCCAAGTGCGGATTGTCTGCAATACTTGTATATAGTTATTGCCTAACTAAAGGGTTATTG
The DNA here is from genome assembly GCF_028390025.1 of Pseudophryne corroboree. Lineage (NCBI taxonomy): Eukaryota > Metazoa > Chordata > Amphibia > Anura > Myobatrachidae > Pseudophryne > Pseudophryne corroboree. Next base: position 105,956,562 of record NC_086453.1, read on the forward strand.
TTGAGCCATCTGTTGAGAGGCTCAGTTATATTTCATACTGTTAACTGGGTTTAATATCACGAGTTATACGGTGTGATTGGTGTGGCTGGTATGAGTCTTACCCGGGATTCAAAATCCTTCCTTATTGTGTCAGCTCTTCCGGGCACAGTATCCTAACTGAGGTCTGGAGGAGGGGCATAGAGGGAGGAGCCAGTGCACACCAGGTAGTACCAAATCTTTCTTATAGTGTGCCCAGTCTCCTGCGGAGCCCGTCTATTCCCCATGGTCTTTACGGAGTCCCCAGCATCCACTACGGACTACGAGAAATAGAATTACCGGTGAGTAAATTCTTATTTTATCTTAGCAGAAGTGGGAACGAAGGGATCGGAGAGCCGGTACAAAAAAAATTTGTGCAGTTTCAGAGTAGCTTCAGACCCACTCGGCGCTTGCGATCACTTCAGACCATTCAGTTACTGATTTGACGTCATGAACACGCTCTGCGTTCGCCCAGCCACGCCTGCATTTTTCCAAACACTCCCTGAAAATGGTCAGTTGACACCCTTGGTCAGTTGAAACGCCCTCTTCCTGTCAATCACTCTGCGGCTGCCTATGCGACTGAAAAGCATCATCGCTAAACCCTGTGTAAAACTACATCGTTCGTTGTAATAGTAAGCTGCACGTGCGCATTGCCCTGCATACGCATGCGCAGAAGTGCAGAGTTTTTGGCTGATCGCTGCACAGCGAACGAATGCAGCTAGCGATCAACTTGGAATGACCCCCATAGGACGCTGCAGTAAAAGGATTGTTTTTTACCCTATCTACAGCACAGAGACTTGCTGCAGATGCAGTGGCATACCCTCCAGCTGCACCTTTTTGGCAGGTACAGACCCTTTTTTTATGATCTGTACCGTTTTTTGACTCTCCAAGCTTCAATTGAAAGTATAGGAAAAGGGGCGTGGCCACGCGGCTGTACCCGTGGCCACGCCCCCTTTTCGAATTTGTCTCAATGTTTATGTGTAAAGTGTTGGAGGGTATGTTGCTGCAGATGCAGTGGGCCCATTTTGGGGTTTGGGGCTGGAGTTGCAGCTCCATCAGTCCCATTGCTAATCCTGCTCTGTGAAAACACAGCAGGCAAAGGGCAGAGCCTCCCATTGGATGTAACCTGAGTGGGAGAACGTTTCTCGCCCAATCAGCTGTGGACTGGGTGTGATAGACCTGCCACTAACCCAATGACAGCTCCTAGCCACGCCCAGCGTTAGAGACCCAGGCACAGAATCACAGGTCTATTATATAGGAGATGGCTAGCCAAATAAAATACAATTGCAAGTATGGACATATACTTGAGCTGAAAAATGAATCTCGTATGTAATTCAGATTCTAATGTAATTTATCTCTTAAGAGTCATACACACTGAAAGATTATCTGTCCAATCTTTCTGGTTGGAACAAAAATCTGGTAATGTATTGGAGCAAATGACAATTGACCATTTGCTCTCAAACACTGGAAAACAGACAAAAATGGACTTTCAGGCAAATTGGTTAAGTTTGTTTCATTAAACCAATTTATCTGAACAACCGTTTTTGTCCATTTTCTGGATTTTGGGAGCAAATGGTTGATTGTCATTTGCTCCCAGACATTGCCAGATTGGGCAGATAATCTTTAACAGTGTAGGGCCTATTATTTCAAGGATAAGTTTAGCTCCAAGTAACCGAGCATTGTTAGGCAGGTCAGCCAGTCAGGATCCTGCACACACATGGTCCGGGTTACCATGACTTCAGCGCAGTCAGGATGCTGTACACACATGGCCTGGGTCACCATGGCTTCCAGCACAGTGCAGCCAGTCAGGATCCTGCACACATGGCCCGGGTCACCATGGCTTCCAGCACAGGCTAGACAGTCAGAATCCTGCATGTGCATAGCCCAGGTCACCATGGCTTCCAGCGCAGTGCAGCCACTCAGGATCCTTCTGCACATGCATTGCCTGGGTCATCATGGCTTCCAGCATAGGGAAGCCAGCCAGGAAGCTGAACACGCATGGTCCGGGTTACCATGGCTTACAGTGCAGCACAGCCAGTCAGGATCCTTCTGTGCATGCATGACCTGGGTCACAATGTTTTTCAGGGCAGGGCAGCCAGTCAGGATCCTGCACACACATAGCCCAAGTCACCATGGCTTCCAGCACAGGGCAGCCAGTCAAGATACTGTGCACACATGGCCTGGGTTAACATGGCTTCCAGTGCAGGGCAGCCAGTCAGGATCCTGTGCACACATGGCCCAGGGTCACCATGGCATCCAGAGCAGGCTAGCCAGTCAGGATCCTGCACACAGCTGGCCCATGTTACCATGGCTTCCAGCGCAGGGCAGCCAGTCAGGATCCTTCTGTGCACGCATAACTTGAGTCACCATGGCTTCCAGCGCAGGGCAGCCAGTCAGGATCCTGTGCACACATGGCCCAGGTCACCATTGCTTCCAGCGCAGGCTAGCCAGTCAGGATCCTGCATGTGCAGGACCCATGTCACCATGGCTTCCAGCGCAGGGCAGCCAGTCAGGATCTGGCGCACACATGGCCTGTGTTACCATGGCTCCAGCGCAGGGCAGCCAGTCAGGATCCTTCGCACATGTATGGCCAGGGTCACCATGGCTTCCAGTGTAGACTAGCCAGTCAAGATTCTGGACGCACATGGCCCGTGTTACCATGGCTTCCAGTGCAAGGCAGCCAGTCAGGATTCTTCTGCGCATGAATGGCCGGGTCACCATGGCTTCCAAAACAGGCTAGCCAGTCAGGATCCTGCGCACACATGGCCCGTGTTACCATGGCTTCCAGCACAAGGCAGCCAGTCAGGATCCTTCTGCGCATGCATGGCCTGAGTCACCATGGCTTCCAGCGCAGGGCAGCCAGTCAGGATCCTGCACACATGGCCCGGGTCACCATGGCTTCCAGCGCAGGTTAGCCAGTCAGGATAACTGCATGTGCATGACCCAGGTCACAATGGCTTCCAGTGCAGGGCAGCCACTCAGGATCCTTCTGCGCACACATGGCCCGGGTCACCATGGTATCCAGAGAAGGCTAGCCAGTCAGGATCCTGCATACAGCTGGCCCGTGTTACGATGGCTTCCAACGCAAGGCAGCAAGTCAGGATCCTTCTGTGCATGCATGACTCGAGTCACCATGGCTTCCAGCACAGGGCAGCCAGTCAGGATCCTGTGCACACATGACCCGGGTCACCACTGCTTCCAGCGCAGGCTAGCCAGTCAGGATCCTGCATGTGCATGACCCGGGTCACCATGGCTTCCAGTGCAGGGCAGCCAGTTAGGATCTTGCGTACACATGGCCTGTGTTACCATGACTCCAATGCAGGGCAGCCAGTCGGGATTCTTCGCGCATGGATGGCCTGGGTCACCATGGCTTCCACTGTAGGCTAGCCAGTCAAGATTCTGCACGTACATGGCCTGTGTTACCATGGCTTCCAGTGCAAGGCAGCCAGTCAGTCAGGATCCTTCTGCGCATGAATGGCCTGGGTCACCATGGTTTCCAGAGCAGGCTAGCCAGTCAGGATCCTACGCACACATGGCCCTTGTTACCATGGCTTCCAGTGCAAGGCAGCCAGTCAGGATCCTTCTGTGCACGCATGGCCTGAGTCACCATGGCTTCCAGCGCAGGGCAGCCAGTCAGGATCCTGCACACATGGCCCGGGTTACCATGGCTTCCAGTGCAGGCTAGACAGTCAGGATCCTGCATGTGCATGACCCGGGTCACCATGGCTTCCAGCGCAGGGCAGCCAGTCAGGATCCTTCTGCACATGCATGGCCTGGGTCATCATGGCTTCCAGCATAGGGAAACCAGTCAGGAACCTGCACACACATGGCCTAGGTCACCATGCTTACAGTACAGCGCACCCAGTCAGGATCCTTCTGTGCATGCATGTCCTGGGTCACTATGTTTTTCTGGGCAGAGCAGCCAGTCAGGATCCTGCACATAATGGTGCAACCATGCCTGTTTCAGAGGAGCCAAGAGAAGTAAACTAGTACTGGGGTGGAATACACAGACAGGAGTTATGCCTGATAATTACCGAAAGAGGGATTGAGGATCACATTAAAGAATATGTAGCCGCGAAGGAGATAGAAAAACCTACAGACATGAAAAGGGGGAATAACTGTCTGGGGCGCATTGTTGTGGTGAATGCTGATGGGGGCTATCTTGGCCACAATGTTGTGGTAAATACTTGTGGGGGCTGTCTGGGGCACATTGTTATAGTAAATACTGATGGAGGAGCTGTCTGGGGCACATTGTTTTGGTAAATACTAATGGAAGGGCTGTCTTCGGCACATTGTTATGGTAAATACTTGTGGGGGTTTTCTGGGGAACATTGTTATGGTAAATGCTTGTGGTGGCTGTCTGTAGCACATTGTTATGGTAAATACTGATGGAGGAGCAGTCTGGGGCACATTGTGATGGTAAATACTGATGGAGGAGCAGTCTGGGGCACATTGTGATGGTAAATACTGATGGAGGAGCAGTCTGGGGCACATTGTGATGGTAAATACTGATGGAGGAGCTGTCTGGGGCACATTGTTATGGTAAATACTGATGAAGGAGCTATCTGGGGCACATTGATATGGTAAATACTGATGGAGGAGCTGTGTAGGGCACATTGCTATGGTAAATACTGATGAAGGAGCTGTCTGGGGCTCATTGTTATGGTAAATACTGATGGAGCAGCTTATGTGGGCATATTGTAAAGGTAAATACTGACGGGGGGCACAATAAGAAAATTACGGTTGCCAATTTTTAACTTTCAGATTCCTAGACAGGTAGTAGATATAGAGCCCTATTATGCCAGATATATGAATCAGAATCTCCTTATGCCCTTGCCTTAGTTTACTATTACCTGCAGTGCTTCACCATAATCAACAAATTGATTTGATTGAAGATGTTTGTATGCATTTATGTATTAGTGGTGGTATTAGGTGCGGGCTAGCAGGGCGGCTGCTCGGGACGCTGCTGTCTGAGGGACTGGTCGCAGTCAGAAATGCATCTTCTCCCATGTAAATCCCTGACAATGAGCATGAACCCCCTGGCAACGAGCATGAAACCCCTGCCAATGAGCATGAAACCCCTGACAACGAGCAGGAAACCCCTGACAACGAGAATGGAACCCAGAGTATGAAACCCCTGAAAACGAGCATGAAACACTTGACAACAAGCATGAGACCCCTGGCAACAAGCAGGAAACCCGTGGCAGTGAGCATGAGACCTCTGGCAACAAACAGAAAACCCAGGGCAATGAGCATGAAACCCTTGGTTTTCGAAAACAAGACTACTGGGAATGAGCATGAGACACCTGGTGATGAGCAAGAATCCCCTGGCAAAGAGCTGGAAACCCCTGACAGTGAGCATGAGACAATATGCATGAAACCCATTGGCAACGAGCATGAGACTTGGAAACAAGCTAGTAATTTAAAAGTAATTAGAAGCCTTACTGTGGGACTTCCGGTTCCGGCATGGCGGAGTAAGCAGCAGCTCCTGTGCGCTCCTCCGTTACCGCCAGATGCCCAGCTCCTAAAAGGCATAATTTTCAGAGGTGATCTAATCCCTGTGCCCTCCGGACTCCCCACTACCCGGGCGATCGTCAGCTGTAAGTGTGACAGCTACTGTGCAAGGAGACTGACGCCGTAGTGCCGCGCTCCGACGAAGGCCTGTGACGAGGCTTTCACTCCTGCTCTGTCGGCCGCCCACGCAGCACGCGCTGAGGCGCTGCACGGAGGCGGCTTGGGGATTTATCACAGCACAGCAGCCTGTACCCTCGTCGCTGTCACTGGCCACGTTGAAAAAGTTGCCCGTACTGTGGGGGCTCTTTATGGGGACAGACAGTGATCCCGGCCGCTCTCTCCTCACTCGCCTGTGATGCCTGTGACATCTATGATATACAGGCACAAATCGGTGGCTATCAACATAACTACTTGCTCAGAAGTAGGAGCTGTATTAATAGACACATATAGCCTTTCATATGTCATCTGCAAACCCTGGATCCCATTACATTCTCTGATTTAGAGTGTCAGCTCATTCGGTCTAGCAATATATAGATAATCCAAAACAGCAGTGTGTTTGTCAATAATACTTTTGGCACAATATTACATCTGTTCTGCACAGAATGGAAAAATTTCTGGGTCCCTCAAACATGTCTAAAATTCCGTCAGCAATGCCTCCCAGGCAGGAAAAAAGACGCGCTGATCAGTCCTCTATAACAAGTGCAGATTCCAGCCCAGTGAAACCGGTCGCCAAGAAGCCAGTTAAAGTAGCCTCTGATGACGCACAATTACAGGTGCGTAATGATTCTGACTCATCCACCACTTCCCTGACATATAGAGATATAGTGGCGGCCATTCATGATACTATGGCTCCACTATTACAGAAAGCAGTGGGGGACATTACTCTTCAATTGCAGCAACTCTCTACCAGGGTATCTAATACCGAAATCAATCTAGGGGTTACTATGGATGAAATTGAAATATTAAAATCCACAGTAGGGCGACTGGAAAAAGACAATAAACATCTTCTTGATAAAATGGACAATATTGAAAACCGTACGCGCAGGTGCAACCTTCGTTTAATAGGTTTACCCGAATCTATTAAGGGCCCAGGTCTAGATGATTTTGTGCGAAACACTCTGCCTAAATTGCTCCATATTGAAGAGGTTTGTGCTGACATGGTAATTGAGCGGATACACAGGATGGGAGACCAGGCAAGTGCAAGTTCTAAGAGACCACGAGTGGTTATCTTCAAAATCCTGAACTTTCTCCATAAGAATGCTATATGGAAGGCGTCTCGCAAGACAGAACTCCGATGGGAAGGTAACACTTTACGGATTTTCCAGGATTATTCTGCGGAACTTTCTCGTCTGCGTAAGGCCTTTAATCCCGTTTGCTCCCTTCTGGTACAAAACAAACGTAAATTTGCTATGATGTATCCGGCTCGGCTTAGAATTTTTAGGGGAACGTCATTCACTGATTTTACTACACCGGGAGATGCAGAAGCCTTTATCAAGGAGGAAGAGGATTCTCTTAATAATGACATTTCAGACGCCCCAGAGTGATATATTTCCCCCCATACTCCCCTCCGGTTTTTTTTCACAATACCTCACAAGATTTCATCACGCTGTTTTTTGTGCTCACGTATATTGAACTTGTTTGGCTGAGCAAAGCTATCCTATCTAGCCAATATGTCTTTTGCTACAAATTTTATTATAAGAGTTTGAGCTGTGGTTTATATTTTCTTCCAAATATGTTTTCACATTGTAGTTGGCGGTAATGGAGCAGCCCTGCCCATCTGTCGATTGCATATAGTTATTACCACCAATTAGTGGTGTTCTACCCGAAGTCCGCTTGTTTCTACTAGTTAATTCATGTAATGTATGTATCATTACTATTTTATTTGCTGTCTCTTTTTCTTTCTTTCACTTTTCTTAGGTATGTACCCCCAGTATGTCTTGCTTACCTCATGTTTTATCCTATCCCCCCCCCCCATCCAATCGTACACTGTCTCTTTATGGATGCAATGTTTTACCTAGTCTTTTCTTTGCCAGATGAACCTTTCTTACTTCCTATGGGATGGCAACTGTTAAGATAGGTACTTTTAATGTAGGAGGTATTAACACACCAGCTAAAAGGCGGAAAATATTATCTTATATGAACAAACATAGTATCGACATTGCATGTTTACAGGAGACGCACCTGGTTTTACAGGAAACTAAAAAATTGCAAATGCTGAACTGGTCTTTACTGGGAGCAGCATCGCTCAATTCTAAATCCTGTGGAGTGGTAATTTTGGCGAGACGATCTCTTCCCATTGAAGTTTTGAAAGTAGACGCAGACCCAGATGGCAGGTATGTCATTATTCAAGTTAAACTGGGTAATAAATTGTACCATATAGGTAATATATACGCACCAAACATCTATAAGAAATCATTCTTTTCCTCACTTATGGTTAAATTATATGGCTTTGACAGCGCTTCCCTAATTTTATGTGGCGACTTTAATCTGGTCTCCTCCTTATACTTGGATAAATCCCAATTTTCCAAAAGTGCTAGACCTCTCCCCAAACTAGGTGTTCCATGGTTAGCTAAACGATTTAACTTAGTTGATACATGGCGAGCATTACACCCTACTGAAAAGGAGTACTCATGTTTATCCATGGCTCACAACACTTGGTCCCGCATAGACTATATTTTAGTTTCCTCCCTGCTCTTTCCTAATATTTCCCAGACCACCATTGAGCCGATCTCTATATCGGATCATGGTATGGTCTGGACCGAAATGATTTACTCAAAGGAAAAACCTTCTTCTCCAATGTGGAAATTTCCCTCCCATCTAGCGAAATCAGATGGTTTCCAACAGAAATGTGATGAGACATGGGAAAATTTCCGAAAGGATAATTCTCCACATGAATCAGCTAATCCTTCTCTTTTCTGGCAAACTGCTAAGACAGTGTTAAGGGGTGAAGTGATCTCTTATTATTCACATCTCAAGAAATCGCTTAATCAGGCATACTTAGAATCACAAGCTGCTTTATCCACATCTTATCAAGTTTTTAAAATTCATCCCACTGCTGACAATAAAACTACCTACCTTCTAGCCAAGTCTACTTTTAATAATCTTCTGCAATTGATAGGTGATAAATATATGTTTAATGTAAGCTACAAGTTCCATCGTTTTGGAAATAAGACAGGTAAGCTTCTTACCTCTCTGTTACAGGGAACCAGAAAACCAATGATGGTTCATCCGTTACAAAAATTGGATGGCTCCCTCTCTAATTCCAACATACAAACTGCGGCCATTCTGCGTGAATATTATGTATCCTTATACGCTTCCCCAGATCCAACTGATACCCTTATGTCTCAAGACGATTATCCTCCCCAATTCTGGGATACCCTAAACTTGCCCCAAGTACCTGCTGACTTGGTCTCCTCATTAACTGCTCCGATTACACTTTCGGAAGTCTTAACGACTATAAAACGTCTTAAACAGGGCAAAGCACCAGGGCCAGACGGATACACGAATGAATTTTACAAACAAATGTCCCCTAAAATAGGTTCGACTTTGCAAGCTGTCTTTAACAAAATTTTGACCGAGGGGATTATGCCAGATAGATTTACAGACGCAGTGATTAAAGTATTGCCCAAAACAGGACGAAATCTTTCTTTACCGGGCTCATATAGGCCTATATCATTATTAAATGTGGACTTCAAAATTTTTACCTCTATTTTAGCCCAGAGGCTTAAACCAATTATGCCACTTCTTGTTCACAAAGATCAGACTGGTTTTATAACTGGTCGTCACTCGGTTGTGAATCTTAGACGTGTCCTCTCGGTCATCCAGCATACTAACTTAAATTCCTCTGACACCTCCTCCCCTGCTCTCATATTATCTATTGATGCAGAAAAGGCTTTTGACCTTTTACTGTGGCCCTTTCTTTTTAGAACCTTACATAATTTTGGTTTCCCAGAGATTTTTATTTCAATCATACGTACCTTATACTCATCACCTTTATCATCTATCTCCTGTAACGGCCTTCTTTCTTCCCCATTTGTATTGCAGAGGGGGACGAGGCAAGGCTGCCCCCTATCCCCTCTCCTTTTTGATCTTTCAATTGAGCCCCTAGCACAAGCTATACGTAGTTCACCTCATATATATGGAATTTCAATTGGCTCGCAGACTCTGAAAATTGCATTATTTGCTGATGATACTCTTTTATTTTTAACAAATCCTGAGCAATCACTTCCCTCCTTATTAAAAATGATACACGCTTTTGGGAAAGTAGCCGGATATAGAATAAACGTTAATAAGTCAGAACTCATGATACTAGGTAAATCATCACCAACTTTACTATCCCACCCAGATGTAACTTCTTTTAAACTGTCACACTCCCACTTTAAATATTTAGGTATTAATGTCTGTGCAGATTTATCCAATCTCTACAGAATTAACTACTCCCCCGTCATAGAAAATTTAGCCCTTAAATTAGAAACATGGAAGGACCTACCTCTGTCTTTATTAGGCAGAATGGAAGTGATTAAATGCATTATTTTCCCAAAGTTATTTTATTTTATACAAATGCTCCCTATATCTTTAACCCGCTCTGATATCCTTAAGATTGAGACAATATTTTCGAAGTTCCTTTGGCAAGGTAAGAGACCAAGAATAGCCAGACAGAAATTGAAATCCCCTAAATCAAAAGGTGGCTTTGCAGCTCCAGATGTACAGGCATACTCTTTAGCAGTTCAGTTTAGATACATTGCTGACTGGCTCCATTGTTCATCTCAATATATTGATTACGACCTGGAAGCAAAGATATTTGCCCCATATGCTCCTAGCGCACTTTTGCACCTACACCCGACTCGGATCCCGGCGCCGATAAAAAGTCATATATTATTTAGAGACTCCTTTTCCGCATGGTTAACTATTAACAAATTATGTCATCGAGATCCTCGCTTCTCACAATACATCCCATTATGGGGAAATCCAATGTTCCCACCCTCGTTGCTTAATGCCACATATTTACAATGGAAGGAGAAAGGTCTTGATGCTTTCTATAAAGTTTTTGATCCTGGAGGTTTTTTATACTCCTACCCGGATCTATGCCAAAAATATGGACTTTCTCCAAGACATATGTATATGTATTTCCAGGTGCGTCACTTTGTACTATCTTATGGTGAGAGACCCCAAGGGGAAGACCCCAGTGGCTTGAATTTAGCCTCACATGCTATAGACGCACTATTACGTTCCTTTAAGATACGGCCATACAAAGTGAAATATATGTACTCTATTTTGTTAACATGCCTGCCCACCGTACAATGGGATATCTTATTTTCGAAATGGAAAGCCGATATACCTGCTTTGACAAGCATTACTGATCTCACACATTCTTGTGAGAGATCTTTAAAATTGTTGTCCTCAGCATATTTCCAGGAAGTTCACCTGAGATTTTTACACAGGGCCTATATTCCTCCTTCTCAAAGAGCCCACATGGTTCCCACAGAGACCGGCGAATGCCACAAATGTGGAAGGTCATCGGCAACATTTATACATTGTGTGTGGGAATGCAGGAAAATTAGGCGTTTTTGGTGTAAACTTGTCGCTTATATTAATAGGTTAATCTCTTCACATATACTACCGGACCAGTTGGCATGTCTTGCTTTAAATTTTGCAAGCTGGCAGATTACTCCGAAGTTTTTTCCCATCATTAGTGTAATTCTTACGATTGGCAGGAAATGTATATTGATTAAATGGGTCAACCGTTCAGCTCCATCCATTACGGAAATTCAGCAAAAACTATTGCAATTGATGTACTATGATAGAAAGACAGTGTTATTGTCACCCTCTTTTAGCACTCGAAAGTTTTGCCGCAAATGGAGTCCTGTCTTAGACACTTTGCCTCTTACAACCAAACAACATATATTAAAAACTCTTGATTGTTCTATGGCCTCATATGAACTGTATGCATATGATTAATGCATTTCACTGATACAGTTTATAGGTGGTTTTCTCTGGCAATTAGATCACATAAAATCACATTTAATGAATATTAGGGCTGGTCCCTATTACTCGTCTTTAGCATGCATCCATCCTTCCCACCCCCCCTCCCCTCTTGTATTCCCCCATATTCGATTTCTAATACTACTTTATCTTGCTGTCCTCTTTATTTCTAATTGATATCTGTCTCACGTTATCTAATACAGTGTGAAATCACTGAATATACAGAGATAATGGTATGGGTGTGGGTTGGACACACTTTTCGAGAATGAAAACTTGAAAGGTTTTTTGTCTGTTACATCCCATTCATGCACTGCATTGTAATGCAAAGATTGTACAATGAGGATTTATTTTTGCGAATATGTTAAAACTTGCTATATATCATTGTCCTTCTGTATATCAAGGAGTCTTTGTAATAGGCTGTTTTTCTCCACTCTGTATTTGATTTTACATACGTACTCGGTTCAGCATTTTCTTTTACGGTCTGATGACCTTTCTGTTCATTTATGTATAACTGAAAAACTTTCAATAAATATATTTAAAAAAAAAAAAAAAAAAAAAAGAAGCCTTACTGTGGGGCATAATTTGTAGGGGATATTATTGTGTGTGGAACAAAAAATGATGTCAGGGGCATAACTGTATGTGGCATAATGTGTAATGGGCATAACAGTAAATGGAATGTGTTGGATAATGTGTAATGGTCATTACGGTGTGTGGAATGAAGTGTAATGGGCATTACGGTGTGTGGCATAATGTATAATGGGCATTATGGTGTGTTGGATAATGTGTAATGGGCATTACAGTGTGTGGCATAAAGTGTAATGGGCATTACGGTGCGTGGAACAATGTATAATGGGCATTATGATGTGTGGCATAATGTGTAAGGGGTATTACTAGAAAGAGGAAAAAATGAGATTTATGGTAGACTTACCATTGTTAAATCTCTTTCTGCGAGGTACACTGTATTCCACAGGGAATAACATCAGGGTGTAGATTTGGATCTTAATCCGAGGCACCAACAGGCTAAAAATTTTGACTTTTCCCAGGATGCACCGCACCGCCTCCTCTATATAACCCCTTCTCCGTGCACAGGAGCTCAGTTTTGTTAACCAGTCCAATGCAGAAGCAGGTAAAGAGATGGTAGATGTTAGTCACATAGAACAACATTCTCACGACAGGAGAAGGGACTAGCGGCTAATGCCATACAAATCCAAAGAAGCTAAGTGCATCAGGGTGGGCGCCCTATGGAATCCAGTGTACCTCGCAGAAAGAGATTTAACAATGGTAAGTCTACCATAAATCTCCTTCTCTGCAGCGGGGTTCACTGGTATTCCACAGGGAATAACATCGGGGATGTCCTAAAGCAGTTCCTCAAGGGAGGGGACGCACTGTAGCGGGCACAAGAACCCGGCATCCAAAGGAGGCATCCTGGGAGACGGAATATCAAAGGCATAGAGCCTGATGAACATGTTCACTGAGAACCACGTAGCCGCCTTGCACAATTGTTCTGCGGACGCGCCACGGCGGGCCGCCCAAGAAGGTCCAACAGACCAAGTAGAATGGGCCTTGATAGCAGCAGGAGCTGGGAAACCAGCCTGCGCATAAGCTTGTGCAATCACCATTCTAATCCATCTGGACAAGGTTTGCTTGTTTGCAGGCCAGCCACATTTGTGAAAAACAAACCGTACGAAGAGGGAATCAGACCTCTGAACAGAGGCAGTACTCTCCACATATATACATCCAAAGTAGTGATGTGCACCGGAAATTTTTCGGGTTTTGTGTTTTGGTTTTGGATTCGGTTCCGCGGCCGTGTTTTGGATTCGGACGCGTTTTGGCAAAACCTCCCTGAAAATTTTTTGTCGGATTCGGGTGTTTTTTTTTACAAAAACCCCTCAAAAACTGGTTAAATCATAGAATTTGAGGGTCATTTTGATCCCATAGTATTATTAACCTCAATAACCATAATTTCCACTCATTTTCAGTCTATTCTGAACACCTCACACCTCACAATATTATTTTTAGTCCTAAAATTTGCACCGAGGTCGCTGGATGACTAAGCTAAGCGACCCAAGTGGCCGACACAAACACCTGGCCCATCTAGGAGTGGCACTGCAGTGTCAGACAGGATGGCACTTCAAAAAAATAGTCCCCAAACAGCACATGATGCAAAGAAAAAAAGAGGTGCACCAAGGTCGCTGGATGGCTAAGCTAAGCGACCCTAGTGGCCGACACAAACACCTGGCCCATCTAGGAGTGGCACTGCAATGTCAGGCAGGATGGCACTTCAAAAAATAGTCCCCAAACAGCACATGATGCAAAGAAAAAAAGAGGTGCACCAAGGTCGCTGGATGGCTAAGCTAAGCGACACAAGTGGCCGACACAAACACCTGGCCCATCTAGGAGTGGCACTGCAGTGTCAGGCAGGATGGCACTTCAAAAAATAGTCCCCAAACAGCACATGATGCAAAGAAAAAAAGAGGCGCAATGAGGTAGCTGTGTGACTAAGCTAAGCGACCCAAGTGGCCGACACAAACACCTGGCCCATCTAGGAGTGGCACTGCAGTGTCAGGCAGGATGGCACTTCAAAAAAATAGTCCCCAAACAGCACATGATGCAAAGAAAAAAAGAGGCACAATGAGGTAGCTGTGTGGCTAAGCTAAGCGACCCAAGTGGCCGACACAAACACCTGGCCCATCTAGGAGTGGCACTGCAGTGTCAGACAGGATGGCACTTCAAAAAAATAGTCCCCAAACAGCACATGATGCAAACAAAAAAAGAGGTGCACCAAGGTCGCTGGATGGCTAAGCTAAGCGACACAAGTGGCCGACACAAACACCTGGCCCATCTAGGAGTGGCACTGCAGTGTCAGGCAGGATGGCACTTCAAAAAAATAGTCCCCAAACAGCACATGATGCAAAGAAAAAAAGAGGCGCAATGAGGTAGCTGTGTGACTAAGCTAAGCGACCCAAGTGGCCGACACAAACACCTGGCCCATCTAGGAGTGGCACTGCAGTGTCAGGCAGGATAGCACTTCAAAAAAATAGTCCCCAAACAGCACATGATGCAAACAAAAAAAGAGGTGCACCAAGGTCGCTGGATGGCTAAGCTAAGCGACACAAGTGGCCGACACAAACACCTGGCCCATCTAGGAGTGGCACTGCAGTGTCAACCAGGATGGCACTTCAAAAAAATGGTCCCCAAACAGCACATGATGCAAAGAAAAAAAGAGGCGCAATGAGGTAGCTGTGTGACTAACTAAGCGACCCAAGTGGCCGACACAAACACCTGGCCCATCTAGGAGTGGCACTGCAGTGTCAGACAGGATGGCACTTCAAAAAAATAGTCCCCAAACAGCACATGATGCAAAGAAAAAAAGAGGTGCACCGAGGTCGCTGGATGGCTAAGCTAAGCGACACAAGTGGCCGACACAAACACCTGGCCCATCTAGGAGTGGCACTGCAGTGTCAGGCAGGATGGCACTTCAAAAAAATAGTCCCCAAACAGTACATGATGCAAAGAAAAAAAGAGGCGCAATGAGGTAGCTGTGTGACTAAGCTAAGCGACCCAAGTGGCCGACACAAACACCTGGCCCATCTAGGAGTGGCACTGCAGTTTTCTAGCGAGAGGATGAGTGCTTCCATCCTCATGTGAAGCTGAACCACTAGCCATGAACATAGGCCAGGGCCTCAGCCGTTCCTTGCCAATCCGTGTCGTAAATGGCATATTGGCAAGTTTACGCTTCTCCTCAGACGCTTTTAATTTTGATTTTTGGGTCATTTTACTGAACTTTTGTGTTTTGGATTTTACATGCTCTCTACTATGACATTGGGCATCGGCCTTGGCAGACGACGTTGATGGCATTTCATCGTCTCGGCAATGACTAGTGGCAGCAGCTTCAGCACGAGGTGGAAGTGGATCTTGATCTTTCCCTATTTTACCCTCCACATTTTTGTTCTCCATTTTTTAATGTGTGGAATTATATGCCAGTATCAATAGCAATGGCCTACTACTATATATACTGCGCACAACTGAAATGCACCACAGGTATGGATGGATAGTATACTTGACGACACAGAGGTAGGTAGAGCAGTGGCCTACTGTACCGTACTGCTATATATTATATACTGGTGGTCAGCAAACTGTGCAAAACTGAAATGCACCACAGGTATGGATGGATAGTATACTTGACGACACAGAGGTAGGTAGAGCAGTGGCCTACTGTACCGTACTGCTATATATTATATACTGGTGGTCAGCAAACTGTGCAAAACTGAAATGCACCACAGGTATGGAAGGATAGTATACTTGACGACACAGAGGCAGGTAGAGCAGTGGCCTACTGTACCGTACTGCTATATATTATATACTGGTGGTCAGCAAACTGTGCAAAACTGAAATGCACCACAGGTATGGATGGATAGTATACTTGACGACACTGAGGTAGGTAGAGCAGTGGCCTACTGTACCGTAATGCTATATATTATATACTGGTGGTCAGCAAACTGTGCAAAACTTAAATGCACCACAGGTATGGATGGATAGTATACTTCACGACACAGAGGTAGGTAGAGCAGTGGCCTACTGTACCGTACTGCTATATATTATATACTGGTGGTCAGCAAACTGTGCAAAACTGAAATGCACCACAGGTATGGATGGATAGTATACTTGACGACACAGAGGTAGGTAGAGCAGTGGCCTTCTGTATCGTACTCCTATATATTATATACTGGTGGTCAGCAAAACTATGCACTGTACTCCTAATATATACTACAATGCAGCACAGATATGGAGCGTTTTTCAGGCAGAGAACGTATAATACTGGTGGTCACTGGTCAGCAAAACTCTGCACTGTACTCCTCCTATATAATATACTGGTGGTCCCCAGTACCCACAATAAAGCAGTGTGAGCACAGATATATGCAGCACACTGAGCACAGATATGGAGCATTTTTCAGGCAGACAACGTATAATACTGGTGGTCACTGGTCAGCAAAACTCTGCACTGTACTCCTCCTATATAATATACTGGTGGTCCCCAGTACCCACAATAAAGCAGTGTGAGCACAGATATATGCAGCACACTGAGCACAGATATGGAGCGTTTTTCAGGCAGACAACGTATACTGGTGGTCACTGGTCAGCAAAACTCTGCACTGTACTCCTCCTATATAATATACTGGTGGTCCCCAGTACCCACAATAAAGCAGTGTGAGCACAGATATATGCAGCACACTGAGCACAGATATGGAGCGTTTTTCAGGCAGACAACGTATAATACTGGTGGTCACTGGTCAGCAAAACTCTGCACTGTACTCCTCCTATATAATATACTGGTGGTCCCCAGTCCCCACAATAAAGCAGTGTGAGCACAGATATATGCAGCACACTGAGCACAGATATGGAGCGTTTTTCAGGCAGACAACGTATAATACTGGTGGTCACTGGTCAGCAAAACTCTGCACTGTACTCCTCCTATATAATATACTGGTGGTCCCCAGTACCCACAATAAAGCAGTGTGAGCACAGATATATGCAGCACACTGAGCACAGATATGGAGCGTTTTTCAGGCAGACAACGTATAATACTGGTGATCACTGGTCAGCAAAACTCTGCACTGTACTCCTCCTATATAATATACTGGTGGTCCCCAGTCCCCACAATAAAGCAGTGTGAGCACAGATATATGCAGCACACTGAGCACAGATATGGAGCGTTTTTCAGGCAGACAACTTATAATACTGGTGGTCACTGGTCAGCAAAACTCTGCACTGTACTCCTCCTATATAATATACTGGTGGTCCCCAGGACCCACAATAAAGCAGTGTGAGCACAGATATATGCAGCACACTGAGCACAGATATGGAGCGTTTTTCAGGCAGACAACGTATACTGGTGGTCACTGGTCAGCAAAACTCTGCACTGTACTCCTCCTATATAATACTGCTGGTACCCAGTCCCCACAATAAAGCAGTGTGAGCACAGATATATGCAGCACACTGAGCACAGATATGGAGCGTTTTTCAGGCAGACAACGTATAATACTGGTGGTCACTGGTCAGCAAAACTCTGCACTGTACTCCTCCTATAATACTGCTGGTCCCCAGAATAAAGATATGCAGCCCCCTGAAACAAAGTGAGAGGACGCCAGCCACGTCCTCTCACTATCATTTCCAATGTACGAGTGAAAAATGGCGGCGACGCGCGGCTCCTTTTATAGAATCCAAATCTCGCGAGAATCCGACAGCGGGATGATGACGTTAGGGCGCGCTCGGGTTAACCGAGCAATACGGGGGAATCCGAGTATGCCTCGGACCCGTGTAAAATGGGTGAAGTTCGGGGTGGTTCGGTTTCCGAGGAACCGAACCCGCTCATCTCTAATCCAAAGACCTTTCTTTTGAAGACAAACCAGGAGAGATAAAGGGGGTCATTCCGAGTTGATCGCTCTCTGGCGATTTTCGCAGCGCAGCAATCTGGTAAAAAAACGGCAAAACTACGCACGCGTATGCAAAGCAATGCGCACGCACGTCGTACGGGTACAAAGAGCATCGTTGCTGTGCAATGGTTCTAGCGAATAATCCATTTGCGCAGCCGATTGCAAGGAGATTGACAGGAAGAGGGCATTTATGGGTGTCAACTGACCATTTTCTGGGAGTGGATGGGCAAATGCAGGCGTGTCCAGGCGTTTGCAGGGCGGATGTCTGACGTCAATTCAGGGACCTCCGTCGCTGGATTCATCGCACAGGATAAGTAACTACAGGGCTAGTCTTGTTTTGAACAAAATGTTTTTGTACCGCTCGGCAGCTCAAGCGTTCGCACACTTGCAAAGCGAAAATACACTCCCCCGTGGGCGGCGACAATGCGTTTGCATGCCTACTAAAAGTAGCTAGCGAGCGATCAACTCGGAATGAGGGCCAAAGGCCGGAACCACAATTACTTGGTTAGGGTGGAACGATGACACCACCTTAGGCAGATAACCAGGGCGAGTACGGAGAACTGCCCGGTAACAATGAAATATCAGGTAGGGTGGACGACAGGACAAAGCGGCTAAGTCCGACACCCTCCTAGCAGAGACAATAGCCAATAGGAACAGGACCTTAATAGTAAGCCATTTCAGGTCCACAGAATCAAGAGGCTCAAAGGGAGAGCCATGCAGGGCACCAAGGACATCATTATAATGACTAACTAACCTTGCTTAGAAAGCTTGTGCATCGAATACTTGCATAAGGGCTCAGAATTATACTGTGCCTAGAAATGTATGCCCTGCAGGACTGACCGACAGTCACGATGAGAATTTATTGCATGTTTACATTTTAATTTGTTATTAAATGTTTACACTTTTCTAATAAGCGCTGTTATTTGTGTGTATATTCTGTGGTTTTAAGGGTAGAGTACTCTCCCTTTTTCTAACAGCTGCTATTGATTGGTGTGTGCTTTTTTACTTTTACTACATATATGCACTAAACCTACTTGGGAGTGAGCGCTAAGTCGTTTTTTGTCTAGGCCAGACGAAGGCCTAAGTCCAGGCCCTGTTGCAGAAAAGCCAGAAGCCATGAGATTCTGAACTTGTGAACATCGTAGTTCTTAGCAGCACACCAGATGAAGTAAGAGTTCCAGACCCTGTAGTAAATCTGAGCCGAAGCCGGTTTACGGGCCTTTAGCATAGTTTGGATGACCGCCTCAGAGAATCCTTTGGCCCTTAGGAGTGACGCTTCAAGAGCCATGCCGTCAAAGCCAGTCTGGCCAGGTCTGGGTAGACACAAGGGCCCTGAACGAGGAGGTCTGGGCGTTGAGGAAGTAGTAGAGGACGTTCCATCGAGAGACCCTGCAGGTCTGAGAACCAATGCCGTCTGGGCCACGTTGGAGCGACTATAAGTAGTATTCCTCCTTCTTGCTTGAACTTTCGCAGAACCCCGGGCAGGAGTGACACCGGAGGGAACACGTATGGCAGACGAAAATTCCATGGAATTGCAGGTGCGTCCACGAACTCTGCTTAAGGTTCCCTTGTCCTTGATCCGAAGACCGGAACCTTGTGATTGTGTCAAGACGCCATCAGATCTACATCTGGTAGGCCCCACTTGTCCACTAGGAGTTGAAAAACCTCTGGATGAAGGCTCCACTCTCCGGCATGTATGTCCTGACGACTGAGGAAATCCGCTTCCCAGTTGAGGACACCCGGAATGAACACTGCCGATATTGCTGGCAGATAGCGTTCCGCCCATTGATGAATTCTGGACACTTCCATCATTGCTTGCCGGTTTCAAGTGCCGCCTTGATGATTTATGTACGTCCTTAACCAGACCTGGGTGAACTGCAGGAGTCGGCCTCCCACCTTGGGGTCCCCCAGGGGGCGGCCCGCCCCGTCATGCTGCAGGCTTGTCCTGTTTGGAAGCAGGCTGACGGGCAACCCAGGATTGTTTAAATTTTGGCTTAACGGCCTTGGAAGTACGAGGCTTGCTTGAGTACCCCTGACCCTTTAATTTACCTGAAGTCCGAAAGGAATAAAAAGTAGTGCTTTCAGAGCAGAAGGATGAGTATTAGGAAGGCACGCAGTCATAGCAGAGGCTAAGTCAGTCACAATCTTATTAAGATCTTCTCCAAATAGGATGTCACCCTTAAAAGGGAGCACGTCCATAGTCTTTTTGGAATCTAGGTCCACCTTCCAGGACCGCAACCATAAAATCCGGCGAGCCAAAATAGACATAGTGTCCCTCGCTTGTTCATGGTGATCAGGTGGGGTTTGTTCCTGGCAGACAATCCCCCGATAATACGAGGCGGGTAATAAACGTGCTAGACGCCTTCTCTAGGTCAGATTCCCCATTACTGTTGCTTTCCCTGGACGCGGAGAAGGCGTTCGATCGCCTTCACTGGGGGTATTTACAGGAGGTTCTATGTAAGTTTGGTTTTACCGGCAGGGTTCTTTCCTCCATTTTGGCTTTATATTCTCACCCCTCGGCAAGGGTGTGTGTGAACGGTCTCCTCTCCTCCTCTTTTAAGATCACGAATGGCACACGCCAAGGGTGCCCCCTGTCCCCGCTAGTATTTGCTCTGGCAATAGAGCCCTTGGTGGAGAAAATAAGATCTTCACCCCTGATTGCAGGAGTGGAGTTTCTGGGACAATCCCATAAGATATGTTTATTTGCGGACGATGTCCTCCTGACACTCACTACTCCTGCGACCTCCCTGCGAGCTTTACACACACTCTTGACTGAATATTCAGCAGTTTCCTATTATAAACTTAATAATACCAAGATGGAGGCACTTCCCATTAACTTTCCACCCCCCCTCTTATTCGCGCTGAAAGCCTCCTACCCGTATTCTTGGCAGGATAGAAGCCTTAAATATTTGGGGATTCATATCACCCGGAGGTTGGACGACTTGATCTCCGCTAACTACCCCCGCCTGTTGCGTAAAATGACAACTCTGGTCTCTGACTGGATGATGCATCATGTCTCATGGTTAGGGCGAATAGCTGCACTGAAGATGACGGTCCTCCCCAGGCTCATGTATTTGTTTCGAGCCATCCCTCTCCTCCTACCCAACTATCTTTTATCTAAATTTAATGCACTGTTCAATTCTTATGTGTGGAAAGGCAAGAAACCGAGGTTAGCCAGGAAGACAATGATCCACCCCAAATGTGAAGGGGGCTTAGCATATCCAGATTTACATTCCTACCAACTAGCATGCCGACTTGCACAAATTGGAGCTTGGTATGCCAACCTCCATACAAATCGTGGGTCCAACTAGAACGAGGGCTCGTCGCCCTGCTCCCCCTGACTGATGTTTTGCTACTCCCAAAGTCGGAGGGCAATCAACTAGCCGCTAGATCTCTCTCTGCCCAAACTACCCGCAAGGCCTGGCTGGAAGTGGTACTTAGAGGAAGCGCTATTACCCTTCCCACCCCTGCTCTCTCACTGGTGGGCATAGCCTCCTTGATCCCTGACTTGAGATTCGATTCCTCGATATTAGGGGTATTCTGTATCTGCAGGATATAATGGTGAACAATACTCTCCTTAACTTTGCCCAGATACAGGAAATATTCATGCTGCCACACGGGGAATTTTATAAATACTTACAACTCAGACATTGGCTCCACGGGGCCTCTGTATCCCCCCACATCCTATCCTCCTTACCCAAACTTGTTCAGAAGTTTCTAGATGCCGGGGAGGGCAGGGGAGGTATCACTAAATGGTATACCTACATTATCAACCTCCAACAGCCGCAAAAAGCCCCCTTTCAAGTGAAATGGGAAGCGGACCTTAGGTGCCCCGTCTCGGAGGAGGAATGGGAGATGATTTTCTGATCCTGTTATACTATGTCTAAATGTATATCACACATAGAGTTATCCTATAAACTCCTCCACCGTTTATATTTTACCCCATCCCTCTTACATGCGATGCAACCCTCCACACCCAATCTGTGCTGGCGTAACTGTGGTAAGGTCGGTACCCTACTGCATATCTTCTGGGACTGCCCGGTGCTTACCCCGCTGTGGGACTCTGTCTTCCACCTTATAGTATTGGTACTGGGCCTATGTATAATTCCCCACGCACGACTTGCTCTCCTTCACCTATACTATGGCGACTTATCGCCGGGCGATCGTTACGTCCTAGGCCATATTCTCATCTCCACCAAACTTCTAATTGCTCGCCAATGGCGCTCCATAGGGGTCCCCCATATAACGGCGATAGAGAGGACCGTACAGTCGCATTGTGAATTTGAGACAGCGGGTGTGGCCTATACCTCTTCTTCATCCTGCCCATTGCTCCGCTGGTATTCGTGGTCTACTTATTGGCACAAACGCACACCAGATCCCACTCCCCCTCATGACACTTAGGTCAGTAGTATACCACTTTATTAAGTATTTTAAGTTGGAAGGATTTAGCCTCACGTTGTTTTCATGTATGATATTTTCCTCAATATTCTCTATGCAACTATGTTTTTTTGCCGAACTGTCTGTGTACCCCCCTACCCTTCCCCTTCCCCTTTTTTCTTTTCTGTACCCCTCACCCGCAAAATAATAAAAATGAATATTGAAAAAAGAAATAGACATAGTGGACACTTTGGAAACCAGAATACCTGCCTCAGAGGACGCCTCTTCAATATAATGGGAGGCAGTGGTAATATGAAACAGACACTGTTTGGAATTGTCAGAAATATCCTGAGGTAGCTCCTCCTCCAATACCTGGACCCACGCATCAATAGCTTTTGCAGCCCAGGAGGCCGAAATAGTGGGCCTGTGAATTGCCCCAGTTAGGGAATAAATACACTTCAGGCATCCCTCCACACGCTTATCTGTCGGTTCCTTCAGGGAGGTGACAGTGCTGACAGGCAGAGAAGAGAAAACCACAATCCGGGCGGCATAAAAGTTGACTGGTGGTGGAGTTTCCCACTTGTTAGTCAACTCCGCAGGGATAGGAAAACGAGCCAACACCTTCTTGGATAGGGCAAACTTCTTTCCTGGGGAGACCCAAGCATCTTGACGTATGTCAATTAAAAGGTCAGAGTGAGGAAAAACTACTTTTGCCATTTTCTGACGCTTGAATTTATCAGGCTTTTTTGATGCAGTAGTGGGATCAGCGTCATCATCAATCTAGAGAACCATTTTGATAGCTTCCAGTAATTCAGGGACATCAACCTGAGGTACATGCTTCCCATCAGAGGCCGCTGAGTCAGAATCAGTTGGATCAGTATAGGCCCCATCTTCATCAGAAGAAGTATCTGAAACATGGGTGGATTGAGAGGAGGAAACCACACGCTTAGAGGGCCCCTTAGCCCCCGAGGGCTGAGGTGTAGACTTCTGATTAACCAAGGATTTATTCAGAATCTGTATCTGGTTAGATAGTGTGTCCACCCAAGGCAGATTAGCTACAGGGACAATTTGTGGCTGCAATGGCACAGGTAGTCCCACAGGGGGCATAAAACGTGTTACCAAAGTATTTAACATACAAGAGAAGGTAGCCCAGGGTGGCTCTTGGTTGGCCATGAGGGCCATAGCTGGAGTGGGAGAAGTAAGGGACCTAGCACCCACATCCCCAGCAGCAGGTTCCCCCCCTGGTAAATTCGTGGGAGCAACACTGCCTGATGCAGGAGCGTCCGCGGAATTCCCGCCCTGTGCGGTAGACATTATGAGGAATGTAGCCATGGGGCCCACAGTACAATATAGCCAAACAATAGGAATACTGTAATCCCCTGAATTATGTGCTAATAAAAGCAGGACACAAACAGAGAAATGAATTGGTATGGGGTGACTGAAATACACAGAAAAATACACTGGGATGTATAGACTGTGTAGCACTATATATATATATATATATATATATACACACACACACAAAATAAGATTTTACTCACCGGTAAATCTATTTCTCGTAGTCCGTAGTGGATGCTGGGACTCTGTAAGGACCATGGGGATTAGCGGCTCCGCAGGAGACTGGGCACAACTAAAGAAAGCTTTAGGACTACCTGGTGTGCACTGGCTCCTCCCACTAAGACCCTCCTCCAGACCTCAGTTAGGATACTGTGCCCGGAAGAGCTGACACAATAAGGAAGGATTTTGAATCCCGGGTAAGACTCATACCAGCCACACCAATCACACCGTATAACTCGTGATACTATACCCAGTTAACAGTATGAAATATAACTGAGCCTCTCAACAGATGGCTCAACAATAACCCTTTAGTTAGGCAATAACTATATACAAGTATTGCAGACAATCCGCACTTGGGATGGGCGCCCAGCATCCACTACGGACTACGAGAAATAGATTTACCGGTGAGTAAAATCTTATTTTCTCTGACGTCCTAAGTGGATGCTGGGACTCCGTAAGGACCATGGGGATTATACCAAAGCTCCCAAACGGGCGGGAGAGTGCGGATGACTCTGCAGCACCGAATGAGCAAACTCTAGGTCCTCCTCAGCCAGGGTATCAAACTTGTAGACTCTTGCAAAAGTGTTTGAACCCGACCAAGTAACAGCTCGGCAAAATTGTAAAGCCGAGACCCCTCGGGCAGCCGCCCAAGAAGAGCCCCTTTCCTCGTGGAATGGGCTTTTACAGATTTAGGGTGCGGCAGTCCAGCCGCAGAATGTGCAAGTTGAATCATGCTACAGATCCAGCGAGCAACCGTCTGCTTAGAAGCAGGAGCACCCAGCTTGTTGGGTGCCTACAGGAGAAATAGCGAGTCAGTTTTCTTGACTCCAGCTGTCCTGGAAACATATACTTTTCAGGGCCCTGACTACATCCAGTAACTTGGAATCCTCCAAGTCCCAAGTAGCCGCAGGCACCACAATAGGTTGGTTCACATGAAAAACTGATACCACCTTAGGAAGGAATTGGGAACGAGTCCTCAATTCCGCCTTATCCATATAAAAAACAGATAAAGGCTTTTGTATGACAAAGCCGCCAATTCTGATACACGCCTGGCCGACGCCAAGGCCCACAGAATGACCACTTTCCACGTGAGGTATTATAGCTCCACGGATTTAAGTGGCTCAATCCAATGCGACTTCAGGAAATCCAACACCACGTTGAGATCCCATGGTGCCACTGGAGGCACAAACGGGGGCTGACTATGCAGCACTCCCTTAACAAAAGTCTGAACTTCAAGCAGTGAAGCCAGTTCAATTTTGGAAGAAAATCGATAGAGCCGAAATCTGGACCTTAATGGAACCCAATTTTAGGCCCATAGTCACCTCTGACTGTAGGAAGTGCAGAAATCGACCTAGCTGAAATTTCTCCTTTGGGGCCTTCCTGGCCTCACAGTACGCAACATATTTTCGCCCTATGCGGTGATAATGGTTTGCGTTCACTTCTTTCCTAGCTTTAAATAGCGTAGGGATAACTTCCCCCGGAATTCCCTTTTCCTTCAGGATCCGGCGTTCAACCGCCATGCCGTCAACGCAGCCGCGGTACGTCTTGAAACAGACAGGCCCCCTGCTGCAGCAGGTCCTGTCTGAGCGGCAGAGGCCATAGGTCCTCTGAGATCATTTCTTGGAGTTCTGGTTACCAAGCTCTTCTTGGCCAACCCGGAACAATGAGTATAGTTCTTACTCCTCTCCTTCTTCTTATTCTCATTACCCTGGGTAAGAGAGGCAGAGAAGGGAACACATACACCGACTGGTACACCCACGGTGTTACCAGAGCGTCCATAGCTATCGCCTGAGGGTCCTTGACCTGGCGCAATATCTTTGTAACTTTTAGTTAAGGCGGGACGCCATCATGTCCACCTGTGGCCTTTCCCAACGGTGTACAATCATTTGGAAGACTTCTGGATGAAGTCCCCACTCTCCCGGGTGGAGGTCGTGTCTTCTGAGAAAGTCTGCTTCTCAGTTGTCCACTCCGGGAATGAACACTGCTGACAGTGCTAACACATGATTTTCCGCCCATCGGAGAATCCTTGTGGCTTCTGCCATCGCCATCCTGCTTCCTGTGCCGCCCTGTCGGTTTACATGAGCGACCGCCGTGATGTTGTCTGACTGGATCAGCACCGGCCGGTGTTGAAGCAGGGGTCTAGCCTGACTTAGGGCATTGTAAATGACCCTCAGTTCCAGAATATTTATGTGTAGGGAAGTCTCCTGACTTTTCCATAGCCTTGGAAGTTCCTTCCCTGTGTGACTGCCCCCCAGCCTCGAAGGCTGGCATCCGTGGTCACCAGGACCCAGTCCTGTATGCCGAATCTGCGGCCCCCTAGAAGATGAGCACTCTGCAGCCACCACAACCGTGACACCCTGACCCTTGGAGACAGGGTTATCCGCCGATGCATCTGAAGATGCGACCCGGACCACTTGTCCAACAGATCCCACTGGAAAATACTTGCATGGGACTTGGCGAATGGAATTTCTTCGTAAGAAGCTACCATCTTTCCCATTGATGCACCGACACCTGTATACGTATTAGGAGGTCTCTGTCTAGAGACAACAACTCCTTGGACTTCTCCTCCGGGAGAAAACCTTTTTATCCTGTTCTGTGTCCAGAACCATACCCAGGAACACTAGACGTGTCGTAGGAACCAGCTGCGACTTTGGAATATTCAGAAACCAGCCGTGCTGTTGTAGCACTTCCCGAGATAGTGCTACTCCGACGATCAACTGCTCCCTGGACCTCGCCTTTATAAGGAGATCGTCCAAGTACGGGATAATTATTTCGGCCATTACCTTGGTAAATACCTCGGTGCCGGGGACAGACCAACGGCAACGTCTGGAATTGGTAATGACAATCCTGTACCACAATATTGAGGTACTCCTGGTGAAGAGGGTAAATAGGGACATGCAGGTAATCATCCTTGATGTCCAGTGATACCATGAAATTCTCCAGGCTTGCAATAATCGCCCTGAGCGATTCCATTTTGAACTTGAACCTTCGTATATAAGTGTTCAAGGCTTTCCATTTTAGAATGGGTCTCACCGAACCGTCTGGTTTCGGTACCACAACATTTTGGAATAGTAACCCCGGCCTTGTTGAAGGAGGGGTACCTTGATTTCACCTGCTGGAAGTACAGCTTGTGAATTGCCGCCAGTACTACCTTTCTCCGAGGGCAGCAGGCAAGGCTGATATGAGGTAACGGCGAGGGGGAGTCGCCTCGAACTCCAGCCTGTATCCCTGTGATACTATTTGCAGAACCTAGAGATCCACCTGTGGGCAAGCCCACTGGTCCCTGAAGTTCCCGAGATGCGCCCCTACCGCACCTGTCTCCACCTGTGGAGCCCCAACGTCATGCGGTGGACTCAGAGGAAGCGGGGGAAGATTTTTGATCCTGGGAACTGGCTGCTGGTGCAGCTTTTTTCCTTCTTCCCTTGTCTCTGTGCAGAAAGGAAGCGCCCTTGACCCGCTTGCTTTTCTGAAGCCGAAAGGACTGTACCTGAAAATACGGTGCTTTCTTAGGCTGTGAGGAAACCTGAGGTAAAAATTTTTTATTCCCAGCTGTTGCTGTGGATACGAGGTCCCAGAGACCATCCCCAAACAATTCCTCACCCTTATAAGGCAGAAACTCCATGTGCCTTTTACAGGCAGCATCACCTGTCCACTGCCGGGTTTCCAATACCCTCCTGGCAGAATGGACATTGCATTAATTCTGGATGCCAGCCGGCAAATATCCCTCTGTGCATCCTTTATATATAAGACAACGGGGTATATTTACTAAGGTCCCGATTTTGACCGAGATGCTGTTTTTTCTTCAAAGTGTCATCTCGGTAATTTACTAAGCAAAAATCACGGCAGTGATGAGGGCATTCGTAATATTTTGGAAGTCCTAGGAAAAAATCACGAATCAATACACCATCGGTCAAATACGCCTGCAATTTGGTAGAAATCGGGAATTTACTAAAAAGTGCAAAACACAAACACTGCCGACAATAGCCAAACACTGCCGTGATGAAATACAAATAGTGAAAAAGTGCTAAAAAAAATAAGATTTTACTCACCGGTAAATCTATTTCTCGTAGTCCGTAGTGGATGCTGGGAACTCCGTAAGGACCATGGGGAATAGCGGCTCCGCAGGAGACTGGGCACAACTAAAAGAAAGCTTTTAGACTACCTGGTGTGCACTGGCTCCTCCCACTATGACCCTCCTCCAAGCCTCAGTTAGGATACTGTGCCCGGAAGAGCTGACACAATAAGGAAGGATTTTGAATCCCGGGTAAGACTCATACCAGCCACACCAATCACACCGTATAACTTGTGATACTATACCCAGTTAACAGTATGAAATATAACTGAGCCTCTCAACAGATGGCTCAACAATAACCCTTAGTTAGGCAATAACTACATACAAGTATTGCAGACAATCTGCACTTGGGATGGGCGCCCAGCATCCACTACGGACTACGAGAAATAGATTTACCGGTGAGTAAAATCTTATTTTCTCTGACGTCCTAGTGGATGCTGGGAACTCCGTAAGGACCATGGGGATTATACCAAAGCTCCCAAACGGGCGGGAGAGTGCGGATGACTCTGCAGCACCGAATGAGAGAACTCAAGGTCCTCCTCAGCCAGGGTATCAAATTTGTAGAATTTTGCAAACGTGTTTGCCCCTGACCAAGTTGCAGCACGGCAAAGTTGTAAAGCCGAGACCCCTCGGGCAGCCGCCCAAGATGAGCCCACTTTCCTCGTGGAATGGGCTTTTACTGATTTAGGATGCAGCAATCCAGCCGCAGAATGCTCCAGCTGAATTGTGCTACAAATTCAGCGAGCAATAGTCTGCTTAGAAGCAGGAGCACCTATTTTGTTGGGTGCCTACAGGATCGAGTCAGTTTTCCTGACTCCAGCCGTCCTGGAAATATAAATTTTTAAGGCCCTGACTACGTCCAGTAACTTGGAATCTTCCAAGTCCCTAGTAGCCGCAGGCACTACAATAGGTTGGTTCAAGTGAAAAGCTGATACCACCTTAGGGAGAAACTGGGGACGAGTCCTCAATTCTGCCCTATCCATATGGAAAATCAGATAAGGGCTTTTACATGACAAAGCCGCCAATTCTGACACACGCCTGGCCGAAGCCAAGGCCAATAACATGACCACTTTCCACGTGAGATATTTCAAATCCACAGTTTTAAGTGGCTCAAACCAATGTGATTTTAGGAAACTCAACACCACGTTGAGATCCCAAGGTGCCACAGGAGGCACAAAAGGGGGCTGAATATGTAGCACTCCCTTTACAAATGTCTGAACTCCAGGCAGTGAAGCCAGTTCTTTCTGGAAGAAAATCGACAGAGCCGAAATCTGGACCTTAATGGAACCCAGGTTAGGCCCATAGTCACTCCTGACTGTAGGAAGTGCAGAAAACGACCCAGCTGAAATTCTTCTGTAGGGGCCTTCCTGGCCTCACACCACGCAACATACTTTCGCCAAGTACGGTGATAATGGTTTACGGTTACTTCTTTCCTGGCTTTTATCAGCGTAGGAATGACTTTCTCCGGAATGCCCTTTTCCTTTAGGATCCGGAATTCAACCGCCATGCCGTCAAACGCAGCCGCGGTAAGTCTTGGAACAGACAGGGCCCCTGCTGTAGCAGATCCTGTCTGAGCGGTAGAGGCCATGGGTCCTCAGATATCATTTCTTGAAGTTCTGGGTACCAAGCTCTTCTTGGCCCATCCTGAACCACGAGTATCGTTCTTACTCCTCGTTTTCTTATTATTCTCAGTACCTTTGGTATGAGAGGCAGAGGAGGGAATACATAAACCGACTGGTACACCCACGGTGTCACTAGAGCGTCCACAGCTATTGCCTGAGGGTCCCTTGACCTGGCGCAATATCTAGTATTTTGTTTAGGCGGGACGCCATCATGTCCACCTGTGGCCTTTCCCAACGGTTTACCAACAGTTGGAAGACTTCTGGATGAAGTCCCCACTCTCCCGGGTGTAGGTCGTGTCTGCTGAGGAAGTCTGCTTCCCAGTTGTCCACTCCCGGAATGAACACTGCTGACAGTGCTAAGACGTGATTTTCCGCCCATCGGAGAATCGTTGTGGCTTCTGCCATCGCCATCCTGCTTCTTGTGCCGCCCTGTCGATTTACATGGGCGACCGCCGTGATGTTGTCTGATCGGATCAGTACTGGCTGGTTTTGAAGCAGAGGCCTTGCCAGACTTAGGGCATTGTAAATGGCCCTCAGTTCCAGAACATTTATGTGTAGGGACGACTCCTGACTTGACCAAAGTCCTTGGAAATTTCTTCCCTGTGTGACTGCCCCCCAGCCTCGAAGGCTGGCATCCGTGGTTACCAGGACCCAGTCCTGTATGCCGAATCTGCGGCCCTCTTGAAGATGAGCACTCTGCAGCCACCACAGTAGAGATACCCTGGTCCTTGGAGACAGGGTTATCAGCCGATGCATCTGAAGATGCGATCCCGACCACTTGTCCAAGAGGTCCCACTGAAAGGTTCTTGCATGGAACCTGCCGAATGGAATTCTGCTTCGTAAGAAGCTATCATTTTTCCCAGGACTCGTGTGCAGTGATGCACCGATACCTGTTTTGGTTTCAGGAGGTCTCTGACTAGAGATGACAGCTCCTTGGCTTTCTCCTGCGGGAGAAATACTTTTTTCTGTTCTGTGTCCAGAACCATCCCCAGGAACAGTAGGCGTGTGGTAGGAACCAGCTGTGACTTTGGAATGTATAGAATCCATCCGTGCTGTTGTAGCACTTCCCGAGATAGTGCTACTCCGACCAACAACTGCTCCTTGGATCTCGCCTTTATAAGGAGATCGTCCAAGTACGGGATAATTAAAACTCCCTTTTTTCGAAGGAGTATCATCATTTCTGCCATTACCTTGGTAAAGACCCTCGGTGCCGTGGACAGTCCAAACGGCAGTGTTTGGAATTGGTAATGGCAATCCTGTACCACAAATCTGAGGTACTCCTGGTGAGGATGGTAAATGGGGACATGTAGGTAAGCATCCTTGATGTCCAGGGATACCATGTAATCCCCCTCCTCCAGGCTTGCAATAACCGCCCTGAGCGATTCCATCTTGAACTTGAATTTTTTTATGTATGTGTTCAAGGATTTCAAATTTAACATGGGTCTCACCGAACCGTCCGGTTTCGGTACCACAAACAGTGTGGAATAGTAACCCCGTCCTTGTTGAAGTAGGGGCACCTTGACTATCACCTGCTGGGAATACAGCTTGTGAATTGCCTCTAGCACAGCCTCCCTGCCTGAGGGAGTTGTCGGCAAGGCAGATTTGAGGAAACGGCGGGGGGGAGACGCCTCGAATTCCAGCTTGTACCCCTGAGATACTACTTGAAGGATCCAGGAGCCCAGTGATTGCTGAAATTTTTGAGGCGGCCCCCACCGTAACTGGCTACGCCTGTGGAGCCCCCGCGTCATGCGGTGTACTCAGAGGAAGCGGGGGGAGAATTTTGATTCTGGGAACTGGCTGACTGGTGCAGCTTTTTCCCTCTTCCCTCGTCTCTGTGCAGAAAAGAAGCGCCTTTGACCCGCTTGCTTTTCTGAAGCCGAAAGGACTGTACCTGACAATACAGTGCTTTCTTAGGCTGTGAGGAAACCTGAGGTAAATTTTTTTCTTCCCAGCTGTTGCTGTGGATACGAGGTCCCAGAGACCATCCCCAAACAATTCCTCACCCTTATAAGGCTCTATGTGCCTTTTAAAGTCAGCATCACCTGTCCAGTGTCGGGTCTCTAATACCCTCCTGACAGAATGGACATTGCATTAATTCTGGATGCCAGCCGGCAAAATATCCCTTTGTGCATCCCTCATATATAAGACGACGTCTTTAATATGTTCGCAAAATAGTATCCCTGTTTGACAGGGTCACAGACCACGCTGCAGCAGCACTATCTGCAGGTCTCAGTCTAGTACCTGAGTGTGTAAATACAGACTTCAGGATAGCCTCCTGCTTTTTATCAGCAGGTACCTTCAAAGTGGCCGTATCCTAAGACGGCAGTGCCACCTTTTTTGACAAACGTGTGAGCGCCTTATCCACCCTAGGGGATATCTCCCAGCGTAACTTATCCTCTGGCGGGAAAGGGTACGCCATCAGTAACTTTTTAGAAATTACCAGTTTCTTATCGGGGGAACCCACGCTTTTTCACACTTCATTCACTCATTTGATGGGGGAACAAAACACTGCCTGCTTTTTCTCCCCACACATAAAACCCTTTTTTAGTGGTACTTGGGTTAATGTCAGAAATGTGTAACACATTTTTTATTGCCGGGATCATGTAACGGATGTTCCTAGTGGATTGTGTATATGTCTCAACCTCGCCGACACTGGAGTCAGACTCCGTGTCGACATCTGTGTCTGCCATCTGAGGGAGCGGGCGTTTTTGAGCCCCTGAAGGCCTTTGAGACGCCTGGGCAGGCGCGGCTGAGAAGCCGGCTGTCCCACAGCTGTTACGTCATCCAGCCTTTTATGTAAGGAGTTGACACTGTCGGTTTATACCTTCCACCTATCCATCCACTCTGGTGTCGGCCCCACAGGGGGCGACATCCCATTTATCGGCATCTGCTCTGCCACCACATAAGCCTCCTCATCAAACGTGTCGACACAGCCGTACCGACACACCGCACACACACAGGGAATGCTCTGACTGAGGACAGGACCCGACACAGCCCTTTGGGGAGACAGAGAGAGAGTATGCCAGCACACACCAGAGCGCTATATAATTTAGGGATTAACACTATATTGAGTGAATTTTTTCCAATAGCTGCTTGTATATTCAATATTGCGCCTAAATTTAGTGCCCCCCCCCTCTCTTTTTAACCCTTTGAGCCTGCAAACTACAGGGGAGAGCCTGGGGAGCTGTCTTCCAGCTGCACTGTGAAGAGAAAATGGCGCCAATGTGCTGAGGGAGATAGCCCCGCCCCTTTTTCGCGGACTTTTCTCCCGCTTTTTTATGGATTCTGGCAGGGGTATTTATCACAAATATAGCCTTTGGGGCTATATATTGTGAAATATTTGCCAGCCAAGGTGTTTTTATTGCTGCTCAGGGCGCCCCCCCCCCAGCGCCCTGCACCCTCAGTGACCGAAGTGTGAAGTGTGTATGAGGAGCAATGGCACACAGCTGCAGTGCTGTGCGCTACCTTGGTGAAGACTGATGTCTTCTGCCGCCGATTTTCTGACTCTTCTTGCTTCTGGCTCTGTAAGGGGGCCGGCGGCGCGGCTCTGGGACCGAACATCAATGGCCGGTTCCATGCGGTCGATCCCTCTGGAGCTAATGGTGTCCAGTAGCCTAAGAAGCCCAAGCTAGCTGCAAGCAGGTAGGTTTGCTTCTTCTCCCCTTAGTCCCTCGATGCAGTGAGCATGTTGCCAGCAGGTCTCACTGTAAAATAAAAAACCTAAAATAAACTTTCTTTCTAGGAGCTCAGCCCTAGCATCCACTAGGACGTCAGAGAAAACAGACCTGCTTTTTTATCCCGTGTTTGTATAGGCATGCAAGGATCCATGAGATCCGTGCATGTTTTTCAGTGTGAAGGGGTGGGAAATGTTTTAATTTTTCCCAAAAAAAATGCGTGGGGTCCCCCCTCCTAAGCCAAACCAGCCTCGGGCTCTTTGAGCCGGCCCTGGTTGCAAAAATATGGGGAAAAAATTGACAGGGGTTCCCCCATATTTAAACAACCAGCACCGGGCTCTGCGCCTGGTCCTGGTGCCAAAAATACGGGGGACAAAAAGCGTAGGGGTCCCCCGTATTTTTTAAACCAGCACCGGGCTCCACTAGCTGGACAGATAATGCCACAGCCGGGGGTCACTTTTATACAGTGCCTTGCGGCCGTGGCATCAAATATCCAACTAGTCACCCCTGGCCGGGGTACCCTGGGGGAGTGCCCCTTCAATCAAGGGGCCGGGGTACCCTGGGGGAGTGCCCCTTCAATCAAGGGGTCCCCCCCCCAGCCACCCAAGGGCCAGGAGTGAAGCCCGAGGCTGTCCCCCCCATCCAATGGGCTGCGGATGGGGGGCTGATAGCCTTTGTTGAAAGTTATGAATATTGTTTTTAGTAGCAGTACTACAAGTCCCAGCAAGCCTCCCCCGCAAGCTGGTACATGGAGAACCACAAGTACCAGCATGCGGCGGAAAACCGGGCCCGCTGGTACCTGTAGTACTACTACTAAAAAAATACCCCAATAAAGACATTACACACACACCTTGAAAGTATAACTTTAATGCATACATACACACCACCATATACACATACTTACCTTATGTTCACACGAGGGTCGGTCCTCTTCTCCATGTAGAATCCAAGGTGTACCTGTTGAAAAAATCCTACTCACCAAATCCAGTGTAGTGGGCTCCTCGGGGAATCCATTTGTAATCCACGTACTTGTAAAAATAAAAAAACGGGACACCTGACCACGAACTGAAAGGGGCCCCATGTTTTCACATGGGACCCCTTTCCCCGAATGTCAGAAACCCCCTCTGACTGATGTCTAAGTGGGTTTCTTCAGCCAATCAGGGAGCGCCACGTTGTGGCACCCTCCTGATCGGCTGTGTGCTCCTGTACTGTCTGACATGCGGCACACGGCAGTGTTACAATGTAGCGCCTATGCGCTCCATTGTAACCAATGGTGGGAACTTTGTGGTCAGCGGTGAGGTTACTTTCGGTCAACCGCTGACCACAAAGTTCCCACCACATCTGTGTCTGCCATCTGAGGTAACGGGCGTTT
Source organism: Pseudophryne corroboree (assembly GCF_028390025.1). NCBI lineage: Eukaryota > Metazoa > Chordata > Amphibia > Anura > Myobatrachidae > Pseudophryne > Pseudophryne corroboree. Next base: position 105,991,181 of record NC_086453.1, read on the forward strand.
TTTGAGCCCCTGATGGCCTTTGAGACGCCTGGGCAGGCGCGGGCTGAGAAGCCGGCTGTCCCACAGCTGTTACGTCATCCAGCCTTTTATGTAAGGAGTTGACACTGTCGGTTAATACCTTCCACCTATCCATCCACTCTGGTGTCGGCCCCACAGGGGGCGACATCCCATTTATCGGCCTCTGCTCCGCCTCCACGTAACCTTCCTCATCCAACATGTCGACACAGCCGTACCGACACACCGCACACACACAGGGAATGCTCTGAATGAGGACAGGACCCCACAAAGTCCGTTGGGGAGACAGAGAGAGAGTATGCCAGCACACACCAGAGCGCTATATAATGCAGGGATTAACACTATAACTGAGTGATTTTTCCCCAAATAGCTGCTTGTATACATATATTGCGCCTAAATTTAGTGCCCCCCCTCTCTTTTTAACCCTTTGAGCCTGAAAACTACAGGGGAGAGCCTGGGGAGCTGTCTTCCAGCTGCACTGTGAAGAGAAAATGGCGCCAGTGTGCTGAGAGAGAAGCCCCGCCCCTTTTTCGGCTGACTTTCTCCCGCTTTTTCTGGAATACTGGCAGGGGTAATTTTACATCTATATAGCCTCTAGGACTATATATGATGTAGATTTGCCAGCCAAGGTGTCATATATTGCCCTCAGGGCGCCCCCCCCAGCGCCCTGCACCCATCAGTGACCGGAGTGTGAGGTGTACATGAGGAGCAATGGCGCACAGCTGCAGTGCTGTGCGCTACCTTGGTGAAAACCGAAGTCTTCTGCCGCCGATTTTCCGGACTCTTCATGCTTCTGGCTCTGTAAGGGGGACGGCGGCGCGGCTCCGGGAACGAACACCAAGGTTGGGTCCTGCGGTCGATCCCTCTGGAGCTAATGGTGTCCAGTAGCCTAAGAAGCCCAAACTACCACCTGTTAGGTAGGTTCGCTTCTTCTCCCCTTAGTCCCTCGCTGCAGTGAGTCTGTTGCCAGCAGATCTCACTGTAAAATAAAAAACCTAAATATACTTTCTTTCTAGGAGCTCAGGAGAGCCCCTAGTGTGCATCCAGCTCAGCCGGGCACAAGAATCTAACTGAGGTCTGGAGGAGGGTCTTAGTGGGAGGAGCCAGTGCACACCAGGTAGTCCTAAAGCTTTCTTTAGTTGTGCCCAGTCTCCTGCGGAGCCGCTAATCCCCATGGTCCTTACGGAGTCCCAGCATCCACTTAAGGCGTCAGAGAAATAAATGTGTGTGGACCCTGATGCACTTATCCTCACAGGGCTCAGAATATAGTGATAGCAAGGGTGTGATACACTTAAAAGGAGAGCACACACAGCAGCTATTTGGCATACTCAGTCACAAACACAATGCAGGAGTAATGTACACAACAATAACACTGCACTGGACAGGCAATTTACATATAATAGCAGATATGTATATGCAGAGAGATATAACAATGCACAACAATACTGGATGTATATCACAGAATAATTGTACCACCTATTCTGTTAGAACCACACTTATTTCCTAACTAACGCTGTCTATATGACATGTAGAATACTCAAGTGTCTGTATAAGCACGGTACTGTGACAGGCAGCTATACAGAGGAGACAGCACCCAGCAATCCCGTGGAGAGCAGCCCTGAAGTAGAAATGGCTCCTGGTCTCAGCAGGGAGTTGAGGGAGAAAGTGAAAGCAGCTCCAGGGCGGGAACATTTGCGGAAGATGGCGACAGGAGCTGGGGGGAGGGGCTACAGGTTAACACTCTATCCCCACATGCTGGACTTCACCACCGGTATAAACGAAGCCTGTATAAAAAGTAACCTGTGCTCCTATAGCCCTGGCAGATATAGTTTGGTCCCTGAGCCATACAGTGTCCATGCCAGCCGCGCGGTCCTTCTCCCAGAGACCGCGCAGGATCGCGATTTCAACCCGGCGGGTCCCACCTGGGGGACCCTCTTACCTCCTCCCCATGTCCTGCAGCCACACGATCCTGGAGATGAGCAGCGGCGGTGTGCCAAGATACCGGTGCGTCTCCGCTGTAAGTGCCCGGGAACCAGGCCACAGGAGTATACAGCGCTACAGAGGGGATGTGATGGAGCTGTAGCACAGCATGTCCTAAGGACACAAAAGTGCTGCTGCTCAGTCTTCAAAAAGCTTTCTTGTTCAATTTTTCAGGGCTGCCTAACACAGCCCTCGCCTGTTAGTGACCTGCTATGCAGGCACCAACTTTAAAACTGAGCTCCTGTGCATGGAGGAGGGGTTATATAGAGGAGGCGGTGCGTTGCATCCTGGGAATAGTCAAAGTTTTTAGCCTGTTGGTGCCTCGGATCAAGATCCAACTTTTCACCCCGATGTTATTTCCTGTGGAATCCAGTGTACCCCGCTGCAGAAATGACAAATAATGTAAAGGGCATGAGTCAGGTTTTTTGTTTTTCCTGTCTTGTATAAGGGGCTCTACCTGGCGTAATGTGTATAACAGGCTCTGCTCTACTGTGGTGTAATGTGTGTAAAGGGCTCTAACATGGCATAATGTGTATAAGGGGTACTACTGTGTGCAGTGGCGTAAGTTCATCACAGTCGCCCGGAGGCAAGATAAATATTGGTGCCCCCCTATTTCCTATATTAAGATAAATATATGTATGCGTGTGTGTATATATATATATATATATATATATATATATCAACAAACTAGAGTCTAAGTGCGCTAATGGATAGTACTGTATATCATAAATAAACAGATTTAAAAGATTCAACTTTCAGTTGAATCTTTTAAATCTGTTTATTTATGATATACAGTACTATCCATTAGCGCACTTAGACTCTAGTTTGTTGGTTTGATATCTTAGGGCCCCACCTAACAGGGGGTTCGTCTAAGCTGCAGCTCAGTTCCGCTCCACGTAGCGCCTAAGGGTACCCCTTGTTTTTTTATATATATATATATATATATATATATATATATATATATGTGTGTGTGGTGTGTGTGTGTGGAGTGTTCTGAAAACAATTTATATACTGTATTTATACATTTATCTGTATTTTATTTTAAATCACACATTTCTTAGCAGTCATACCCAGGATTAGAACCCATGACCTGTTACACTAACAGCAGATACTTTACTGATGGAGTTATTTGCTCCTGTAGAGGAAGCATGAGAATTCTAACTATGGGGGTCATTCCGAGTTGTTCGCTCGGTAAAAATCTTCGCATCGCAGCGATTTTCCGCTTAATGCGCATGCGCAATGTCCGCACTGCGACTGCGCCAAGTAAATTTGCTATGCAGTTAGTAATTTTACTCACGGCTTTTTCATCGGTCTGGCGATCGTAATGTGATTGACAGGAAATGGGTGTTACTGGGCGGAAACAGGCCGTTTTATGGGCGTGTGGGAAAAAACGCTACCGTTTCCGGAAAAAAACGCAGGAGTGGCCGGAGAAACGGAGGAGTGTCTGGGCGAACGCTGGGTGTGTTTGTGACGTCAAACCAGGGACGACAAGCACTGAACTGATCACAGATGCCGAGTAAGTCTGAAGCTACTCAGAAACTGCTACGAGGTGTGTAATCGCAATATTGCGATTACTTCGTTCGCAATTTTAAGATGCTAAGATTCACTCCCAGTAGGCGGCGGCTTAGCGTGAGCAACTCTGCTAAAATCGCCTTGCGAGCGAACAACTCGGAATGAGGGCCAATATGAAGTTACGTGTAATTGTCAGAGAAGTATCTTCATATAGTTAAAATTCTCATATTTCCTATACAGGAGCAAATAGCTTCATCAGTAAGGTGTCTGCTTCCAGTGTAATAGGTTATGGTTTCTAATCCTGAGTGTGACACTTGTAAAATGTGTATATTCAGTATAATAAAGAGGGTGTCATTTGTAAAGTGCAGCGACCAGTGAGGAAGTCGGCCACTGGAAAAACAGCGACAGCTATCAATTAACTTAATTCAATGGTGTCACAGAATGGGAGGAGAGGTGCCCCCTTCAGAGCAGGAGCCCGGCGGCAGATGACTCCGTTGCCTCCCAGAGTTCTGCCTCTGACTGTGTAGTGTAATGTGACTGTTGGACCCTGCTGTGCGGTGTAATGTGAATTGGTACTACTCTGTGGTCACGCCCCTTCCCTGTGAAGCCATGCCTCTATATTTGATGCGCACCTTTGGAGTGCACTGTCCTTGTTTTAATTGGTAGGGAGCACCAAAGGAAACTTTAACTTTGGGCACCACAAAGTCTAGAAACGGCCCTGGTATGTATGTATGTATGTATGTATGTATGTATGTATGTATGTATATATGTATGCATCTATGTACTGTATGGTTCTAAACTCATGTTTTAAATTGTTGTTTTCATTATTTAACCTTACTCTATCACCTTAATATTCTTTCCATTCTAAATTACTACCAAGTGACTTGTGCTGTCCAAGCATCTGTATTACGTTCTGCATAACATGCTACATTTGTAGTTGTTGCTCCCCTTATCCTAGTGGGACCCTGTAACATATGTTGCACATTTCTTATCCAATGCAGTTGCTTACATTCTGCCATATAATGTAGTGACAGTTGCACAGGTGTATTGTTGTTTAGTGCATTTTACAGATGGCATGGACAGCACAATATAAACATACAGATGGATGTAGGAGCAGACAGCACAATACAGGACATACAGATGAGGAGAGGGATGATGGAACAATACAGGACATACAGATGGGGAGAGGGATGATGGCACAATACAGGACAGACAGATGGGGAGAGGGATGATGGAACAATACAGGACATACAGATGGGAGAGGGATGATGGAACAATACAGGACATACAGATGGGGAGAGGGATGATGGAACAATACAGGACATACAGATGGGAGAGGGATGATGGAACAATACAGGACATACAGATGGGGAGAGCGATGATGGAACAATACAGGACATACAGATGGGAGAGGGATGATGGAACAATACAGGACATACAGATGGGAGAGGGATGATGGCACAATACAGGACATACAGATGGGGAGAGGGGTGATGGAACAATACAGGACATACAGATGGGGAAGGGTTGATGGCACAATACAGGACATACAGATGGGAGAGGGATGATGGAACAATACAGGACATACAGATGGGGAAAGGGATGATGGAACAATACAGGACATACAGATGGGAGAGGGATGATGGCACAATACAGGACATACAGATGTGGAAAGGGATGATGGAACAATACAGGACATACAGACGGGGAGAGGGATGATGGAACAATACAGAACAGACAGATGGGGAGAGGGATGATGGAACAATACAGGACATACAGATGGGAGAGGGATGATGGAACAATACAGGACATACAGATGGGAGAGGGATGATGGCACAATACAGGACATACAGATGGGGAAAGGGATGATGGAACAATACAGGACATACAGATTGGAGAGGGATGATGGAACAATACAGGACATACAGATGGGAGAGGGATGAAGGCACAATACAGGACATACAGATGGGAGAGGGATGATGGAACAATACAGGACATACAGATGGGAGAGGGATGATGGCACAATACAGGACATACAGATGGGGAAAGGGATGATGGAACAATACAGAACAGACAGATGGGGAGAGGGATGATGGAACAATACAGGACATACAGATGGGAGAGGGATGATGGCACAATACAGGACATACAGATGGGAGAGGGATGATGGCACAATACAGGACATACAGATGGGGAGAGGGATGATGGCACAATACAGGACATACAGATGGGGAAAGGGATGATGGAACAATACAGAACAGACAGATGGGGAGAGGGATGATGGAACAATACAGGACATACAGATGGGAGAGGGATGATGGCACAATACAGGACATACAGATGGGGAGAGCGATGATGGAACAATACAGGACATACAGATGGGAGAGGGACGATGGCACAATACAGGACATACAGATGGGAGAGGGATGATGGCACAATACAGGACATACAGATGGGAGAGGGATGATGGAACAATACAGGACATACAGATGGGGAGAGGGATGATGGAACAATACAGGACATACAGATGGGAGAGGGATGATGGCACAACACAGGACATACAGATGGGGAAAGGGATGATGGAACAATACAGGACATACAGATTGGAGAGGGATGATGGAACAATACAGGATATACAGATGGGAGAGGGATGATGGAACAATACAGGACCATACAGATGGGGAGAGGGATGATGGAACAATACAGGACATACAGATGGGGAGAGGGATGATGGAACAATACAGGACATACAGATGGGAGAGGGATGATTGAACAATACAGGACATACATATGGGGAGAGGGATGATGGAACAATACAGGACATACAGATGGGGAGAGGGATGATGGAACAATACAGGACATACAGATTGGAAAGGGATGATGGAACAATACAGGACATACAGATGGGGAGAGGGATGATGGAACAATACAGGACATACAGATGGGAGAGGGATGATGGAACAATACAGGACATACAGATGGGAGAGGGATGATGGCACAATACAGGACATACAGATGGGGAGAGGGATGATGGAACAATACAGGACATACAGATGGGGAGAGGGATGATGGAACAATACAGGACATACAGATGGGGAGAGGGATGATGGAACAATACAGGACATACAGATGGGGAGAGGGATGTTGGAACAATACAGGACATACAGATGGGGAGAGGGATGATGGAACAATACAGGACATACAGATGGGGAGAGGGATGATGGAACAATACAGGACATACAGATGGGGAGAGGGATGATGGAACAATACAGGACATACAGATTGGAGAGGGATGATGGCACAATACAGGACATACAGATGGGGAGAGGGATGATGGAGCAATACAGGACATACTGATGGGAGAGGGATGATGGAACAATACAGGACATACAGATGGGAGAGGGATGATGGAACAATACAGGACATACAGATGGGAGAGGGATGATGGAACAATACAGGACATACAGATGGGAGAGGGATGATGGAACAATACAGGACATACAGATGGGAGAGGGATGATGGAACAATACAGGACATACAGATGGGAGAGGGATGATGGCACAATACAGGACATATAGATGGGAGAGGGATGATGGAACAATACATGACATACAGATGGGAGAGGGATGATGGAACAACACAGGACATACAGATGGGGAGAGGGATGATGGAACAATACAGGACATACAGATGGGAGAGGGATGATGGCACAATACAGGACATACAGATTGGAGAGGGATGATGGAACAATACAGGACATACAGATGGGAGAGGGATGATGGAACAATACAGGACATACAGATGGGGAGAGGGATGATGGCACAACACAGGACCTACAGATAGGAGAGGGATGATGGCACAATACAGGACATACAGATGGGGAGAGGGATGATGGCACAACACAGGACATACAGATGGGGAGAGGGATGATGGCAGAATACAGGAAATACAGATGGGGAGAGGGATGATGGCACAACACAGGACATACAGATGGGAGAGGGATGATGGCACAATACAGGACATACAGATGGGAGAGGGATGATGGCACAATACAGGACATACAGATTGGAGAGGGATGATGGAACAATACAGGACATACAGATGGGAGAGGGATGATGGCACAATACAGGACATACAGATGGGAGAGGGATGATGGCACAATACAGGACATACAGATTGGAGAGGGATGATGGCACAATACAGGACATACAGATGGGGAGAGGGATGATGGCACAATACAGGACATACAGATGGGAGAGGGATGATGGAACAATACAGGACATACAGATGGGAGAGGGATGATGGAACAATACAGGACATACAGATGGGGAGAGGGATGATGGCACAACACAGGACATACAGATGGGGAGAGGGATGATGGCACAATACAGGACATACAGATGGGGAGAGGGATGATGGCACAACACAGGACATACAGATGGGAGAGGGATGATGGCACAATACAGGACATACAGATGGGAGAGGGATGATGGCACAATACAGGACATACAGATTGGAGAGGGATGATGGAACAATACAGGACATACAGATGGGAGAGGGATGATGGAACAATACAGGATATATAGATTGGAGAGGGATGATGGCACAACACAGGACATACAGATGGGAGAGGGATGATGGCACAATACAGGACATACAGATGGGAGAGGGATGATGGAACAATACAGGACATACAGATGGGGAAAGGGATGATGGAACAGTTAGGGTCTCCTGCTCTGTGCTGCCACGTCGTCATGGCAACCGGGAGACAAGTGCTAGCGGAGTAAGCTGAGCATAGCTGATACTCCGGTTCGGGTCTTGTGCTGTGCAGTGGTTACAGGCTCTGTGCACGGCAGGGGATCCGGTGCTGGTTTTTGTGCTCACAGTATGTGAGGTCTGAGTGGGGCGTGGACAGCACCTGCTATATAAACCCTCTTCTCAGGTTAGGCAGATGCTGCTGAATCTTTGTTGGTTAGTCAGTTCCTGAAAGCTAGCTAGTACTGTGTAAACTTTGTATTTGTTTGTTGCTTACTGCAAATAGGCCTTGGGATTTGGTATTACACTCTGCCAATCCAGACCTAACAGTAAGACTGTAGTCACTCGTTTAACCTGCTGGGGTTCTTTTGCTACTCTGTGAACCTAGCAAGTTTGCGGCTGTATTCTCAGACTTGCCTGCCAAAATCCTTTCTCACTGTGCAAGGTGTTCAGGTGTCAGTTTAGTGGCAGTAAGCTGAACCAGTGCGCAGAGACTCTCCTTGTGTCTATTATTCCATCTCTGACCAAGGAGTTTACTGCCACACCCATTGGTAACCCTTTAGGGTTTTGCTGTTGCCCTTAGCAACAGCATTTCGGGTTCTCTACGTATTAAGGCCCTCATTCCGAGTTGTTCGCTCGGTATTTTTCATCGCATCGCAGTGAAAATCCGCTTAGTACGCATGCGCAATGTTCGCACTGCGACTGCGCCAAGTAACTTTACTATGAAGAAAGTATTTTTACTCACGGCTTTTTCTTCGCTCCGGCGAACGTAATGTGATTGACAGGAAATGGGTGTTACTGGGCGGAAACACGGCGTTTCAGGGGCGTGTGGCTGAAAACGCTACCGTTTCCGGAAAAAACGCAGGAGTGGCCGGAGAAACGGTGGGAGTGTCTGGGCGAACGCTGGGTGTGTTTGTGACGTCAACCAGGAACGACAAGCACTGAACTGATCGCACAGGCAGAGTAAGTCTGGAGCTACTCTGAAACTGCTAAGTAGTTAGTAATCGCATTATTGCGAATACATCGGTCGCAATTTTAAGAAGCTAAGATTCACTCCCAGTAGGCGGCGGCTTAGCGTGTGTAACTCTGCTAAATTCGCCTTGCGACCGATCAACTCGGAATGAGGGCCTAAATCACAACATCTCGCTTCTTCCCATCTGAGCATTCCTAATACTAGGGAGACACCCAGTTTCTTAGCCGTTGGGCTTCTCTGTTCACTTTGTGTTTATTTTGTTACCCTATCACCTTCTGTGTATGTAATGTCATATTCCCCAGTCTGTCTGTGAGTTCATTTGTTTTGCATCCCTCTCCGTTCAGACACCAGTACATTCCTGCTGGCACTGGTGTGCATAACATATTCAACAGCCAAATACTCCTGTTGAAATTTTGTGGGAATATGGAGCATACCCCTCAAAATACTTTGCAACAGGTGGTCGATCAGGTGCAGGTCCTGACTCGACAATTTAATGATTTGTCCATTAAAATGCACACCTCGCATGCCGCTGGCGGAGCTCCCACAGCAGCAGTACCTTCAGGGGTTAAGGAGCCGAAAGTAAATCTCCCGGATCGTTTTTCTGGAGATCGCTCGCAGTTCTTTTGTTTCAAGGAGAGCTGCAAGCTATATTTCCAGCTTAGGCCTCAGTCTTCTGGGTCGGAGATTCAGCGGGTGGGCATAGTGATTTCCTTGCTACAAGGAGACCCACAGGTCTGGGCATATGGGTTGCAGCCTGACTGTCCGTCGCTTAAAAGTGTTGATGTTTTTTTTTACGGCACTGGGCATGTTGTATGATGACCCTGACAAGACGGTCTCAGCCGAGGCTCAGATTTCGATCCTTAAGCAAGGGCGAAGGCCAGTTGAGGTTTATTGTACGGAGTTTCGGAGGTTAGGCCCATGATACCCAGTGGAATGACCCAGCCCTGAGACACCAGTACCGAAGAGGTCTTTCTAACCAGTTAAAAGACCAACTGGTACAATATCCCTTGCCTGATAGCTTGGATCAGCTCATGCAGTTATCCATTCGGGTGGATAGACGGCTGAGAGAGCGCAGGCTTGAAAGGGAGACCGAGGTTTCCTTCTTTCCCAAGGGAACCTCAGACTCTGAGGAATTTTCCGAGGAGCCTATGCAGATTGGGGCTACCCGCCTCTGCTCGCGTGAGAAGACGCGGAGGAGACAGCAGGGGTTATGTTTGTACTGTGGGAATAAAGGTCATGTGGTAGTATCATGCCCAGAAAAGCCGGAAAACTTCAGGGCCTGAGGGTGATGGGAAATATCCTGTCAGGCCAGAAGTCAGAATTTCCCAAGAAGACTTTTATCATTCCGGTGACCTTGAAGATCCTCGGTCAAACTGTCAAGACTGAGGCCTTTGTGGACAGTGGGGCCGACGGGGTTTTTATGGACCGCCAATTCGCCCTGAAACACTCTGTTCCCTTAGTACCCTTGGCATCGGAAATTGAGATTTGTGGGTTAAACGGGGAACCATTATCCCAGGGTAAAATTACCTCTTGCACTAGCCAGATTTCTTTGTTTATTGGAGCCACACACTCTGAAAAATTGTCCTTTTATGTGACTGTCTGTACTTTTGCCCCATTGGTGTTGGGGTTACCCTGGTTAAGGGCCCACAATCCTCAATTTGACTGGGTCTCTGGGGAGATTCTTAGTTGGGGTACTGATTGTTTCAGGAGTTGCTTGAGCCTTCCAGTCAGGCTTTCGCAGCTAAGTTTGCCAGGATTGCCAGGATGTTATGCAGATTTTGCGGACGTGTTCTCCAAAAGAGTTGCAGAGGTACTACCTCCCCATCGCCCCTATGACTGTGCCATTAATTTGTTGCCGAAGGCTAAGCTTCCCAAGAGCAGGTTGTACTCCCTGTCACGTCCTGAGACTCAGGCTATGGCAGAGTACATTCAGGAGAACTTGGCTAAGGGATTTATCAGACCTTCACAGTCTCCAGTTGGGTCGGGGTTCTTCTTTGTGGGTAAAAAGGACGGTTCGTTGCGACCCTGCATCGACTTCAGGGAATTGAACCGTATCACGATTAAAAACTCATACCCACTGCCTCTCATTTCGGTCTTGTTTGACCAGCTTCGTACGGCCACCATTTTTTCTAAGATTGACCTACGCGGTGCGTACAATCTAATCCGAATAAGAGAGGGGGATGAATGGAAGACTGCCTTTAATACCCACTCAGGGCACTATGAATATTTGGTGATGCCTTTTGGGCTCTGTAATGCCCCGGCAGTCTTCCAGGACTTCATGAACGATGTGCTCAGGGAATATTTGGATAGATTCTTAGTTGTATACTTAGATGACATCCTAATCTTCTCCCATTCCCTGGAGGAACATCGGAAGCATGTACGCTAAGTCCTCCAGAAACTCAGAGACCACCGGCTTGGGGCGAAGCTGGAGAAGTGCGAATTTGAAGTTCAGCAAATCGCATTTCTAGGATATATTATCTCTCCAGAAGGTTTCCAAATGGAGGGTTCCAAGGTACAGGCAGTCCTGGATTGGGTGCAGCCCACTAGTTTGAAGGCGCTTCAGCGTTTTCTGGGCTTTGCGAATTTTTATAGACGATTTATCGCTGGATTTTCGTCTATAGTGGCGCCCTTGGTGGCACTCACTAAGAAAGGGGCGGATGTTTCTCACTGGTCTTGTGAGGCCAAAGCGGCTTTTGCCCGTCTCAAAAGGGCATTTGTCTCGGCCAAGGTGCTGCGACACCCAGATCCAGTGCGTCCTTTTGTGGTGGAGGTGGATGCCTCTGAGATGGGTATTGGGGCAGTGCTCTCTCAGATGGGGGTGTCTGATAATCGCCTTCATCCCTGTGCTTACTTTTCCCGTAAATTTTCGCCTGCCGAGATGAATTATGACGTGGGTAACCGGGAATTGTTGGCTATTAAGGATGCACTCGAGGAGTGGAGACACTGGCTTGAGGGGGCTAAGTTTGTGGTCTCAATTCTCACCGACCATAAGAATTTGGCATATTTAGAGTAGAGATGAGCGGGTTCGGTTCCTCGGAATCCGAACCCGCCCGAACTTCATGTTTTTTTTCACGGGTCCGAGCGACTCGGATCTTCCCGCCTTGCTCGGTTAACCCGAGCGCGCCCGAACGTCATCATGACGCTGTCGGATTCTCGCGAGACTCGGATTCTATATAAGGAGCCGCGCGTCGCCGCCATTTTCACACGTGCATTGAGATTGATAGGGAGAGGACGTGGCTGGCGTCCTCTCCATTTAGATTAGAAGAGAGAGAGTGAGATTGATTTGAGACAGAGACACTTGATTTACTGGAGCTTAGGAGTACTGTAGAGAGTGCAGAGTTTAGTAGTGACTGACTACAGTGACCACCAGACAGTGCAGTTTTATTTAATATAATCCGTTCTCTGCCTGAAAAAAACGATACACAGTGACTCAGTCACATACCATATCTGTGTGCACTGCTCAGCCCAGTGTGCTGCATCATCTATGTATATATCTGACTGTGCTCACACAGCTTATAATTGTGGGGGAGACTGGGGAGCAGTGCCAGTTATAGGTTATAGCAGGAGCCAGGAGTACATATTATTAAAATTAAACAGTGCACACTTTTGCTGCAGGAGTGCCACTGCCAGTGTGACTGACCAGTGACCTGACCACACTGACCACCAGTATAGTTAGTAGTATACTATATTGTGATTGCCTGAAAAAGTTAAACACTCGTCGTGTGACTTGTGTGGTGTTTTTTTTTTTATTCTATAAAAAACTCATTCTGCTGACAGACAGTGTCCAGCAGGTCCGTCATTATATAATATATACCTGTCCGGCTGCAGTAGTGATATATATATATTTTTTATATCATTATTTATCATCCAGTCGCAGCAGACACAGTACGGTAGTTCACGGCTGTAGCTACCTCTGTGTCGGCACTCGACAGTCCATCCATAATTGTATACCACCTACCCGTGGTTTTTTTTTCTTTCTTCTTTATACATACATACTACATCTCTTTATCAACCAGTCTATATTAGCAGCAGACACAGTACAGTAGTCCACGGCTGTAGCTACCTCTGTGTCGGCACTCGGCAGTCCATCCATAATTGTATACCACCTACCCGTGGTTTTTTTTTCTTTCTTCTTTATACATACATACTACATCTCTTTATCAACCAGTCTATATTAGCAGCAGACACAGTACGGTAGTTCACGGCTGTAGCTACCTCTGTGTCGGCACTCGGCAGTCCATCCATAATTGTATACCACCTACCCGTGGTTTTTTTTTTTCTTTCTTCTTTATACATACATACTACATCTCTTTATCAACCAGTCTATATTAGCAGCAGACACAGTACAGTAGTCCACGGCTGTAGCTACCTCTGTGTCGGCACTCGGCAGTCCATCCATAATTGTATACCACCTACCCGTGGTTTTTTTTTCTTTCTTCTTTATACATACATACTACATCTCTTTATCAACCAGTCTATATTAGCAGCAGACACAGTACAGTACGGTAGTCCACGGCTGTAGCTACCTCTGTGTCGGCACTCGGCAGTCCGTCCATAATTGTATACCACCTACCCGTGGTTTTTTTTTCTTTCTTCTTTATACATACTACATCTCATTATCATCCAGTCTATATTAGCAGCAGACACAGTACAGTACGGTAGTCCACGGCTGTAGCTACCTCTGTGTCGGCACTCGGCAGTCCGTCCATAATTGTATACCACCTACCCGTGTTTTTTTTTTTTTTCTTTCTTCTTTATACATACTACATCTCATTATCAACCAGTCTATATTAGCAGCAGACACAGTACGGTAGTCCACGGCTGTAGCTACCTCTGTGTCGGCACTCGGCAGTCCGTCCATAATTGTATACCACCTACCCGTGGTTTTTTTTTCTTTCTTCTTTATACATACTACATCTCATTATCAACCAGTCTATATTAGCAGCAGACACAGTACGGTAGTCCACGGCTGTAGCTACCTCTGTGTCGGCACTCGGCAGTCCATCCATAATTGTATACCACCTACCCGTGGTTTTTTTTTCTTTCTTCTTTATACATACATACTACATCTCATTATCATCCAGTCTATATTAGCAGCAGACACAGTACAGTACAATAGTCCACGGCTGTAGCTACCTCTGTGTCGGCACTCGGCAGTCCATCCATAATTGTATACTAGTATCCATCCATCTCCATTGTTTACCTGAGGTGCCTTTTAGTTGTGCCTATTAAAATATGGAGAACAAAAATGTTGAGGTTCCAAAATTAGGGAAAGATCAAGATCCACTTCTACCTCGTGCTGAAGCTGCTGCCACTAGTCATGGCCGAGACGATGAAATGCCAGCAACGTCGTCTGCCAAGGCCGATGCCCAATGTCATAGTACAGAGCATGTCAAATCCAAAACACCAAATATCAGTAAAAAAAGGACTCCAAAACCTAAAATAAAATTGTCGGAGAAGCGTAAACTTGCCAATATGCCATTTACCACACGGAGTGGCAAGGAACGGCTGAGGCCCTGGCCTATGTTCATGGCTAGTGGTTCAGCTTCACATGAGGATGGAAGCACTCAGCCTCTCGCTAGAAAACTGAAAAGACTCAAGCTGGCAAAAGCACCGCAAAGAACTGTGCGTTCTTCGAAATCCCAAATCCACAAGGAGAGTCCAATTGTGTCGGTTGCGATGCCTGACCTTCCCAACACTGGACGTGAAGAGCATGCGCCTTCCACCATTTGCACGCCCCCTGCAAGTGCTGGAAGGAGCACCCGCAGTCCAGTTCCTGATAGTCAGATTGAAGATGTCAGTGTTGAAGTACACCAGGATGAGGAGGATATGGGTGTTGCTGGCGCTGGGGAGGAAATTGACCAGGAGGATTCTGATGGTGAGGTGGTTTGTTTAAGTCAGGCACCCGGGGAGACACCTGTTGTCCGTGGGAGGAATATGGCCGTTGACATGCCTGGTGAAAATACCAAAAAAAATCAGCTCTTCGGTGTGGAAGTATTTCACCAGAAATGCGGGCAACATTTGTCAAGCCGTGTGTTCCCTTTGTCAAGCTGTAATAAGTAGGGGTAAGGACGTTAACCACCTCGGAACATCCTCCCTTATACGTCACCTGCAGCGCATTCATAATAAGTCAGTGACAAGTTCAAAAACTTTGGGCGACAGCGGAAGCAGTCCACTGACCAGTAAATCCCTTCCTCTTGTAACCAAGCTCACGCAAACCACCCCACCAACTCCCTCAGTGTCAATTTCCTCCTTCCCCAGGAATGCCAATAGTCCTGCAGGCCATGTCACTGGCAATTCTGACGAGTCCTCTCCTGCCTGGGATTCCTCCGATGCATCCTTGCGTGTAACGCCTACTGCTGCTGGCGCTGCTGTTGTTGCTGCTGGGAGTCGATGGTCATCCCAGAGGGGAAGTCGTAAGCCCACTTGTACTACTTCCAGTAAGCAATTGACTGTCCAACAGTCCTTTGCGAGGAAGATGAAATATCACAGCAGTCATCCTGCTGCAAAGCGGATAACTGAGGCCTTGACAACTATGTTGGTGTTAGACGTGCGTCCGGTATCCGCCGTTAGTTCACAGGGAACTAGACAATTTATTGAGGCAGTGTGCCCCCGTTACCAAATACCATCTAGGTTCCACTTCTGTAGGCAGGCGATACCGAGAATGTACACGGACGTCAGAAAAAGACTCACCAGTGTCCTAAAAAATGCAGTTGTACCCAATGTCCACTTAACCACGGACATGTGGACAAGTGGAGCAGGGCAGGGTCAGGACTATATGACTGTGACAGCCCACTGGGTAGATGTATGGACTCCCGCCGCAAGAACAGCAGCGGCGGCACCAGTAGCAGCATCTCGCAAACGCCAACTCTTTCCTAGGCAGGCTACGCTTTGTATCACCGCTTTCCAGAATACGCACACAGCTAAAAACCTCTTACGGCAACTGAGGAAGATCATCGCAGAATGGCTTACCCCAATTGGACTCTCCTGTGGATTTGTGGCATCGGACAACGCCAGCAATATTGTGTGTGCATTAAATATGGGCAAATTCCAGCACGTCCCATGTTTTGCACATACCTTGAATTTGGTGGTGCAGAATTTTTAAAAAAACAACAGGGGCGTGCAAGAGATGCTGTCGGTGGCCAGAAGAATTGCGGGACACTTTCGGCGTACAGGCACCACGTACAGAAGACTGGAGCACCACCAAAAACTACTGAACCTGCCCTGCCATCATCTGAAGCAAGAAGTGGTAACGAGGTGGAATTCAACCCTCTATATGCTTCAGAGGTTGGAGGAGCAGCAAAAGGCCATTCAAGCCTATACAATTGAGCACGATATAGGAGGTGGAATGCACCTGTCTCAAGTGCAGTGGAGAATGATTTCAACGTTGTGCAAGGTTCTGATGCCCTTTGAACTTGCCACACGTGAAGTCAGTTCAGACACTGCCAGCCTGAGTCAGGTCATTCCCCTCATCAGGCTTTTGCAGAAGAAGCTGGAGACATTGAAGGAGGAGCTAACACGGAGCGATTCCGCTAGGCATGTGGGACTTGTGGATGGAGCCCTTAATTCGCTTAACAAGGATTCACGGGTGGTCAATCTGTTGAAATCAGAGCACTACATTTTGGCCACCGTGCTCGATCCTAGATTTAAAACCTACCTTGGATCTCTCTTTCCGGCAGACACAAGTCTGCTGGGGTTGAAAGACCTGCTGGTGAGAAAATTGTCAAGTCAAGCGGAACGCGACCTGTCAACATCTCCTCCTTCACATTCTCCCGCAACTGGGGGTGCGAGGAAAAGGCTCAGAATTCCGAGCCCACCCGCTGGCGGTGATGCAGGGCAGTCTGGAGCGACTGCTGATGCTGACATCTGGTCCGGACTGAAGGACCTGACAACGATTACGGACATGTCGTCTACTGTCACTGCATATGATTCTCTCAACATTGAAAGAATGGTGGAGGATTATATGAGTGATCGCATCCAAGTAGGCACGTCACACAGTCCGTACTTATACTGGCAGGAAAAAGAGGCAATTTGGAGGCCCTTGCACAAACTGGCTTTATTCTACCTAAGTTGCCCTCCCACAAGTGTGTACTCCGAAAGAGTGTTTAGTGCCGCCGCTCACCTTGTCAGCAATCGGCGTACGAGGTTACATCCAGAAAATGTGGAGAAGATGATGTTCATTAAAATGAATTATAATCAATTCCTCCGCGGAGACATTGACCAGCAGCAATTGCCTCCACAAAGTACACAGGGAGCTGAGATGGTGGATTCCAGTGGGGACGAATTGATAATCTGTGAGGAGGGGGATGTACACGGTGATATATCGGAGGATGATGATGAGGTGGACATCTTGCCTCTGTAGAGCCAGTTTGTGCAAGGAGAGATTAATTGCTTCTTTTTTGGGGGGGGTCCAAACCAACCCGTCATATCAGTCACAGTCGTGTGGCAGACCCTGTCACTGAAATGATGGGTTGGTTAAAGTGTGCATGTCCTGTTTATACAACATAAGGGTGGGTGGGAGGGCCCAAGGACAATTCCATCTTGCACCTCTTTTTTCTTTTATTTTTCTTTGCGTCATGTGCTGTTTGGGGAGGGTTTTTTGGAAGGGCCATCCTGCGTGACACTGCAGTGCCACTCCTAGATGGGCCCGGTGTTTGTGTCGGCCACTAGGGTCGCTTATCTTACTCACACAGTCAGCTACCTCATTGCGCCTCTTTTTTTCTTTGCGTCATGTGCTGTTTGGGGAGGGTTTTTTGGAAGGGCCATCCTGCGTGACACTGCAATGCCACTCCTAGATGGGCCCGGTGTTTGTGTCGGCCACTAGGGTCGCTTATCTTACTCACACAGTCAGCTACCTCATTGCGCCTCTTTTTTTCTTTGCGTCATGTGCTGTTTGGGGAGGGTTTTTTGGAAGGGCCATCCTGCGTGACACTGCAGTGCCACTCCTAGATGGGCCCCGTGTTTGTGTCGGCCACTAGGGTCGCTTATCTTACTCACACAGTCAGCTACCTCATTGCGCCTCTTTTTTTCTTTGCGTCATGTGCTGTTTGGGGAGGGTTTTTTGGAAGGGACATCCTGCGTGACACTGCAGTGCCACTCCTAGATGGGCCCGGTGTTTGTATCGGCCACTAGGGTCGCTTATCTTACTCACACAGTCAGCTACCTCATTGCGCCTCTTTTTTTCTTTGCGTCATGTGCTGTTTGGGGAGGGTTTTTTGGAAGGGACATCCTGCGTGACACTGCAGTGCCACTCCTAGATGGGCCCGGTGTTTGTGTCGGCCACTAGGGTCGCTTATCTTACTCACACAGCGACCTCGGTGCAAATTTTAGGACTAAAAATAATATTGTGAGGTGTGAGGTATTCAGAATAGACTGAAAATGAGTGTAAATTATGGTTTTTGAGGTTAATAATACTTTGGGATCAAAATGACCCCCAAATTCTATGATTTAAGCTGTTTTTTAGGGTTTTTTGAAAAAAACACCCGAATCCAAAACACACCCGAATCCGACAAAAAAAATTCGGTGAGGTTTTGCCAAAACGCGGTCGAACCCAAAACACGGCCGCGGAACCAAACCCAAAACCAAAACACAAAACCCGAAAAATTTCCGGCGCTCATCTCTAATTTAGAGTCAGCGAAGCGCCTCAATGCCAGGCAGGCACGATGGGCTTTGTTTTTTGCTCGCTTTAATTTTTTGATAACATATCGCCCTGGGTCAAAAAACATCAAGGCTGATGCGCTCTCGCGGAGTTTTGCTCCAATCCAGGAGACCACCGAGGAGCCATTGCCCATTGTGTCCCCATCATGTATTAAAGTGGGCATTACCCAGGACCTCTTGTCATTAGTCCTTAGAGCACAGGAGCAGGCTCCTCCAGACCTTCCGGTAGGTCTTTTGTTTGTGCCTCCTAGGTTAAGACAGCGAGTGTTCCTGGAATTCCATGCCAAGAAGTCGGCAGGTCACCCGGGTATTGCCAAAACCCGGGAGTTGCTATCTAGGGCGGTGTGGTGGCCCTCGGTGGCTAGGGATGTGGATCAGTGGGTTCGGGCATGTGACATCTGTGCCCGAAATAAGACTCCTAGAGGGGTTCCTGTTGGCCCATTACATCCACTCTCTATTCCATCTAAGCCATGGACCCACATTTCAATGGATTTTGTGGTGGACTTGCCCAAATCCTCGGGGATGACAGCCATCTGGGTTGTCGTTGACAGGTTTTCGAAGATGGCGCACTTCGTTCCATTGGTTGGCCTGCCATCGGCCAGACGCCTGTCTGAATTATTTATGCTGCATGTTGTGCGCCTCCACGGGTTGCCACTTGATGTGGTCTCTGACCGCGGATCTCAGTTTGTGGCCAAATTCTGGAGGGCATTTTGTTCCGATCTTCAGATTTCTGTCAGCTTGTCGTCAGGCTACCATCCGCAGTCTAATGGGCAGACTGAAAGGGTGAACCAGTCCTTGGAGCAGTTCCTCAGGTGTTATGTCTCCAAGTGTCAGACTGACTGGGTTGCTCATCTGTCCATGGCGGAGTTTGCCTATAACAACGCGGCTCACTCTGCTACAGGGATCTCTCCCTTCCTTTGTGTGTATGGGCATCATCCTAAGGCCAATTCTTTTGACCCCCTGGACTCCACGCCTGGTGGTTCCTCTGTGGTTTCGGTCCTTAGAGGTATTTGGAGGAAAGTGAAGAAAGCCCTTGTGTCTGTGTCATTAGTGACCAAAAGGGTTTTTGATAAGCGGAAGAGACCCTGCAGCTTCAAATTAGGAGACTTCGTCTGGTTGTCTACCAAGAATTTGAAGTTGAGACAGCCATCTCATAAGTTAGGCCCCGGTTCATCGGTCCTTATAAGATCACTAGGGTTATCAATCCGGTGGCATTTCAGTTAGATCTACCCCGTTCTTTGGGTATCAATAAAACATTTCATTGTTCCCTTTTAAAACGGGCGATTAGTAATCCTTCTTCCAGTGGAAGACCTTCCCCTCTTCTGATACGTGGCCAGAGGGAGTTTGTTGTTGAAAGGATTCTTGACTCCAAGATGGTTCGGGGTCGGCTGTCATTTTTGGTGCACTGGAACGGGTATGGCCCGGAGGAGCGGTCGTGGGTGCGCAGTTGTGATCTTCATGCCCCCAGACTGTTACGCTCTTTCTTCTCGCAGTTCCCCGATAAACCCGGTGGTAGGGGTTCTTTGACCCCTCGTCAGAGGGGGGGGGGGGTACTGTTAGGGTCTCCTGCTCTGTGCTGCCACGTCGTCATGGCAACCGGGAGACAAGTGCTAGCGTAGTAACCTGAGCGTAGCTGATACTCCGGTTCGGGTCTTGTGCTGTGCAGTGGTTACAGGCTCTGTGCACGGCAGGGGATCCGGTGCTGGTTTTTGTGCTCACAGTCTGTGAGGTCTGAGTGGGGCGTGGACAGCACCTGCTATATAAACCCTCTTCTCAGGTTAGGCAGATGCTGCTGAATCTTTGTTGGTTAGTCAGTTCCTGAAAGCTAGCTAGTACTGTGTAAACTTTGTATTTGTTTGTTGCTTACTGCAAATAGGCCTTGGGATTTGGTATTACACTCTGCCAATCCAGACCTAACAGTAAGACTGGAGTCAGTCGTTTAACCTGCTGGGGTTCTTTTGCTACTCTGTGAACCTAGCAAGTTTGCGGCTGTATTCTCAGACTTGCCTGCCAAAATCCTTTCTCACTGTGCAAGGTGTTCAGGTGTCAGTTTAGTGGCAGTAAGCTGAACCAGTGCACTGCAAGTGAAGACTAGGATTGTGGAGACTCTCCTTGTGTCTATTATTCCATCTCGTACCAAGGAGTTTACTGCCACACCCGTTGGTAACCCTTTAGGGTTTTGCTGTTGCCCTTAGCAACAGCATTTCGGGTTCTCTACGTATTAAATCACAACATCTCGCTTCTTTCCATCTGAGCATTCCTAATACTAGGGAGACACCCAGTTTCTTAGCCTTTGGGCTTCTCTGTTCACTTTGTGTTTATTTTGTTACCCTATCACCTTCTGTGTATGTAATGTCATATTCCCCAGTCTGTCTGTGAGTTCATTTGTTTTGCATCCCTCTCCGTTCAGACACCAGTACATTCCTGCTGGCACTGGTGTGCATAACAGGAACAATACAGGACATACAGATTGGAGAGGGATGATGGAACAATATAGGACATACAGATGGGGAGAGGGATGATGGAACAATACAGGACATACAGAAGGGGAGAGGGATGATGGAACAATACAGGACATACAGATGGGGAGAGCGATGATGGCACAACACAGGACATACAGATGGGAGAGGGATGATGGCACAATACAGGACATACAGATGGGAGAGGGATGATGGAACAATACAGGACATACAGATGGGGAGAGCGATGATGGCACAATACAGGACATACAGATGGGGAGAGCGATGATGGAACAATACAGAACAGACAGATGGGGAGAGGGATGATGGAACAATACAGGACATACAGATGGGAGAGGGATGATGGAACAATACAGGACATACAGATGGGGAGAGCGATGATGGAACAATACAGGACATACAGATGGGAGAGGGATGATGGCACAATACAGGACATACAGATGGGGAAAGGGATGATGGAACAATACAGGACATACAGATTGGAGAGGGATGATGGAACAATACAGGACATACAGATGGGAGAGGGATGATGGAACAATACAGGACATACAGATGGGGAGAGGGATGATGGAGCAATACAGGACATACAGATGGGAGAGGGATGATGGAACAATACAGGACATACAGATAGGAGAGGGATGATGGAACAATACAGGACATACAGATGGGGAAAGGAATGATGTCACAATACAGGACATACAGATGGGGAAAGGGATGATGGAACAATACAGGATATACAGATGGGAGAGGGATGATGGAACAATACAGGACATACAGATGGGGAGAGGGATGATGGAACAATACAGGACATACAGATTGGAGAGGGATGATGGAACAATACAGGACATACAGATGGGGAGAGGGATGATGGCACAATACAGAACATACAGATGGGGAGAGGAATGATGTCACAATACAGGACATACAGATGGGGAAAGGGATGATGGAACAATACAGGACATACAGAAGGGAGAGGGATGATGGAACAATACAGGACATACAGATGGGGAGAGGGATGATGGAACAATACAGGACATACAGATTGGAGAGGGATGACGGAACAATGCAGGACATACAGATGGGGAGAGGGATGATGGAACAATACAGGACATATAGATGGGAGAGGGATGATGGAACAATACAGGACATACAGATGGGAGAGGGATGATGGAACAATACAGGACATACAGATGGGGAGAGGGATGATGGCACAATACAGGACATACAGATGGGGAAAGGGATGATGGAACAATACAGGACATACAGAAGGGAGAGGGATGATGGAACAATGCAGGACATACAGATGGGGAGAGGGATGATGGAACAATACAGGACATATAGATGGGAGAGGGATGATGGAACAATACAGGACATACAGATGGGAGAGGGATGATGGAACAATACAGGACATACAGATGGGGAGAGGGATGATGGCACAATACAGGACATACAGATGGGGAAAGGGATGATGGAACAATACAGGACATACAGATTGGAGAGGGATGATGGAACAATACAGGACATACAGATGGGGAGAGGGATGATGGAACAATACAGGACATACAGAAGGGAGAGGGATGATGGAACAATACAGGACATACAGATGGGGAGAGCGATGATGGAACAATACAGGACATACAGATGGGGAGAGCGATGATGGACCAATACAGGACATACAGATGGGAGAGGGATGATGGCACAATACAGGACATACAGATGGGGAAAGGGATGATGGAACAATACAGGACATACAGATTGAAGAGGGATGATGGAACAATACAGGATATACAGATGGGAGAGGGATGATGGAACAATACAGGACATACAGATTGGAGAGGGATGATGGAACAATACAGGACATACAGATGTGGAGAGGGATTATGGCACAATACAGGACATACAGATGGGGAAAGGGATGATGGAACAATACAGGAAATACAGATTGGAGAGGGATGATGGAACAATACAGGACATACAGATGGGGAGAGGGATGATGGAACAATACAGGACATACAGATGGGGAGAGGGATGATGGAACAATACAGGACATACAGATGGGGAGAGGGATGATGGAACAATACAGGACATACAGATGGGAGAGGGATGACGGAACAATACAGGACATACAGATGGGGAGAGGGATGATGGAACAATACAGGACATACAGATGGGGAGAGCGATGATGGAACAATACAGGACATACAGATGGGAGAGGGATGATGGCACAATACAGGACATACAGATGTGGAAAGGGATGATGGAACAATACAGGACATACAGATTGGAGAGGGATGATGGAACAATACAGGATATACAGATGGGAGAGGGATGATGGAACAATACAGGACATACAGATGGGGAGAGGGATGATGGAACAATACAGGACATACAGATTGGAGAGGGATGATGGAACAATACAGGACATACAGATAGGGAGAGGGATGATGGCACAATACAGGACATACAAATGGGAGAGGGATGATGGAACAATACAAGACATACATATGGGGAGAGGGATGATGGAACAATACAGGACATACAGATTGGAGAGGGATGATGGAACAATACAGGACATACAGATGGGGAGAGGGATGATGGCACAATACAGGACATACAGATGGGGAAAGGGATGATGGAACAATACAGGAAATACAGATTGGAGAGGGATGATGGAACAATACAGGACATACAGATGGGGAGAGGGATGATGGAACAATACAGGACAGACAGATGGGGAGAGGGATGATGGAACAATACAGGACATACAGATGGGGAGAGGGATGATGGAACAATACAGGACATACAGATGGGAGAGGGATGATGGCACAATACAGGACATACAGATGGGAGAGGGATGATGGAACAATACAGGACATACAGATGGGAGAGGGATGATGGAACAATACAGGACATACAGATGGGGAGAGGGATGATGGCACAACACAGGACATACAGATGGGGAGAGGGATGATGGCACAACACAGCACATACAGATGGGAAGGGATGATGGCACAATACAGGACATACAGATGGGAGAGAGATGATGGCACAATACAGGACATACAGATGGGAGAGGGATGGTGGAACAATACAGGACATACAGATGGGGAGAGGGATGATAGAACAATACAGGACATACAGATGGGAGAGGGATGATGGCACAATACAGGACATACACAGGGGAGAGGGATGATGGAACAATACAGGACATACAGATGGGGAGAGGGATGATGGCACAACACAGGACATACAGATGGGAGAGGGATGATGGCACAATACAGGACATACAGATGGAAGAGGGATGATGGAACAATACAGGACATACAGATGGGGAAAGGGATGATGGAACAATACAGGACATACAGATTGGAGAGGGATGATGGAACAACACAGGACATACAGATGGGAGGAGGGATGATGGAACAATACAGGACATACAGATGGGGAGAGGGATGATGGAACAATACAGGACATACAGATGGGGAGAGCGATGATGGCACAACACAGGACATACAGATGGGAGAGGGATGATGGCACAATACAGGACATACAGATGGGAGAGGGATGATGGAACAATACAGGACATACAGATGGGGAGAGCGATGATGGCACAATACAGGACATACAGATGGGGAGAGCGATGATGGAGCAATACAGAACAGACAGATGGGGAGAGGGATGATGGAACAATACAGGACATACAGATGGGGAGAGCGATGATGGAACAATACAGGACATACAGATGGGAGAGGGATGATGGCACAATACAGGACATACAGATGGGGAAAGGGATGATGGAACAATACAGGACATACAGATTGGAGAGGGATGATGGAACAATACAGGACATATAGATGGGAGAGGGATGATGGAACAATACAGGACATACAGATGGGGAGAGGGATGATGAAACAATACAGGACATACAGATGGGGAGAGGGTTGATGGAACAATACAGGACATACAGATGGGGAAGGGTTGATGGCACAATACAGGACATACAGATGGGGAAAGGGATGATGGAACAATACAGAACAGACAGATGGGGAGAGGGATGATGGAACAATACAGGACATACAGATGGGGAGAGCGATGATGGAACAATACAGGACATACAGATGGGAGAGGGATGATGGCACAATACAGGACATACAGATGGGAGAGGGATGATGGAACAATACAGGACATACAGATGGGAGAGGGATGATGGCACAATACAGGACATACAGATGGGGAGAGCGATGATGGCACAACACAGGACATACAGATGGGAGAGGGATGATGGCACAATACAGGACATACAGATGGGGAGAGGTATGATGGAACAATACAGGACATACAGATGGGGAAAGGGATGATGGAACAACACAGGACATACAGATTGGAGAGGGATGATGGCACAATACAGGACATACAGATAGGGAGAGGGATGATGGAACAATACAGGACATACAGATGGGAGAGGGATGATGGAACAATACAGGACATACAGATGGGGAGAGGGATGATGGCACAACACAGGACATACAGATGGGGAGAGGGATGATGGCACAACACAGCACATACAGATGGGAGAGGGATGATGGCACAATACAGGACATACAGATGGGAGAGAGATGATGGCACAATACAGGACATACAGATGGGAGAGGGATGGTGGAACAATACAGGACATACAGATGGGGAGAGGGATGATGGAACAATACAGGACATACAGATGGGAGAGGGATGATGGCACAATACAGGACATACACAGGGGAGAGGGATGATGGAACAATACAGGACATACAGATGGGGAGAGGGATGATGGCACAACACAGGACATACAGATGGGAGAGGGATGATGGCACAATACAGGACATACAGATGGAAGAGGGATGATGGAACAATACAGGACATACAGATGGGGAAAGGGATGATGGAACAATACAGGACATACAGATTGGAGAGGGATGATGGAACAATACAGGACATACAGATGGGAGGAGGGATGATGGAACAATACAGGACATACAGATGGGGAGAGGGATGATGGAACAATACAGGACATACAGATTGGGAGAGCGATGATGGCACAACACAGGACATACAGATGGGAGAGGGATGATGGCACAATACAGGACATACAGAAGGGAGAGGGATGATGGAACAATACAGGACATACAGATGGGGAGAGCGATGATGGCACAATACAGGACATACAGATGGGGAGAGCGATGATGGAGCAATACAGAACAGACAGATGGGGAGAGGGATGATGGAACAATACAGGACATACAGATGGGGAGAGCGATGATGGAACAATACAGGACATACAGATGGGAGAGGCATGATGGCACAATACAGGACATACAGATGGGGAAAGGGATGATGGAACAATACAGTACATACAGATTGGAGAGGGATGATGGAACAATACAGGACATATAGATGGGAGAGGGATGATGGAACAATACAGGACATACAGATGGGGAGAGGGATGATGAAACAATACAGGACATACAGATGGGGAGAGGGGTGATGGAACAATACAGGACATACAGATGGGGAAGGGTTGATGGCACAATACAGGACATACAGATGGGGAAAGGGATGATGGAACAATACAGAACAGACAGATGGGGAGAGGGATGATGGAACAATACAGGACATACAGATGGGGAGAGCGATGATGGAACAATACAGGACATACAGATGGGGAGAGGGATGATGGAACAATACAGGACATACAGATGGGGAGAGGGATGATGGAACAATACAGGACATACAGATGGGAGAGGGATGACGGCACAATACAGGACATACAGATGGGAGAGGGATGATGGAACAATACAGGACATACAGATGGGAGAGGGATGATGGAACAATACAGGACATACAGATTGGAGAGGGATGATGGAACAATACAGGACATACAGATGGGAGAGGGATGATGGCACAATACAGGACATACAGATGGGAGAGGGATGATGGAACAATACAGGACATACAGATGGGAGAGGGATGATGGCACAATACAGGACATACAGATGGGGAGAGCGATGATGGCACAACACAGGACATACAGATGGGAGAGGGATGATGGCACAATACAGGACATACAGATGGGGAGAGGTATGATGGAACAATACAGGACATACAGATGGGGAAAGGGATGATGGAACAATACAGGACATACAGATTTGAGAGGGATGATGGCACAATACAGGACATACAGATAGGGAGAGGGATGATGGAACAATACAGGACATACAGATGGGGAGAGCGATGATGGAACAATACAGGACATACAGATGGGAGAGGGATGATGGCACAATACAGGACATACAGATGGGGAAAGGGATGATGGAACAATACAGGACATACAGATTGGAGAGGGATGATGGAACAATACAGGATATACAGATGGGAGAGGGATGATGGAACAATACAGGACATACAGATTGGAGAGGGATGATGGAACAATACAGGACATACAGATGGGGAGAGGGATGATGGAACAATACAGGACATACAGATGGGAGAGGGATGATGGAACAATACAGGACATACATATGGGGAGAGGGATGATGGAACAATACAGGACATATAGATTGGAGAGGGATGATGGAACAATACAGGACATACAGATGGGGAGAGGGATGATGGAACAATACAGGACATACAGATGGGAGAGGGATGATGGAACAATACAGGACATACAGATGGGGAGAGGGATGATGGCACAATACAGGACATACAGATGGGGAAAGGGATGATGGAACAATACAGGAAATACAGCTTGGAGAGGGATGATGGAACAATACAGGACATACAGATGGGGAGAGGGATGATGGAACAATACAGGACATACAGATGGGGAGAGGGATGATGGAACAATACAGGACATACAGATGGGGAGAGGGATGATGGAACAATACAGGACATACAGATGGGAGAGGGATGACGGCACAATACAGGACATACAGATGGGAGAGGGATTATGGAACAATACAGGACATACAGATGGGGAGAGGGATGATGGCACAACACAGGACATACAGATGGGAGAGTGATGATGGCATAATACAGGACATACAGATGGGAGAGGGATGATGGAACAATACAGGACATACAGATGGGGAGAGGGGTGATGGCACAAAACAGGACATACAGATGGGGAGAGGGATGATGGAACAATACAGGACATACAGATGGGAGAGGGATGATGGCACAATACAGGACATACAGATGGGAGAGGGATGATGGAACAATACAGGACATACATATGGGGAAAGGGATGATGGAACAATACAGGACATACAGATTGGAGAGGGATGATGGAACAATACAGGACATACAGATGGGGAGAGGGATGATGGAACAATACAGGACATACAGATGGGGAGAGGGATGATGGAACAATACAGGACATACAGATGGGGAGAGCGATGATGGCACAACACAGGACATACAGATGGGAGAGGGATGATGGCACAATACAGGACATACAGATGGGGAGAGCGATGATGGCACAATACAGGACATACAGATGGGGAGAGCGATGATGGAACAATACAGAACAGACAGATGGGGAGAGGGATGATGGAACAATACAGGACATACAGATGGGGAGAGCGATGATGGAACAATACAGGACATACAGATGGGAGAGGGATGATGGCACAATACAGGACATACAGATGGGGAAAGGGATGATGGAACAATACAGGACATACAGATTGGAGAGGGATGATGGAACAATACAGGACATACAGGTGGGAGAGGGATGATGGAACAATACAGGACATACAGATGGGGAGAGGGATGATGGAACAATACAGGACATACAGATGGGAGAGGGATGATGGAACAATACAGGACATACAGATGGGAGAGGGATGATGGAACAATACAGGACATACAGATTGGAGAGGGATGATGGAACAATACAGGACATACAGATGGGGAGAGGGATGATGGAACAATACAGGACATACAGATGGGAGAGGGATGATGGAACAATACAGGACATACATATGGGGAGAGGGATGATGGAACAATACAGGACATATAGATTGGAGAGGGATGATGGAACAATACAGGACATACAGATGGGGAGAGGGATGATGGAACAATACAGGACATACAGATGGGAGAGGGATGATGGAACAATACAGGACATACAGATGGGGAGAGGGATGATGGCACAATACAGGACATACAGATGGGGAAAGGGATGATGGAACAATACAGGAAATACAGCTTGGAGAGGGATGATGGAACAATACAGGACATACAGATGGGGAGAGGGATGATGGAACAATACAGGACATACAGATGGGGAGAGGGATGATGGAACAATACAGGACATACAGATGGGGAGAGGGATGATGGAACAATACAGGACATACAGATGGGAGAGGGATGACGGCACAATACAGGACATACAGATGGGAGAGGGATTATGGAACAATACAGGACATACAGATGGGGAGAGGGATGATGGCACAACACAGGACATACAGATGGGAGAGGATGATGGCATAATACAGGACATACAGATGGGAGAGGGATGATGGAACAATACAGGACATACAGAAGATGGGGAGAGGGATGATGGCACAAAACAGGACATACAGATGGGGAGAGGGATGATGGAACAATACAGGACATACAGATGGGAGAGGGATGATGGCACAATACAGGACATACAGATGGGAGAGGGATGATGGAACAATACAGGACATACATATGGGGAAAGGGATGATGGAACAATACAGGACATACAGATTGGAGAGGGATGATGGAACAATACAGGACATACAGATGGGGAGAGGGATGATGGAACAATACAGGACATACAGATGGGGAGAGGGATGATGGAACAATACAGGACATACAGATGGGGAGAGCGATGATGGCACAACACAGGACATACAGATGGGAGAGGGATGATGGCACAATACAGGACATACAGATGGGGAGAGCGATGATGGCACAATACAGGACATACAGATGGGGAGAGCGATGATGGAACAATACAGAACAGACAGATGGGGAGAGGGATGATGGAACAATACAGGACATACAGATGGGGAGAGCGATGATGGAACAATACAGGACATACAGATGGGAGAGGGATGATGGCACAATACAGGACATACAGATGGGGAAAGGGATGATGGAACAATACAGGACATACAGATTGGAGAGGGATGATGGAACAATACAGGACATACAGGTGGGAGAGGGATGATGGAACAATACAGGACATACAGATGGGGAGAGGGATGATGGAACAATACAGGACATACAGATGGGAGAGGGATGATGGAACAATACAGGACATACAGATTGGAGAGGGATGATGGAACAATACAGGACATACAGATGGGGAGAGGGATGATGGAACAATACAGGACATACAGATGGGAGAGGGATGATGGAACAATACAGGACATACAGATGGGGAGAGGGATGATGGCACAATACAGGACATACAGATGGGGAAAGGGATGATGGAACAATACAGGACATACAGATTGGAGAGGGATGATGGAACAATACAGGACATACAGATGGGGAGAGGGATGATGGCACAATACAGGACATACAGATGGGGAGAGCGATGATGGCACAACACAGGACATACAGATGGGAGAGGGATGATGGCACAATACAGGACATACAGATGGGGAGAGGTATGATGGAACAATACAGGACATACAGATGGGGAAAGGGATGATGGAACAATACAGGACATACAGATTGGAGAGGGATGATGGCACAATACAGGACATACAGATAGGGAGAGGGATGATGGAACAATACAGGACATACAGATGGGGAGAGCGATGATGGAACAATACAGGACATACAGATGGGAGAGGGATGATGGCACAATACAGGACATACAGATGGGGAAAGGGATGATGGAACAATACAGGACATACAGATTGGAGAGGGATGATGGAACAATACAGGATATACAGATGGGAGAGGGATGATGGAACAATACAGGACATACAGATTGGAGAGGGATGATGGAACAATACAGGACATACAGATGGGGAGAGGGATGATGGAACAATACAGGACATACAGATGGGAGAGGGATGATGGAACAATACAGGACATACATAAGGGGAGAGGGATGATGGAACAATACAGGACATACAGATTGGAGAGGGATGATGGAACATTACAGGACATACAGATGGGGAGAGGGATGATGGAACAATACAGGACATACAGATGGGAGAGGGATGATGGAACAATACAGGACATACAGATGGGGAGAGGGATGATGGCACAATACAGGACATACAGATGGGGAAAGGGATGATGGAACAATACAGGAAATACAGCTTGGAGAGGGATGATGGAACAATACAGGACTGTTAGGGTCTCCTGCCCTGTGCTGCCACGTCGTCATGGCAACCGGGAGACAAGTGCTAGTGGAGTAACCTGAGCGCAGCTGATACTCCGGTTCGGGTCTTTTGCTGTGCAGTGGTTATAGGCTCTGTGCACGGCAGGGGATCCGGTGCTGGTTTTTGTGCTCACAGTCTGTGAGGTCTGAGTGGGGCGTGGACAGCACCTGCTTTATAAGGCCTCTTTTCAGGGTAAGCAGATGCTGCTGAATCTTTGTTGGTTAGTCAGTTCATGAAAGTTAGCCAGTACTGTGTAGCTTTGTATTTGTTTGTTGCTTACTGCAAATAGGCCTGGGGATTTGGTATTACACTCTGCCAATCCAGACCTAGCAGTAAGACTGGAGTCAGTCGTTTAGCTTGCTGGGGTTCTGTTACCACTCTGTGAACTTAGCAAGTTTGCGGCTGTATTCTAAGACTTGCCTGTCTAATCCTGTCTCACTGTGCTAGGTGTCAGGGGTCAGTTTAGTGGCAGTAAGCTAAAACCTGTGCACTGCAAGTGAGAAATAGGATTGTGGAGACTCTCCTTGTGTCTATCATTCCATCTCTGACCAAGGAGTTTACTGCCACACCCGTTGGTAACCCTTTAGGGTTTTGCTGTTGCCCTTAGCAACAGCATTTCGGGTTCTCTATGTATTAAAACACAACATCTTGCTTTTTCCATCTGTGCAGTTCTAATACAAAGGAGATACCCAGTTCCTTAGCCTCTGGGCTTCTCTGTTCACTTTGTGTGTATTTTGTTACCCTATTACCTTCTGTGTACGTTATGTCATATTCCCCAGTTTGTCTGTGAGTCCATTTGTTTTGCATAACAGTTCAAACACCAGTACATTCCTGCAGACACTGGAGTGCATAACAGTTCTGACACCAGTACTTTCCTGCAGGCACTGGTGTGCATAACATATTCAGCAGCCTAATACTCCTGTTGAAATTTTGTGGGAATATGGAGCATACCCCTCAAAATACGTTGCAACAGGTGGTCGATCAGGTGCAGGTCCTGACTCGACAATTTAATGATTTGTCCATTAAAATGCACACCTCCCAGGCTGCTGGTGGAGCTCCCGCAGCAGCAGCACCTGCAGGGGTTAAGGAGCCGAAAGTAAATCTCCCGGATCGTTTTTCTGGAGATCGCTCGCAGTTCTTTTGTTTCAAGGAGAGCTGCAAGCTATACTTCCGGCTTAGGCCTCAGTCTTCTGGGTCGGAGATTCAGCGGGTGGGCATAGTGATTTCCTTGCTACAAGGAGACCCACAGGTCTGGGCATATGGGTTGCAGCCTGACTGTCCGTCGCTTAAAAGTGTTGATGCTTTTTTTACGGCACTGGGCATGTTGTATGATGACCCTGACAAGACGGCCTCAGCCGAGGCTCAGATTTCGATCCTTAAGCAAGGGCGAAGGCCAGTTGAGGTTTACTGTACGGAGTTTCGGAGGTTGGCCCATGATACCCAGTGGAATTACCCAGCCCTGAGACACCAGTACCGAAGAGGTCTTTCTAACCAGATAAAGGACCAACTGGTACAATATCCCTTGCCTGATAGCTTGGATCAGCTCATGCAGTTATCCATCCGGATGGATAGACGGCTGAGAGAGCGTAGGCTTGAAAGGGAGACTGAGATTTCCTTCCCTCCCAAGGGAACCTCAGACTCTGAGGAATTTTCTGAGGAGCCTATGCAGATTGGGGCTACCCGCCTCTCCTCGCGTGAGAAGACGCGGAGGAGACAGCAGGGGTTGTGTTTGTACTGTGGGAATAAAGGTCATGTGGTAGTATCATGCCCAGAAAAGCCGGAAAACTTCAGGGCCTGAGGGTGATGGGAAATATCCTGTCAGGCCAGAAGTCAGAATTTCCCAAGAAGACTTTTATCATTCCGGTGACCTTGAAGATCCTCGGTCAAACTGTCAAGACTGAGGCCTTTGTGGACAGTGGGGCCGACGGGGTTTTTATGGACCGCCAATTCGCCCTGAAACACTCTGTTCCCTTAGTACCCTTGACATCGGAAATTGAGATTTGTGGGTTAAACGGGGAACCATTATCCCAAGGTAAAATTACCTCTTGCACTAGCCAGATTTCTTTGTTTATTGGAGCCACACACTCTGAAAAATTGTCCTTTTATGTGACTGTCTGTACTTTTGCCCCATTGGTGTTGGGGTTACCCTGGTTAAGGGCCCACAATCCTCAATTTGACTGGGTCTCTAGGGAGATTCTTAGTTGGGGTACTGATTGTTTCAGGAGTTGCTTGAGCCTTCCAGTCAGGCTCTCGCAGCTAAGTTTGCCAGGATTGCCAGGGTGTTATGCAGATTTTGCGGACGTGTTCTCCAAAAAAGTTGCAGAGGTACTACCTCCCCATCGCCCCTATGACTGTGCCATTGATTTGTTGCCAAATGCTAAGCTTCCCAAGAGCAGGTTGTACTCCCTGTCACGTCCTGAGACTCAGGCTATGGCAGAGTACATTCAGGAGAACTTGGCTAAGGGATTTATCAGACCTTCACAGTCTCCAGTTGGGTCGGGGTTCTTCTTCGTGGGTAAAAAGGACGGTTCGTTGCGACCCTGCATCGACTTCAGGGAATTGAACCGTATCACGATTAAAAACTCATACCCACTGCCTCTCATTTCGGTCTTGTTTGACCAGCTTCGTACTGCCACCATTTTTTCTAAGATTGACCTACGCAGTGCGTACAATCTAATCCGAATAAGAGAGGGGGATGAATGGAAGACTGCCTTTAATACCCACTCAGGGCATTATGAATATTTGGTGATGCCTTTTGGACTCTGTAATGCCCCGGCAGTCTTCCAGGATTTCATGAATGATGTGCTCAGGGAATATTTGGATAGATTCTTAGTTGTATA
Source organism: Pseudophryne corroboree (assembly GCF_028390025.1). Lineage (NCBI taxonomy): Eukaryota > Metazoa > Chordata > Amphibia > Anura > Myobatrachidae > Pseudophryne > Pseudophryne corroboree. Next base: position 106,025,805 of record NC_086453.1, read on the forward strand.
CTTAGATGACATCCTAATCTTCTCCCATTCCCTGGAGGAACATCGGAAGCATGTACGCTTAGTCCTCCAGAAACTCAGAGACCACCGGCTTGGGGCGAAGCTGGAGAAGTGCGAATTTGAAGTTCAGCAAATCGCATTTCTAGGATATATTATCTCCCCAGAAGGTTTCCAAATGGAGGGTTCCAAGGTACAGGCAGTCCTGGATTGGGTGCAGCCCACTAGTTTGAAGGCGCTTCAGCGTTTCCTGGGCTTTGCGAATTTTTATAGACGATTTATCGCTGGATTTTCGTCTATAGTGGCGCCCTTGGTGGCACTCACTAAGAAAGGGGCGGATGTTGCTCACTGGTCTTGTGAGGCTAAAGCGGCTTTTGCCCGTCTCAAAAGGGCATTTGTTTCGGCCAAGGTGCTGCGACACCCAGATCCAGAGCGTCCTTTTGTGGTGGAGGTGGATGCCTCTGAGATGGGTATTGGGGCAGTGCTTTCTCAGATGGGAGTGTCTGATAATCGCCTTCATCCCTGTGCTTACTTTTCCCGTAAATTTTCGCCTGCCGAGATGAATTATGACGTGGGTAACCGGGAATTGTTGGCTATTAAGGATGCACTCGAGGAGTGGAGACACTGGCTTGAGGGGGCTAAGTTTGTGGTCTCAATTCTCACTGACCATAAGAATCTGGCATATTTAGAGTCAGCGAAGCGTCTCAATGCCAGGCAGGCACGATGGGCTTTGTTTTTTGCTCGCTTTAATTTTTTGATAACATATCGCCCTGGGTCAAAAAACATCAAGGCTGATGCGCTCTCGCGGAGTTTTGCTCCAATCCAGGAGACCACCGAGGAGCCGTTGCCCATTGTTTCCCCATCATGTATTAAAGTGGGCATTACCCAGGACCTCTTATCATTAGTCCTTAGAGCACAGGAGCAGGCTCCTCCAGACCTTCCGGTAGGTCTTTTGTTTGTGCCTCCTAGGTTAAGACAGCGAGTGTTCCTGGAATTCCATGCCAAGAAGTCGGCAGGTCACCCGGGTATTGCCAGAACTCGGGAGTTGCTATCTAGGGCGGTGTGGTGGCCCTCGGTGGCTAAGGATGTGGATCAGTGGGTTCGGGCATGTGACATCTGTGCCCGAAATAAGACTCCTAGAGGGGTTCCTGTTGGCCCATTACATCCACTCTCTATCCCATCTAAGCCATGGACCCACATTTCAATGGATTTTGTGGTGGACTTGCCCAAATCCTCGGGGATGACAGCCATCTGGGTTGTCGTTGACAGGTTTTCGAAGATGGCGCACTTCGTTCCACTGGTTGGGCTGCCATCAGCCAGACGCCTGTCTGAATTATTTATGCTGCATGTTGTGCGTCTCCACGGGTTGCCACTTGATGTGGTCTCTGACCGCGGATCCCAGTTTGTGGCCAAATTCGGGAGGGCATTTTGTTCCGATCTCCAGATTTCTGTCAGCTTGTCGTCAGGCTACCATCCGCAGTCTAATGGGCAGACTGAAAGGGTGAACCAGTCCTTGGAGCAGTTCCTCAGGTGTTATGTCTCCAAGTGTCAGACTGACTGGGTTGCTCATCTGTCCATGGCGGAGTTTGCCTATAACAACGCGGCTCACTCTGCTACAGGGATCTCTCCCTTCCTTTGTGTGTATGGGCATCATCCTAAGGCCAATTCTTTTGACCCCCTGGACTCCACGCCTGGTGGTTCCTCTGTGGTTTCGGTCCTTAGAGGTATTTGGCGGAAAGTGAAGAAAGCCCTTGTGTCTGTGTCATTAGTGACCAAAAGGGTTTTTGATAAGCGGAAAAGACCCTGCAGCTTCAAATTAGGAGACTTCGTCTGGTTGTCTACCAAGAATTTGAAGTTGAGACAGCCATCTCATAAGTTAGGGCCCCGGTTCATCGGCCCTTATAAGATCACCAGGGTTATCAATCCGGTGGCATTTCAGTTAGATCTGCCCCGTTCTTTGGGTATCAATAAAACATTTCATTGTTCCCTTTTAAAACGGGCGATTAGTAATCCTTCTTCCAGTGGAAGACCTTCCCCTCTTCTGATACGTGGCCAGAGGGAGTTTGTTGTTGAAAGGATTCTTGACTCCAAGGTGGTTCGGGGTCGGCTGTCATTTTTGGTGCACTGGAAGGGGTATGGCCCGGAGGAGCGGTCGTGGGTGCGCAGTTGTGATCTTCATGCCCCCAGACTGATACGCTCTTTCTTCTCGCAGTTCCCCGATAAACCCGGTGGTAGGGGTTCTTTGACCCCTCGTCAGAGGGGGGGTACTGTTAGGGTCTCCTGCCCTGTGCTGCCACGTCGTCATGGCAACCGGGAGACAAGTGCTAGTGGAGTAACCTGAGCGCAGCTGATACTCCGGTTCGGGTCTTTTGCTGTGCAGTGGTTATAGGCTCTGTGCACGGCAGGGGATCCGGTGCTGGTTTTTGTGCTCACAGTCTGTGAGGTCTGAGTGGGGCGTGGACAGCACCTGCTTTATAAGGCCTCTTTTCAGGGTAAGCAGATGCTGCTGAATCTTTGTTGGTTAGTCAGTTCATGAAAGTTAGCCAGTACTGTGTAGCTTTGTATTTGTTTGTTGCTTACTGCAAATAGGCCTGGGGATTTGGTATTACACTCTGCCAATCCAGACCTAGCAGTAAGACTGGAGTCAGTCGTTTAGCTTGCTGGGGTTCTGTTACCACTCTGTGAACTTAGCAAGTTTGCGGCTGTATTCTAAGACTTGCCTGTCTAATCCTGTCTCACTGTGCTAGGTGTCAGGGGTCAGTTTAGTGGCAGTAAGCTAAAACCTGTGCACTGCAAGTGAGAAATAGGATTGTGGAGACTCTCCTTGTGTCTATCATTCCATCTCTGACCAAGGAGTTTACTGCCACACCCGTTGGTAACCCTTTAGGGTTTTGCTGTTGCCCTTAGCAACAGCATTTCGGGTTCTCTATGTATTAAAACACAACATCTTGCTTTTTCCATCTGTGCAGTTCTAATACAAAGGAGATACCCAGTTCCTTAGCCTCTGGGCTTCTCTGTTCACTTTGTGTGTATTTTGTTACCCTATTACCTTCTGTGTACGTTATGTCATATTCCCCAGTTTGTCTGTGAGTCCATTTGTTTTGCATAACAGTTCAAACACCAGTACATTCCTGCAGACACTGGAGTGCATAACAGTTCTGACACCAGTACTTTCCTGCAGGCACTGGTGTGCATAACAAGGACATACAGATGGGGAGAGGGATGATGGAACAATACAGGACATACAGATGGGGAGAGGGATGATGGAACAATACAGGACATACAGATGGGGAGAGGGATGATGGAACAATACAGGACATACAGATGGGAGAGGGATGACGGCACAATACAGGACATACAGATGGGAGAGGGATTATGGAACAATACAGGACATACAGATGGGGAGAGGGATGATGGCACAACACAGGACATACAGATGGGAGAGGGATGATGGCATAATACAGGACATACAGATGGGAGAGGGATGATGGAACAATACAGGACATACAGATGGGGAGAGGGATGATGGCACAAAACAGGACATACAGATGGGGAGAGGGATGATGGAACAATACAGGACATACAGATTGGAGAGGGATGATGGAACAATACAGGACATACAGATGGGGAGAGGGATGATGGAACAATACAGGACATACAGATGGGGAGAGGGATGATGGAACAATACAGGACATACAGATGGGGAGAGCGATGATGGCACAACACAGGACATACAGATGGGAGAGGGATGAGGGCACAATACAGGACATACAGATGGGGAGAGCGATGATGGCACAATACAGGACATACAGATGGGGAGAGCGATGATGGAACAATACAGAACAGACAGATGGGGAGAGGGATGATGGAACAATACAGGACATACAGATGGGGAGAGCGATGATGGAACAATACAGGACATACAGATGGGAGAGGGATGATGGCACAATACAGGACATACAGATGGGGAAAGGGATGATGGAACAATACAGGACATACAGATTGGAGAGGGATGATGGAACAATACAGGACATACAGGTGGGAGAGGGATGATGGAACAATACAGGACATACAGATGGGGAGAGGGATGATGGAACAATACAGGACATACAGATGGGAGAGGGATGATGGAACAATACAGGACATACAGATGGGAGAGGGATGATGGAACAATACAGGACATACAGATTGGAGAGGGATGATGGAACAATACAGGACATACAGATGGGGAGAGGGATGATGGAACAATACAGGACATACAGATGGGAGAGGGATGATGGAACAATACAGGACATACAGATGGGGAGAGCGATGATGGCACAACACAGGACATACAGATGGGAGAGGGATGAGGGCACAATACAGGACATACAGATGGGGAGAGCGATGATGGCACAATACAGGACATACAGATGGGGAGAGCGATGATGGAACAATACAGAACAGACAGATGGGGAGAGGGATGATGGAACAATACAGGACATACAGATGGGGAGAGCGATGATGGCACAACACAGGACATACAGATGGGAGAGGGATGAGGGCACAATACAGGACATACAGATGGGGAGAGCGATGATGGCACAATACAGGACATACAGATGGGGAGAGCGATGATGGAACAATACAGAACAGACAGATGGGGAGAGGGATGATGGAACAATACAGGACATACAGATGGGGAGAGCGATGATGGAACAATACAGGACATACAGATGGGAGAGGGATGATGGCACAATACAGGACATACAGATGGGGAAAGGGATGATGGAACAATACAGGACATACAGATTGGAGAGGGATGATGGAACAATACAGGACATACAGGTGGGAGAGGGATGATGGAACAATACAGGACATACAGATGGGGAGAGGGATGATGGAACAATACAGGACATACAGATGGGAGAGGGATGATGGAACAATACAGGACATACAGATGGGAGAGGGATGATGGAACAATACAGGACATACAGATTGGAGAGGGATGATGGAACAATACAGGACATACAGATGGGGAGAGGGATGATGGAACAATACAGGACATACAGATGGGAGAGGGATGATGGAACAATACAGGACATACAGATGGGGAGAGGGATGATGGCACAATACAGGACATACAGATGGGGAAAGGGATGATGGAACAATACAGGACATACAGATTGGAGAGGGATGATGGAACAATACAGGACATACAGATGGGGAGAGGGATGATGGAACAATACAGGACATACAGATGGGGAGAGGGATGATGGAACAATACAGGACATACAGATGGGGAGAGCGATGATGGAACAATACAGGACATACAGATGGGAGAGGGATGATGGCACAATACAGGACATACAGATGGGGAAAGGGATGATGGAACAATACAGGACATACAGATTGGAGAGGGATGATGGAACAATACAGGATATACAGATGGGAGAGGGATGATGGAACAATACAGGACACACAGATGGGGAGAGGGATGATGGAACAATACAGGACATACAGATTGGAGAGGGATGATGGAACAATACAGGACATACAGATGGGGAGAGGGATGATGGAACAATACAGGACATACAGATGTGATAGGGATGATGGAATAATACAGGACATACATATGGGGAGTGGGATGATGGAACAATACAGGACATACAGATTGGAGAGGGATGATGGAACAATACAGGACATACAGATGGGGAGAGGGATGATGGAACAATACAGGACATACAGATGGGAGAGGGATGATGGAACAATACAGGACATACAGATGGGGAGAGGGATGATGGCACAATACAGGACATACAGATGGGGAAAGGGATGATGGAACAATACAGGAAATACAGATTGGAGAGGGATGATGGAACAATACAGGACATACAGATGGGGAGAGGGATGATGAAACAATACAGGACATACAGATGGGGAGAGGGATGATGGAACAATACAGGACATACAGATGGGGAGAGGGATGATGGAACAATACAGGACATACAGATGGGAGAGGGATGATGGCACAATACAGGACATACAGATGGGAGAGGGATGATGGAACAATACAGGACATACAGATGGGGAGAGGGATGATGGCACAATACAGGACATACAGATGGGGAGAGCGATGATGGCACAACACAGGACATACAGATGGGAGAGGGATGAGGGCACAATACAGGACATACAGATGGGGAGAGCGATGATGGCACAATACAGGACATACAGATGGGGAGAGCGATGATGGAACAATACAGAACAGACAGATGGGGAGAGGGATGATGGAACAATACAGGACATACAGATGGGGAGAGCGATGATGGAACAATACAGGACATACAGATGGGAGAGGGATGATGGCACAATACAGGACATACAGATGGGGAAAGGGATGATGGAACAATACAGGACATACAGATTGGAGAGGGATGATGGAACAATACAGGACATACAGGTGGGAGAGGGATGATGGAACAATACAGGACATACAGATGGGGAGAGGGATGATGGAACAATACAGGACATACAGATGGGAGAGGGATGATGGAACAATACAGGACATACAGATGGGAGAGGGATGATGGAACAATACAGGACATACAGATTGGAGAGGGATGATGGAACAATACAGGACATACAGATGGGGAGAGGGATGATGGAACAATACAGGACATACAGATGGGAGAGGGATGATGGAACAATACAGGACATACAGATGGGGAGAGCGATGATGGCACAACACAGGACATACAGATGGGAGAGGGATGAGGGCACAATACAGGACATACAGATGGGGAGAGCGATGATGGCACAATACAGGACATACAGATGGGGAGAGCGATGATGGAACAATACAGAACAGACAGATGGGGAGAGGGATGATGGAACAATACAGGACATACAGATGGGGAGAGCGATGATGGCACAACACAGGACATACAGATGGGAGAGGGATGAGGGCACAATACAGGACATACAGATGGGGAGAGCGATGATGGCACAATACAGGACATACAGATGGGGAGAGCGATGATGGAACAATACAGAACAGACAGATGGGGAGAGGGATGATGGAACAATACAGGACATACAGATGGGGAGAGCGATGATGGAACAATACAGGACATACAGATGGGAGAGGGATGATGGCACAATACAGGACATACAGATGGGGAAAGGGATGATGGAACAATACAGGACATACAGATTGGAGAGGGATGATGGAACAATACAGGACATACAGGTGGGAGAGGGATGATGGAACAATACAGGACATACAGATGGGGAGAGGGATGATGGAACAATACAGGACATACAGATGGGAGAGGGATGATGGAACAATACAGGACATACAGATGGGAGAGGGATGATGGAACAATACAGGACATACAGATTGGAGAGGGATGATGGAACAATACAGGACATACAGATGGGGAGAGGGATGATGGAACAATACAGGACATACAGATGGGAGAGGGATGATGGAACAATACAGGACATACAGATGGGGAGAGGGATGATGGCACAATACAGGACATACAGATGGGGAAAGGGATGATGGAACAATACAGGACATACAGATTGGAGAGGGATGATGGAACAATACAGGACATACAGATGGGGAGAGGGATGATGGAACAATACAGGACATACAGATGGGGAGAGGGATGATGGAACAATACAGGACATACAGATGGGGAGAGCGATGATGGAACAATACAGGACATACAGATGGGAGAGGGATGATGGCACAATACAGGACATACAGATGGGGAAAGGGATGATGGAACAATACAGGACATACAGATTGGAGAGGGATGATGGAACAATACAGGATATACAGATGGGAGAGGGATGATGGAACAATACAGGACACACAGATGGGGAGAGGGATGATGGAACAATACAGGACATACAGATTGGAGAGGGATGATGGAACAATACAGGACATACAGATGGGGAGAGGGATGATGGAACAATACAGGACATACAGATGTGATAGGGATGATGGAATAATACAGGACATACATATGGGGAGTGGGATGATGGAACAATACAGGACATACAGATTGGAGAGGGATGATGGAACAATACAGGACATACAGATGGGGAGAGGGATGATGGAACAATACAGGACATACAGATGGGAGAGGGATGATGGAACAATACAGGACATACAGATGGGGAGAGGGATGATGGCACAATACAGGACATACAGATGGGGAAAGGGATGATGGAACAATACAGGAAATACAGATTGGAGAGGGATGATGGAACAATACAGGACATACAGATGGGGAGAGGGATGATGAAACAATACAGGACATACAGATGGGGAGAGGGATGATGGAACAATACAGGACATACAGATGGGGAGAGGGATGATGGAACAATACAGGACATACAGATGGGAGAGGGATGATGGCACAATACAGGACATACAGATGGGAGAGGGATGATGGAACAATACAGGACATACAGATGGGGAGAGGGATGATGGCACAACACAGGACATACAGATGGGAGAAGGATGATGGCACAATACAGGACATACAGATGGGAGAGGGATGATGGAACAATACAGGACATACAGATGGGGAGAGGGATGATGGAACAATACAGGACATACAGATGGGAGAGGGATGATGGCACAATACAGGACATACAGATGGGAGAGGGATGATGGAACAATACAGGACATACAGATGGGGAAAGGGATGATGGAACAATACAGGACATAGGACATACAGATTGGAGAGGGATGATGGAACAATACAGGACATACAGATGGGGAGAGGGATGATGGAACAATACTGGACATACAGATGGGGAGAGGGATGATGGAACAATACAGGACATACAGATGGGGAGAGCGATGATGGCACAATACAGGACATACAGATGGGGAGAGCGATGATGGAGCAATACAGAACAGACAGATGGGGAGAGGGATGATGGAACAATACAGGACTTACAGATGGGGAGAGCGATGATGGAACAATACAGGACATACAGATGGGAGAGGGATGATGGCACAATACAGGACATACAGATGGGGAAAGGGATGATGGAACAATACAGGACATACAGATTGGAGAGGGATGATGGAACAATACAGGACATACAGATGGGAGAGGGATGATGGAACAATACAGGACATACAGATGGGGAGAGGGATGATGGAACAATACAGGACATACAGATGGGAGAGGGATGATGGAACAATACAGGACATACAGATGGGAGAGGGATGATGGAACAATACAGGACATACAGATTGGAAAGGGATGATGGAACAATACAGGACATACAGATGGGGAGAGGGATGATGGAATAATACAGGGCATACAGATGGGAGAGGGATGATGGAACAATACAGGACATACAGATGGGGAGAGGGATGATGGCACAATACAGGACATACAGATGGGGAAAGGGATGATGGAACAATACAGGACATACAGATTGGAGAGGGATGATGGAACAATACAGGACATACAGATGGGGAGAGGGATGATGGAACAGTACAGGACATACAGATGGGGAGAGGGATGATGGAACAATACAGGACATACAGATGGGGAGAGGGATGATGGAACAATACAGGACATACAGATGGGAGAGGGATGATGGCACAATACAGGACATACAGATGGGAGAGGGATGATGGCACAATACAGGACATACAGATGGGAGAGGGATGATGGCACAATACAGGACATACAGATGGGAGAGGGATGATGGAACAATACAGGACATACAGATGGGGAAAGGGATGATGGAACAATACAGGACATACAGATGGGGAGAGGGATGATGGAACAATACAGGACATACAGATGGGAGAGGGATGATGGCACAATACAGGACATACAGATGGGAGAGGGATGATGGAACAATACAGGACATACAGATGGGGAGAGGGATGATGGAACAATACAGGACATACAGATTGGAGAGGGATGATGGCACAATACAGGACATACAGATGGGAGAGGGATGATGGAACAATACAGGACATACAGATGGGGAGAGGGATGATGGCACAACACAGGACATACAGATGCGGAGAGGGATGATGGAACAATACAGGACATACAGATGGGAGAGGGATGATGGAACAATACAGGACATACAGATGGGGAGAGGGATGATGGCACAATACAGGACATACAGATGGGGAAAGGGATGATGGAACAATACAGGACATACAGATGGGGAGAGGGATGATGGAACAATACAGGACATACAGATGGGAGAGGGATGATGGCACAATACAGGACATACAGATGGGAGAGGGATGATGGAACAATACAGGACATACAGATGGGGAGAGGGATGATGGAACAATACAGGACATACAGATGGGAGAGGGATGATGGAACAATACAGAACATACAGATGGGGAGAGGGATGATGGAACAATACAGGACATACAGATGGGGAGAGGGATGATGGAACAATACAGGACATACAGATGGGGAGAGGGATGATGGAACAATACAGGACATACAGATGGGGAGAGCGATGATGGCACAATACAGGACATACAGATGGGGAGAGCGATGATGGAGCAATACAGAACAGACAGATGGGGAGAGGGATGATGGAACAATACAGGACTTACAGATGGGGAGAGTGATGATGGAACAATACAGGACATACAGATGGGAGAGGGATGATGGCACAATACAGGACATACAGATGGGGAAAGGGATGATGGAACAATACAGGACATACAGATTGGAGAGGGATGATGGAACAATACAGGACATACAGATGGGGAGAGGGATGATGGAACAATACAGGACATACAGATGGGAGAGGGATGATGGAACAATACAGGACATACAGATGGGAGAGGGATGATGGAACAATACAGGACATACATAAGGGGAGAGGGATGATGGAACAATACAGGACATACAGATTGGAGAGGGATGATGGAACAATACAGGACATACAGATGGGGAGAGGGATGATGGAACAATACAGGACATACAGATGGGAGAGGGATGATGGAACAATACAGGACATACAGATGGGGAGAGGGATGATGGCACAATACAGGACATACAGATGGGGAAAGGGATGATGGAACAATACAGGAAATACAGCTTGGAGAGGGATGATGGAACAATACAGGACTGTTAGGGTCTCCTGCCCTGTGCTGCCACGTCGTCATGGCAACCGGGAGACAAGTGCTAGTGGAGTAACCTGAGCGCAGCTGATACTCCGGTTCGGGTCTTTTGCTGTGCAGTGGTTATAGGCTCTGTGCACGGCAGGGGATCCGGTGCTGGTTTTTGTGCTCACAGTCTGTGAGGTCTGAGTGGGGCGTGGACAGCACCTGCTTTATAAGGCCTCTTTTCAGGGTAAGCAGATGCTGCTGAATCTTTGTTGGTTAGTCAGTTCATGAAAGTTAGCCAGTACTGTGTAGCTTTGTATTTGTTTGTTGCTTACTGCAAATAGGCCTGGGGATTTGGTATTACACTCTGCCAATCCAGACCTAGCAGTAAGACTGGAGTCAGTCGTTTAGCTTGCTGGGGTTCTGTTACCACTCTGTGAACTTAGCAAGTTTGCGGCTGTATTCTAAGACTTGCCTGTCTAATCCTGTCTCACTGTGCTAGGTGTCAGGGGTCAGTTTAGTGGCAGTAAGCTAAAACCTGTGCACTGCAAGTGAGAAATAGGATTGTGGAGACTCTCCTTGTGTCTATCATTCCATCTCTGACCAAGGAGTTTACTGCCACACCCGTTGGTAACCCTTTAGGGTTTTGCTGTTGCCCTTAGCAACAGCATTTCGGGTTCTCTATGTATTAAAACACAACATCTTGCTTTTTCCATCTGTGCAGTTCTAATACAAAGGAGATACCCAGTTCCTTAGCCTCTGGGCTTCTCTGTTCACTTTGTGTGTATTTTGTTACCCTATTACCTTCTGTGTACGTTATGTCATATTCCCCAGTTTGTCTGTGAGTCCATTTGTTTTGCATAACAGTTCAAACACCAGTACATTCCTGCAGACACTGGAGTGCATAACAGTTCTGACACCAGTACTTTCCTGCAGGCACTGGTGTGCATAACATATTCAGCAGCCTAATACTCCTGTTGAAATTTTGTGGGAATATGGAGCATACCCCTCAAAATACGTTGCAACAGGTGGTCGATCAGGTGCAGGTCCTGACTCGACAATTTAATGATTTGTCCATTAAAATGCACACCTCCCAGGCTGCTGGTGGAGCTCCCGCAGCAGCAGCACCTGCAGGGGTTAAGGAGCCGAAAGTAAATCTCCCGGATCGTTTTTCTGGAGATCGCTCGCAGTTCTTTTGTTTCAAGGAGAGCTGCAAGCTATACTTCCGGCTTAGGCCTCAGTCTTCTGGGTCGGAGATTCAGCGGGTGGGCATAGTGATTTCCTTGCTACAAGGAGACCCACAGGTCTGGGCATATGGGTTGCAGCCTGACTGTCCGTCGCTTAAAAGTGTTGATGCTTTTTTTACGGCACTGGGCATGTTGTATGATGACCCTGACAAGACGGCCTCAGCCGAGGCTCAGATTTCGATCCTTAAGCAAGGGCGAAGGCCAGTTGAGGTTTACTGTACGGAGTTTCGGAGGTTGGCCCATGATACCCAGTGGAATGACCCAGCCCTGAGACACCAGTACCGAAGAGGTCTTTCTAACCAGATAAAGGACCAACTGGTACAATATCCCTTGCCTGATAGCTTGGATCAGCTCATGCAGTTATCCATCCGGGTGGATAGACGGCTGAGAGAGTGTAGGCTTGAAAGGGAGACTGAGATTTCCTTCCTTCCCAAGGGAACCTCAGACTCTGAGGAATTTTCTGAGGAGCCTATGCAGATTGGGGCTACCCGCCTCTCCTCGCGTGAGAAGACGCGGAGGAGACAGCAGGGGTTGTGTTTGTACTGTGGGAATAAAGGTCATGTGGTAGTATCATGCCCAGAAAAGCCGGAAAACTTCAGGGCCTGAGGGTGATGGGAAATATCCTGTCAGGCCAGAAGTCAGAATTTCCCAAGAAGACTTTTATCATTCCGGTGACCTTGAAGATCCTCGGTCAAACTGTCAAGACTGAGGCCTTTGTGGACAGTGGGGCCGACGGGGTTTTTATGGACCGCCAATTCGCCCTGAAACACTCTGTTCCCTTAGTACCCTTGGCATCGGAAATTGAGATTTGTGGGTTAAACGGGGAACCATTATCCCAAGGTAAAATTACCTCTTGCACTAGCCAGATTTCTTTGTTTATTGGAGCCACACACTCTGAAAAATTGTCCTTTTATGTGACTGTCTGTACTTTTGCCCCATTGGTGTTGGGGTTACCCTGGTTAAGGGCCCACAATCCTCAATTTGACTGGGTCTCTAGGGAGATTCTTAGTTGGGGTACTGATTGTTTCAGGAGTTGCTTGAGCCTTCCAGTCAGGCTCTCGCAGCTAAGTTTGCCAGGATTGCCAGGGTGTTATGCAGATTTTGCGGACGTGTTCTCCAAAAAAGTTGCAGAGGTACTACCTCCCCATCGCCCCTATGACTGTGCCATTGATTTGTTGCCAAATGCTAAGCTTCCCAAGAGCAGGTTGTACTCCCTGTCACGTCCTGAGACTCAGGCTATGGCAGAGTACATTCAGGAGAACTTGGCTAAGGGATTTATCAGACCTTCACAGTCTCCAGTTGGGTCGGGGTTCTTCTTCGTGGGTAAAAAGGACGGTTCGTTGCGACCCTGCATCGACTTCAGGGAATTGAACCGTATCACGATTAAAAACTCATACCCACTGCCTCTCATTTCGGTCTTGTTTGACCAGCTTCGTACTGCCACCATTTTTTCTAAGATTGACCTACGCAGTGCGTACAATCTAATCCGAATAAGAGAGGGGGATGAATGGAAGACTGCCTTTAATACCCACTCAGGGCATTATGAATATTTGGTGATGCCTTTTGGACTCTGTAATGCCCCGGCAGTCTTCCAGGATTTCATGAATGATGTGCTCAGGGAATATTTGGATAGATTCTTAGTTGTATACTTAGATGACATCCTAATCTTCTCCCATTCCCTGGAGGAACATCGGAAGCATGTACGCTTAGTCCTCCAGAAACTCAGAGACCACCGGCTTGGGGCGAAGCTGGAGAAGTGCGAATTTGAAGTTCAGCAAATCGCATTTCTAGGATATATTATCTCCCCAGAAGGTTTCCAAATGGAGGGTTCCAAGGTACAGGCAGTCCTGGATTGGGTGCAGCCCACTAGTTTGAAGGCGCTTCAGCGTTTCCTGGGCTTTGCGAATTTTTATAGACGATTTATCGCTGGATTTTCGTCTATAGTGGCGCCCTTGGTGGCACTCACTAAGAAAGGGGCGGATGTTGCTCACTGGTCTTGTGAGGCTAAAGCGGCTTTTGCCCGTCTCAAAAGGGCATTTGTTTCGGCCAAGGTGCTGCGACACCCAGATCCAGAGCGTCCTTTTGTGGTGGAGGTGGATGCCTCTGAGATGGGTATTGGGGCAGTGCTTTCTCAGATGGGAGTGTCTGATAATCGCCTTCATCCCTGTGCTTACTTTTCCCGTAAATTTTCGCCTGCCGAGATGAATTATGACGTGGGTAACCGGGAATTGTTGGCTATTAAGGATGCACTCGAGGAGTGGAGACACTGGCTTGAGGGGGCTAAGTTTGTGGTCTCAATTCTCACTGACCATAAGAATCTGGCATATTTAGAGTCAGCGAAGCGTCTCAATGCCAGGCAGGCACGATGGGCTTTGTTTTTTGCTCGCTTTAATTTTTTGATAACATATCGCCCTGGGTCAAAAAACATCAAGGCTGATGCGCTCTCGCGGAGTTTTGCTCCAATCCAGGAGACCACCGAGGAGCCGTTGCCCATTGTTTCCCCATCATGTATTAAAGTGGGCATTACCCAGGACCTCTTATCATTAGTCCTTAGAGCACAGGAGCAGGCTCCTCCAGACCTTCCGGTAGGTCTTTTGTTTGTGCCTCCTAGGTTAAGACAGCGAGTGTTCCTGGAATTCCATGCCAAGAAGTCGGCAGGTCACCCGGGTATTGCCAGAACTCGGGAGTTGCTATCTAGGGCGGTGTGGTGGCCCTCGGTGGCTAAGGATGTGGATCAGTGGGTTCGGGCATGTGACATCTGTGCCCGAAATAAGACTCCTAGAGGGGTTCCTGTTGGCCCATTACATCCACTCTCTATCCCATCTAAGCCATGGACCCACATTTCAATGGATTTTGTGGTGGACTTGCCCAAATCCTCGGGGATGACAGCCATCTGGGTTGTCGTTGACAGGTTTTCGAAGATGGCGCACTTCGTTCCACTGGTTGGGCTGCCATCAGCCAGACGCCTGTCTGAATTATTTATGCTGCATGTTGTGCGTCTCCACGGGTTGCCACTTGATGTGGTCTCTGACCGCGGATCCCAGTTTGTGGCCAAATTCTGGAGGGCATTTTGTTCCGATCTCCAGATTTCTGTCAGCTTGTCGTCAGGCTACCATCCGCAGTCTAATGGGCAGACTGAAAGGGTGAACCAGTCCTTGGAGCAGTTCCTCAGGTGTTATGTCTCCAAGTGTCAGACTGACTGGGTTGCTCATCTGTCCATGGCGGAGTTTGCCTATAACAACGCGGCTCACTCTGCTACAGGGATCTCTCCCTTCCTTTGTGTGTATGGGCATCATCCTAAGGCCAATTCTTTTGACCCCCTGGACTCCACGCCTGGTGGTTCCTCTGTGGTTTCGGTCCTTAGAGGTATTTGGCGGAAAGTGAAGAAAGCCCTTGTGTCTGTGTCATTAGTGACCAAAAGGGTTTTTGATAAGCGGAAAAGACCCTGCAGCTTCAAATTAGGAGACTTCGTCTGGTTGTCTACCAAGAATTTGAAGTTGAGACAGCCATCTCATAAGTTAGGGCCCCGGTTCATCGGCCCTTATAAGATCACCAGGGTTATCAATCCGGTGGCATTTCAGTTAGATCTGCCCCGTTCTTTGGGTATCAATAAAACATTTCATTGTTCCCTTTTAAAACGGGCGATTAGTAATCCTTCTTCCAGTGGAAGACCTTCCCCTCTTCTGATACGTGGCCAGAGGGAGTTTGTTGTTGAAAGGATTCTTGACTCCAAGGTGGTTCGGGGTCGGCTGTCATTTTTGGTGCACTGGAAGGGGTATGGCCCGGAGGAGCGGTCGTGGGTGCGCAGTTGTGATCTTCATGCCCCCAGACTGATACGCTCTTTCTTCTCGCAGTTCCCCGATAAACCCGGTGGTAGGGGTTCTTTGACCCCTCGTCAGAGGGGGGGTACTGTTAGGGTCTCCTGCCCTGTGCTGCCACGTCGTCATGGCAACCGGGAGACAAGTGCTAGTGGAGTAACCTGAGCGCAGCTGATACTCCGGTTCGGGTCTTTTGCTGTGCAGTGGTTATAGGCTCTGTGCACGGCAGGGGATCCGGTGCTGGTTTTTGTGCTCACAGTCTGTGAGGTCTGAGTGGGGCGTGGACAGCACCTGCTTTATAAGGCCTCTTTTCAGGGTAAGCAGATGCTGCTGAATCTTTGTTGGTTAGTCAGTTCATGAAAGTTAGCCAGTACTGTGTAGCTTTGTATTTGTTTGTTGCTTACTGCAAATAGGCCTGGGGATTTGGTATTACACTCTGCCAATCCAGACCTAGCAGTAAGACTGGAGTCAGTCGTTTAGCTTGCTGGGGTTCTGTTACCACTCTGTGAACTTAGCAAGTTTGCGGCTGTATTCTAAGACTTGCCTGTCTAATCCTGTCTCACTGTGCTAGGTGTCAGGGGTCAGTTTAGTGGCAGTAAGCTAAAACCTGTGCACTGCAAGTGAGAAATAGGATTGTGGAGACTCTCCTTGTGTCTATCATTCCATCTCTGACCAAGGAGTTTACTGCCACACCCGTTGGTAACCCTTTAGGGTTTTGCTGTTGCCCTTAGCAACAGCATTTCGGGTTCTCTATGTATTAAAACACAACATCTTGCTTTTTCCATCTGTGCAGTTCTAATACAAAGGAGATACCCAGTTCCTTAGCCTCTGGGCTTCTCTGTTCACTTTGTGTGTATTTTGTTACCCTATTACCTTCTGTGTACGTTATGTCATATTCCCCAGTTTGTCTGTGAGTCCATTTGTTTTGCATAACAGTTCAAACACCAGTACATTCCTGCAGACACTGGAGTGCATAACAGTTCTGACACCAGTACTTTCCTGCAGGCACTGGTGTGCATAACAAGGACATACAGATGGGGAGAGGGATGATGGAACAATACAGGACATACAGATGGGGAGAGGGATGATGGAACAATACAGGACATACAGATGGGGAGAGGGATGATGGAACAATACAGGACATACAGATGGGAGAGGGATGACGGCACAATACAGGACATACAGATGGGAGAGGGATTATGGAACAATACAGGACATACAGATGGGGAGAGGGATGATGGCACAACACAGGACATACAGATGGGAGAGGGATGATGGCATAATACAGGACATACAGATGGGAGAGGGATGATGGAACAATACAGGACATACAGATGGGGAGAGGGATGATGGCACAAAACAGGACATACAGATGGGGAGAGGGATGATGGAACAATACAGGACATACAGATTGGAGAGGGATGATGGAACAATACAGGACATACAGATGGGGAGAGGGATGATGGAACAATACAGGACATACAGATGGGGAGAGGGATGATGGAACAATACAGGACATACAGATGGGGAGAGCGATGATGGCACAACACAGGACATACAGATGGGAGAGGGATGAGGGCACAATACAGGACATACAGATGGGGAGAGCGATGATGGCACAATACAGGACATACAGATGGGGAGAGCGATGATGGAACAATACAGAACAGACAGATGGGGAGAGGGATGATGGAACAATACAGGACATACAGATGGGGAGAGCGATGATGGAACAATACAGGACATACAGATGGGAGAGGGATGATGGCACAATACAGGACATACAGATGGGGAAAGGGATGATGGAACAATACAGGACATACAGATTGGAGAGGGATGATGGAACAATACAGGACATACAGGTGGGAGAGGGATGATGGAACAATACAGGACATACAGATGGGGAGAGGGATGATGGAACAATACAGGACATACAGATGGGAGAGGGATGATGGAACAATACAGGACATACAGATGGGAGAGGGATGATGGAACAATACAGGACATACAGATTGGAGAGGGATGATGGAACAATACAGGACATACAGATGGGGAGAGGGATGATGGAACAATACAGGACATACAGATGGGAGAGGGATGACGGAACAATACAGGACATACAGATGGGGAGAGCGATGATGGCACAACACAGGACATACAGATGGGAGAGGGATGAGGGCACAATACAGGACATACAGATGGGGAGAGCGATGATGGCACAATACAGGACATACAGATGGGGAGAGCGATGATGGAACAATACAGAACAGACAGATGGGGAGAGGGATGATGGAACAATACAGGACATACAGATGGGGAGAGCGATGATGGCACAACACAGGACATACAGATGGGAGAGGGATGAGGGCACAATACAGGACATACAGATGGGGAGAGCGATGATGGCACAATACAGGACATACAGATGGGGAGAGCGATGATGGAACAATACAGAACAGACAGATGGGGAGAGGGATGATGGAACAATACAGGACATACAGATGGGGAGAGCGATGATGGAACAATACAGGACATACAGATGGGAGAGGGATGATGGCACAATACAGGACATACAGATGGGGAAAGGGATGATGTAACAATACAGGACATACAGATTGGAGAGGGATGATGGAACAATACAGGACATACAGGTGGGAGAGGGATGATGGAACAATACAGGACATACAGATGGGGAGAGGGATGATGGAACAATACAGGACATACAGATGGGAGAGGGATGATGGAACAATACAGGACATACAGATGGGAGAGGGATGATGGAACAATACAGGACATACAGATTGGAGAGGGATGATGGAACAATACAGGACATACAGATGGGGAGAGGGATGATGGAACAATACAGGACATACAGATGGGAGAGGGATGATGGAACAATACAGGACATACAGATGGGGAGAGGGATGATGGCACAATACAGGACATACAGTTGGGGAAAGGGATGATGGAACAATACAGGACATACAGATTGGAGAGGGATGATGGAACAATACAGGACATACAGATGGGGAGAGGGATGATGGAACAATACAGGACATACAGATGGGGAGAGGGATGATGGAACAATACAGGACATACAGATGGGGAGAGCGATGATGGAACAATACAGGACATACAGATGGGAGAGGGATGATGGCACAATACAGGACATACAGATGGGGAAAGGGATGATGGAACAATACAGGACATACAGATTGGAGAGGGATGATGGAACAATACAGGATATACAGATGGGAGAGGGATGATGGAACAATACAGGACACACAGATGGGGAGAGGGATGATGGAACAATACAGGACATACAGATTGGAGAGGGATGATGGAACAATACAGGACATACAGATGGGGAGAGGGATGATGGAACAATACAGGACATACAGATGGGATAGGGATGATGGAATAATACAGGACATACATATGGGGAGTGGGATGATGGAACAATACAGGACATACAGATTGGAGAGGGATGATGGAACAATACAGGACATACAGATGGGGAGAGGGATGATGGAACAATACAGGACATACAGATGGGAGAGGGATGATGGAACAATACAGGACATACAGATGGGGAGAGGGATGATGGCACAATACAGGACATACAGATGGGGAAAGGGATGATGGAACAATACAGGAAATACAGATTGGAGAGGGATGATGGAACAATACAGGACATACAGATGGGGAGAGGGATGATGAAACAATACAGGACATACAGATGGGGAGAGGGATGATGGAACAATACAGGACATACAGATGGGGAGAGGGAAGATGGAACAATACAGGACATACAGATGGGAGAGGGATGATGGCACAATACAGGACATACAGATGGGAGAGGGATGATGGAACAATACAGGACATACAGATGGGGAGAGGGATGATGGCACAACACAGGACATACAGATGGGAGAAGGATGATGGCACAATACAGGACATACAGATGGGAGAGGGATGATGGAACAATACAGGACATACAGATGGGGAGAGGGATGATGGAACAATACAGGACATACAGATGGGAGAGGGATGATGGCACAATACAGGACATACAGATGGGAGAGGGATGATGGAACAATACAGGACATACAGATGGGGAAAGGGATGATGGAACAATACAGGACATAGGACATACAGATTGGAGAGGGATGATGGAACAATACAGGACATACAGATGGGGAGAGGGATGATGGAACAATACAGGACATACAGATGGGGAGAGGGATGATGGAACAATACAGGACATACAGATGGGGAGAGCGATGATGGCACAATACAGGACATACAGATGGGGAGAGCGATGATGGAGCAATACAGAACAGACAGATGGGGAGAGGGATGATGGAACAATACAGGACTTACAGATGGGGAGAGCGATGATGGAACAATACAGGACATACAGATGGGAGAGGGATGATGGCACAATACAGGACATACAGATGGGGAAAGAGATGATGGAACAATACAGGACATACAGATTGGAGAGGGATGATGGAACAATACAGGACATACAGATGGGAGAGGGATGATGGAACAATACAGGACATACAGATGGGGAGAGGGATGATGGAACAATACAGGACATACAGATGGGAGAGGGATGATGGAACAATACAGGACATACAGATGGGAGAGGGATGATGGAACAATACAGGACATACAGATTGGAAAGGGATGATGGAACAATACAGGACATACAGATGGGGAGAGGGATGATGGAATAATACAGGGCATACAGATGGGAGAGGGATGATGGAACAATACAGGACATACAGATGGGGAGAGGGATGATGGCACAATACAGGACATACAGATGGGGAAAGGGATGATGGAACAATACAGGACATACAGATTGGAGAGGGATGATGGAACAATACAGGACATACAGATGGGGAGAGGGATGATGGAACAGTACAGGACATACAGATGGGGAGAGGGATGATGGAACAATACAGGACATACAGATGGGGAGAGGGATGATGGAACAATACAGGACATACAGATGGGAGAGGGATGATGGCACAATAAAGGACATACAGATGGGAGAGGGATGATGGCACAATACAGGACATACAGATGGGAGAGGGATGATGGAACAATACAGGACATACAGATGGGGAGAGGGATGATGGCACAACACAGGACTTACAGATGGGGAGAGGGATGATGGAACAATACAGGACATACAGATGGGAGAGGGATGATGGCACAATACAGGACATACAGATGGGAGAGGGATGATGGAACAATACAGGACATACAGATGGGGAAAGGGATGATGGTACAATACAGGACATACAGATGGGGAGAGGGATGATGGAACAATACAGGACATACAGATGGGAGAGGGATGATGGCACAATACAGGACATACAGATGGGAGAGGGATGATGGAACAATACAGGACATACAGATGGGGAGAGGGATGATGGAACAATACAGGAGATACAGATGGGAGAGGGATGATGGCACAATACAGGACATTCAGATGGGAGAGGGATGATGGAACAATACAGGACATACAGATGGGGAAAGGGATGATGGAACAATACAGGACATACAGATTGGAGAGGGATGATGGCACAATACAGGACATACAGATGGGAGAGGGATGATGGAACAATACAGGACATACAGATGGGGAGAGGGATGATGGCACAACACAGGACATACAGATGCGGAGAGGGATGATGGAACAATACAGGACATACAGATGGGAGAGGGATGATGGAACAATACAGGACATACAGATGGGGAGAGGGATGATGGCACAATACAGGACATACAGATGGGGAAAGGGATGATGGAACAATACAGGACATACAGATGGGGAGAGGAATGATGGAACAATACAGGACATACAGATGGGAGAGGGATGATGGCACAATACAGGACATACAGATGGGAGAGGGATGATGGAACAATACAGGACATACAGATGGGGAGAGGGATGATGGAACAATACAGGACATACAGATGGGAGAGGGATGATGGAACAATACAGAACATACAGATGGGGAGAGGGATGATGGAACAATACAGGACATACAGATGGGGAGAGGGATGATGGAACAATACAGGACATACAGATGGGGAGAGGGATGATGGAACAATACAGGACATACAGATGGGGAGAGCGATGATGGCACAATACAGGACATACAGATGGGGAGAGCGATGATGGAGCAATACAGAACAGACAGATGGGGAGAGGGATGATGGAACAATACAGGACTTACAGATGGGGAGAGTGATGATGGAACAATACAGGACATACAGATGGGAGAGGGATGATGGCACAATACAGGACATACAGATGGGGAAAGGGATGATGGAACAATACAGGACATACAGATTGGAGAGGGATGATGGAACAATACAGCACATACAGATGGGGAGAGGGATGATGGAACAATACAGGACATACAGATGGGAGAGGGATGATGGAACAATACAGGACATACAGATGGGGAGAGGGATGATGGCACAATACAGGACATACAGATGGGGAAAGGGATGATGGAACAATACAGGACATACAAATTGGAGAGGGATGATGGCACAATACAGGACATACAGATTGGAGAGGGATGATGGAACAATACAGGACATACAGATGGGGAGAGGGATGATGGAACAATACAGGACATACAAATGGGAGAGGGATGATGGAACAATACAGGACATACATATGGGGAGAGGGATGATGGAACAATATAGGACATACAGATGGGGAGAGGGATGATGGCACAATACAGGACATACAGATGGGGAAAGGGATGATGGAACAATACAGGACATACAAATTGGAAAGGGATGATGGAACAATACAGGACATACAGATTGGAGAGGGATGATGGAACAATACAAGACATACAGATGGGGAGAGGGATGATGGAACAATACAGGACATACAAATGGGAGAGGGATGATGGAACAATACAGGACATACATATGGGGAGAGGGATGATGGAACAATACAGAACATACAGATGGGGAGAGGGATGATGGAACAATACAGGACATACAGATGGGAGTGGGATGATGGAACAATACTGGACATACAGATGGGAGAGGGATGATGGAACAATACAGGACATACAGATGGGGAGAGGGATGATGGAACAATACAGGACATACAGATGGGAGAGGGATGATGGAACAATACAGGACATACAGATGGGGAGAGGGATGATGGCACAATACAGGACATACAGATGGGGAAAGGGATGATGGAACAATACAGGACATACAAATTGGAGAGGGATGATGGCACAATACAGGACATACAGATTGGAGAGGGATGATGGAACAATACAGGATATACAGATGGGAGAGGGATGATGGAACAATACAGGACATACAGATGGGGAGAGGGATGATGGAACAATACAGGACATACAGATTGGAGAGATATGATGGAACAATACAGGACATACAGATGGGGAGAGGGATGATGGAACAATACAGGACATACAAATGGGAGAGGGATGATGGAACAATACAGGACATACATATGGGGAGAGGGATGATGGAACAATACAGGACATACAGATTGGAGAGGGATGATGGAACAATACAGGACATACAGATGGGGAGAGGGATGATGGCACAATACAGGACATACAGATGGGGAAAGGGATGATGGAACAATACAGGAAATACAGATTGGAGAGGGATGATGGAACAATACAAGACATACAGATGGGGAGAGGGATGATGGAACAATACAGGACAGACAGATGGGGAGAGGGATGATGGAACAATACAGGACATACAGATGGGGAGAGGGATGATGGAACAATACAGGACATACAGATGGGAGAGGGATGATGGCACAATACAGGACATACAGATGGGAGAGGGATGATGGAACAATACAGGACATACAGATGGGAGAGGGATGATGGAACAATACAGGACATACAGATGGGGAGAGGGATGATGGCACAACACAGGACATACAGATGGGGAGAGGGATGATGGCACAACACAGGACATACAGATGGGAGAGGGATGATGGCACAATAAAGGACATACAGATGGGAGAGGGATGATGGCACAATACAGGACATACAGATGGGAGAGGGATGATGGAACAATACAGGACATACAGATGGGGAGAGGGATGATGGAACAATACAGGGCATACAGATGGGAGAGGGATGATGGCACAATACAGGACATACACAGGGGAGAGGGATGATGGAACAATACAGGACATACAGATGGGGAGAGGGATCATGGCACAACACAGGACATACAGATGGGAGAGGGATGATGGCACAATACAGGACATACAGATGGGAGAGGGATGATGGCACAATACAGGACATACAGATGGGAGAGGGATGATGGAACAATACTTGACATACAGATGGGGAAAGGGATGATGGAACAATACAGGACATACAGATTGGAGAGGGATGATGGAACAATACAGGACATACAGATGGGGAGAGGGATGATGGAACAATACAGGACATACAGATGGGGAGAGGGATGATGGAACAATACAGGACATACAGATGGGGAGAGCGATGATGGCACAACACAGGACATACAGATGGGAGAGGGATGATGGCACAATACAGGACATACAGATGGGAGAGGGATGATGGAACAATACAGGACATACAGATGGGGAGAGCGATGATGGCACAATACAGGACATACAGATGGGGAGAGCGATGATGGAGCAATACAGAATAGACAGATGGGGAGAGGGATGATGGAACAATACAGGACATACAGATGGGGAGAGCGATGATGGAACAATACAGGACATACAGATGGGGAGAGCGATGATGGAACAATACAGGACATACAGATGGGAGAGGGATGATGGCACAATACAGGACATACAGATGGGGAAAGGGATGATGGAACAATACAGGACATACAGATTGGAGAGGGATGATGGAACAATACAGGACATATAGATGGGAGAGGGATGATGGAACAATACAGGACATACAGATGGGGAGAGGGATGATGGAACAATACAGGACATACAGATGGGGAGAGGGGTGATGGAACAATACAGGACATACAGATGGGGAAGGGTTGATGGCACAATACAGGACATACAGATGGGGAAAGGGATGATGGAACAATACAGAACAGACAGATGGGGAGAGGGATGATGGAACAATACAGGACATACAGATGGGGAGAGCGATGATGGAACAATACAGGACATACAGATGGGAGAGGGATGATGGCACAATACAGGACATACAGATGGGAGAGGGATGATGGAACAATACAGGACATACAGATGGGAGAGGGATGATGGCACAATACAGGATATACAGATGGGGAGAGCGATGATGGCACAACACAGGACATACAGATGGGAGAGGGATGATGGCACAATACAGGACATACAGATGGGGAGAGGTATGATGGAACAATACAGGACATACAGATGGGGAAAGGGATGATGGAACAATACAGGACATACAGATTGGAGAGAGATGATGGCACAATACAGGACATACAGATGGGGAGAGGGATGATGGAACAATACAGGACATACAGATGGGAGAGGGATGATGGCACAATACAGGACATACAGATGGGGAAAGGGATGATGAAACAATACAGGACATACAGATTGGAGAGGGATGATGGAACAATACAGGATATACAGATGGGGAGAGGGATGATGGAACAATACAGGACATACAGATTGGAGAGGGATGATGGAACAATACAGGACATACAGATGGGGAGAGGGATGATGGAACAATACAGGACATACAGATGGGAGAGGGATGATGGAACAATACAGGACATACATATGGGGAGATGGATGATGGAACAATACAGGGCATACAGATTGGAGAGGGATGATGGAACAATACAGGACATACAGATGGGGAGAGGGATGATGGAACAATACAGGACATACAGATGGGAGAGGGATGATGGAACAATACAGGACATACAGATGGGGAGAGGGATGATGGCACAATACAGGACATACAGATGGGGAAAGGGATGATGGAACAATACAGGAAATACAGATTGGAGAGGGATGATGGAACAATACAGGACATACAGATGGGGAGAGGGATGATGGAACAATACAGGACATACAGATGGGGAGAGGGATGATGGAACAATACAGGACATACAGATGGGGAGAGGGATGATGGAACAATACAGGACATACAGATGGGAGAGGGATGATGGCACAATACAGGACATACAGATGGGAGAGGGATGATGGAACAATACAGGACATACAGATGGGGAGAGGGATGATGGCACAACACAGGACATACAGATGGGAGAGGGATGATGGCACAATACAGGACATACAGATGGGAGAGGGATGATGGAACAATACAGGACATACAGATGGGGAGAGGGATGATGGCACAAAACAGGACATACAGATGGGGAGAGGGATGATGGAACAATACAGGACATACAGATGGGAGAGGGATGATGGCACAATACAGGACATACAGATGGGAGAGGGATGATGGAACAATACAGGACATACAGATGGGGAAAGGGATGATGGAACAATACAGGACATACAGATTGGAGAGGGATGATGGAACAATACAGGACATACAGATGGGGAGAGGGATGATGGAACAATACAGGACATACAGATGGGGAGAGGGATGATGGAACAATACAGGACATACAGATGGGGAGAGCGATGATGGCACAACACAGGACATACAGATGGGAGAGGGATGATGGCACAATACAGGACATACAGATGGGGAGAGCGATGATGGCACAATACAGGACATACAGATGGGGAGAGCGATGATGGAACAATACAGAACAACCAGATGGGGAGAGGGATGATGGAACAATACAGGACATACAGATGGGGAGAGCGATGATGGAACAATACAGGACATACAGATGGGAGAGGGATGATGGAACAATACAGGACATACAGATGGGGAAAGGGATGATGGAACAATACAGGACATACAGATTGTAGAGGGATGATGGAACAATACAGGACATACAGGAGGGAGAGGGATGATGGAACAATACAGGACATACAGATGGGGAGAGGGATGCTGGAACAATACAGGACATACAGATGGGAGAGGGATGATGGAACAATACAGTACATACAGATGGGAGAGGGATGATGGAACAATACAGGACATACAGATTGGAGAGGGATGATGTAACAATACAGGACATACAGATGGGGAGAGGGATGATGGAACAATACAGGACATACAGATGGGAGAGGGATGATGGAACAATACAGGACATACAGATGGGGAGAGGGATGATGGCACAATACAGGACATACAGATGGGGAAAGGGATGATGGAACAATACAGGACATACAGATTGGAGAGGGATGATGGAACAATACAGGACATACAGATGGGGAGAGGGATGATGGAACAATACAGGACATACAGATGGGGAGAGGGATGATGGAACAATACAGGACATACAGATGGGGAGAGCGATGATGGAACAATACAGGACATACAGATGGGAGAGGGATGATGGCACAATACAGGACATACAGATGGGGGAAAGGGATGATGGAACAATACAGGACATACAGATTGGAGAGGGATGATGGAACAATACAGGATATACAGATGGGAGAGAGATGATGGAACAATACAGGACACACAGATGGGGAGAGGGATGATGGAACAATACAGGACATACAGATTGGAGAGGGATGATGGAACAATACAGGACATACAGATGGGGAGAGGGATGATGGAACAATACAGGACATACAGATGGGAGAGGGATGATGGAATAATACAGGACATACATATGGGGAGAGGGATGATGGAACAATACAGGACATACAGATTGGAGAGGGATGATGGAACAATACAGGACATACAGATGGGGAGAGGGATGATGGAACAATACAGGACATACAGATGGGAGAGGGATGATGGCACAATACAGGACATACAGATGGGAGAGGGATGATGGAACAATACAGGACATACAGATGGGGAGAGGGATGATGGCACAACACAGGACATACAGATGGGAGAGGGATGATGGCACAATACAGGACATACAGATGGGAGAGGGATGATGGAACAATACAGGACATACAGATGGGGAGAGGGATGATGGAACAATACAGGACATACAGATGGGAGAGGGATGATGGCACAATACAGGACATACAGATGGGGAAAGGGATGATGGAACAATACAGGAAATACAGATTGGAGAGGGATGATGGAACAATACAGGACATACAGATGGGGAGAGGGATGATGGAACAATACAGGACATACAGATGGGAGAAGGATGATGGAACAATACAGGACAAACAGATGGGGAGAGGGATGATGGCACAATACAGGACATACAGATGGGGAAAGGGATGATGGAACAATACAGGAAATACAGATTGGAGAGGGATGATGGAACAATACAGGACATACAGATGGGGAGAGGGATGATGAAACAATACAGAACATACAGATGGGGAGAGGGATGATGGAACAATACAGGACATACAGATGGGGAGAGGGATGATGGAACAATACAGGACATACAGATGGGAGAGGGATGATGGCACAATACAGGACATACAGATGGGAGAGGGATGATGGAACAATACAGGACATACAGATGGGGAGAGGGATGATGGCACAACACAGGACATACAGATGGGAGAGGGATGATGGCACAATACAGGACATACAGATGGGAGAGGGATGATGGAACAATACAGGACATACAGATGGGGAGAGGGATGATGGAACAATACAGGACATACAGATGGGAGAGGGATGATGGCACAATACAGGACATACAGATGGGAGAGGGATGATGGAACAATACAGGACATACAGATGGGGAAAGGGATGATGGAACAATACAGGACATAGGACATACAGATTGGAGAGGGATGATGGAACAATACAGGACATACAGATGGGGAGAGGGATGATGGAACAATACAGGACATACAGATGGGGAGAGGGATGATGGAACAATACAGGACATACAGATGGGGAGAGCGATGATGGCACAATACAGGACATACAGATGGGGAGAGCGATGATGGAGCAATACAGAACAGACAGATGGGGAGAGGGATGATGGAACAATACAGGACTTACAGATGGGGAGAGCGATGATGGAACAATACAGGACATACAGATGGGAGAGGGATGATGGCACAATACAGGACATACAGATGGGGAAAGGGATGATGGAACAATACAGGACATACAGATTGGAGAGGGATGATGGAACAATACAGGACATACAGATGGGAGAGAGATGATGGAACAATACAGGACATACAGATGGGGAGAGGGATGATGGAACAATACAGGACATACAGATGGGAGAGGGATGATGGAACAATACAGGACATACAGATGGGAGATGGATGATGGAACAATACAGGACATACAGATTGGAGAGGGATGATGGAACAATACAGGACATACAGATGGGGAGAGGGATGATGGAACAATACAGGGCATACAGATGGGAGAGGGATGATGGAACAATACAGGACATACAGATGGGGAGAGGGATGTTGGCACAATACAGGACATACAGATGGGGAAAGGGATGATGGAACAATACAGAACATACAGATTGGAGAGGGATGATGGAACAATACAGGACATACAGATGGGGAGAGTGATGATGGAACAATACAGGACATACAGATGGGGACAGGGATGATGGAACAATACAGGACATACAGATGGGGAGAGGGATGATGGAACAATACAGGACATAAAGATGGGAGAGGGATGATGGCGCAATACAGGACATACAGATGGGAGAGGGATGATGGCACAATACAGGACATACAGATGGGAGAGGGATGATGGCACAATACAGGACATACAGATGGGAGAGGGATGATGGAACAATACAGGACATACAGATGGGGAGAGGGATGATGGCACAACACAGGACATACAGATGGGGAGAGGGATGATGGAACAATACAGGACATACAGATGGGAGAGGGATGATGGCACAATACAGGACATACAGATGGGAGAGGGATGATGGAACAATACAGGACATACAGATGGGGAAAGGGATGATGGAACAATACAGGACATACAGATGGGGAGAGGGATGATGGAACAATACAGGACATACAGATGGGAGAGGGATGATGGCACAATACAGGACATACAGATGGGAGAGGGATGATGGAACAATACAGGACATACAGATGGGGAGAGGGATGATGGAACAATACAGGACATACAGATGGGAGATGGATGATGGCACAATACAGGACATACAGATGGGAGAGGGATGATGGAACAATACAGGACATACAGATGGGGAAAGGGATGATGGAACAATACAGGACATACAGATTGGAGAGGGATGATGGCACAATACAGGACATACAGATGGGAGAGGGATGATGGAACAATACAGGACATACAGATGGGGAGAGGGATGATGGCACAACACAAGACATACAGATGGGGAGAGGGATGATGGAACAATACAGGACATACAGATGGGAGAGGGATGATGGAACAATACAGGACATACAGATGGGGAGAGGGATGATGAAACAATACAGGACATACAGATGGGGAGAGGGATGATGGAACAATACAGGACATACAGATGGGGAGAGGGATGATGGAACAATACAGGACATACAGATGGGAGAGGGATGATGGCACAATACAGGACATACAGATGGGAGAGGGATGATGGAACAATACAGGACATACAGATGGGGAGAGGGATGATGGAACAATACAGGACATACAGATGGGAGAGGGATGATGGCACAATACAGGACATACAGATGGGAGAGGGATTATGGAACAATACAGAACATACAGATGGGGAAAGGGATGATGGAACAATACAGGACATACAGATTGGAGAGGGATGATGAAACAATACAGGACATACAGATGGGGAGAGGGATGATGGAACAATACAGGACATACAGATGGGGAGAGGGATGATGGAACAATACAGGACATACAGATGGGGAGAGCGATGATGGCACAATACAGGACATACAGATGGGGAGAGCGATGATGGAGCAATACAGAACAGACAGATGGGGAGAGGGATGATGGAACAATACAGGACTTACAGATGGGGAGAGCGATGATGGAACAATACAGGACATACAGATGGGAGAGGGATGATGGCACAATACAGGACATACAGATAGGGAAAGGGATGATGGAACAATACAGGACATACGGATTGGAGAGGGATGATGGCACAATACAGGACATACAGATGGGAGAGGGATGATGGAACAATACAGGACATACAGATGGGGAGAGGGATGATGGCACAACACAGGACATACAGATGGGGAGAGGGATGATGGAACAATACAGGACATACAGATGGGAGAGGGATGATGGAACAATACAGGACATACAGATGGGGAGAGGGATGATGAAACAATACAGGACATACAGATGGGGAGAGGGATGATGGAACAATACAGGACATACAGATGGGGAGAGGGATGATGGAACAATACAGGACATACAGATGGGAGAGGGATGATGGCACAATACAGGACATACAGATGGGAGAGGGATGATGGAACAATACAGGACATACAGATGGGGAGAGGGATGATGGAACAATACAGGACATACAGATGGGAGAGGGATGATGGCACAATACAGGACATACAGATGGGAGAGGGATGATGGAACAATACAGAACATACAGATGGGGAAAGGGATGATGGAACAATACAGGACATACAGATTGGAGAGGGATGATTAAACAATACAGGACATACAGATGGGGAGAGGGATGATGGAACAATACAGGACATACAGATGGGGAGAGGGATGATGGAACAATACAGGACATACAGATGGGGAGAGCGATGATGGCACAATACAGGACATACAGATGGGGAGAGCGATGATGGAGCAATACAGAACAGACAGATGGGGAGAGGGATGATGGAACAATACAGGACTTACAGATGGGGAGAGCGATGATGGAACAATACAGGACATACAGATGGGAGAGGGATGATGGCACAATACAGGACATACAGATGGGGAAAGGGATGATGGAACAATACAGGACATACGGATTGGAGAGGGATGATGGAGCAATCCAGGACATACATATGGGAGAGGGATGATGGAACAATACAGGACATACAGATGGGGAGAGGGATGATGGAACAATACAGGACATACAGATGGGAGAGGGATGATGGAACAATACAGGACATACAGATGGGAGAGGGATGATGGAACAATACAGGACATACAGATGGGGAGAGGGATGATGGAACAATACAGGACATACAGATGGGGAGAGGGATGATGGAACAATACAGGACATACAGATGGGAGAGGGATGATGGAACAATACAGGACATACAGATGGGGAGAGGGATGATGGCACAATACAGGACATACAGATGGGGAAAGGGATGATGGAACAATACAGGACATACAGATTGGAGAGGGATGATGGAACAATACAGGACATACAGATGGGGAGAGGGATGATGGAACAATACAGGACATACAGATGGGGAGAGGGATGATGGAACAATACAGGACATACAGATGGGGAGAGGGATGATGGAACAATACAGGACATACAGATGGGAGAGGGATGATGGCACAATACAGGACATACAGATGGGAGAGGGATGATGGAACAATACAGGACATACAGATGGGGAGAGGGATGATGGCACAACACAGGACATACAGATGGGAGAGGGATGATGGCACAATACAGGACATACAGATGGGAGAGGGATGATGGAACAATACAGGACATACAGATGGGGAGAGGGATGATGGCACAACACAAGACATACAGATGGGGAGAGGGATGATGGAACAATACAGGACATACAGATGGGAGAGGGATGATGGAACAATACAGGACATACAGATGGGGAGAGGGATGATGAAACAATACAGGACATACAGATGGGGAGAGGGATGATGGAACAATACAGGACATACAGATGGGGAGAGGGATGATGGAACAATACAGGACATACAGATGGGAGAGGGATGATGGCACAATACAGGACATACAGATGGGAGAGGGATGATGGAACAATACAGGACATACAGATGGGGAGAGGGATGATGGAACAATACAGGACATACAGATGGGAGAGGGATGATGGCACAATACAGGACATACAGATGGGAGAGGGATTATGGAACAATACAGAACATACAGATGGGGAAAGGGATGATGGAACAATACAGGACATACAGATTGGAGAGGGATGATGAAACAATACAGGACATACAGATGGGGAGAGGGATGATGGAACAATACAGGACATACAGATGGGGAGAGGGATGATGGAACAATACAGGACATACAGATGGGGAGAGCGATGATGGCACAATACAGGACATACAGATGGGGAGAGCGATGATGGAGCAATACAGAACAGACAGATGGGGAGAGGGATGATGGAACAATACAGGACTTACAGATGGGGAGAGCGATGATGGAACAATACAGGACATACAGATGGGAGAGGGATGATGGCACAATACAGGACATACAGATAGGGAAAGGGATGATGGAACAATACAGGACATACGGATTGGAGAGGGATGATGGCACAATACAGGACATACAGATGGGAGAGGGATGATGGAACAATACAGGACATACAGATGGGGAGAGGGATGATGGCACAACACAGGACATACAGATGGGGAGAGGGATGATGGAACAATACAGGACATACAGATGGGAGAGGGATGATGGAACAATACAGGACATACAGATGGGGAGAGGGATGATGAAACAATACAGGACATACAGATGGGGAGAGGGATGATGGAACAATACAGGACATACAGATGGGGAGAGGGATGATGGAACAATACAGGACATACAGATGGGAGAGGGATGATGGCACAATACAGGACATACAGATGGGAGAGGGATGATGGAACAATACAGGACATACAGATGGGGAGAGGGATGATGGAACAATACAGGACATACAGATGGGAGAGGGATGATGGCACAATACAGGACATACAGATGGGAGAGGGATGATGGAACAATACAGAACATACAGATGGGGAAAGGGATGATGGAACAATACAGGACATACAGATTGGAGAGGGATGATTAAACAATACAGGACATACAGATGGGGAGAGGGATGATGGAACAATACAGGACATACAGATGGGGAGAGGGATGATGGAACAATACAGGACATACAGATGGGGAGAGCGATGATGGCACAATACAGGACATACAGATGGGGAGAGCGATGATGGAGCAATACAGAACAGACAGATGGGGAGAGGGATGATGGAACAATACAGGACTTACAGATGGGGAGAGCGATGATGGAACAATACAGGACATACAGATGGGAGAGGGATGATGGCACAATACAGGACATACAGATGGGGAAAGGGATGATGGAACAATACAGGACATACGGATTGGAGAGGGATGATGGAGCAATCCAGGACATACATATGGGAGAGGGATGATGGAACAATACAGGACATACAGATGGGGAGAGGGATGATGGAACAATACAGGACATACAGATGGGAGAGGGATGATGGAACAATACAGGACATACAGATGGGAGAGGGATGATGGAACAATACAGGACATACAGATGGGGAGAGGGATGATGGAACAATACAGGACATACAGATGGGGAGAGGGATGATGGAACAATACAGGACATACAGATGGGAGAGGGATGATGGAACAATACAGGACATACAGATGGGGAGAGGGATGATGGCACAATACAGGACATACAGATGGGGAAAGGGATGATGGAACAATACAGGACATACAGATTGGAGAGGGATGATGGAACAATACAGGACATACAGATGGGGAGAGGGATGATGGAACAATACAGGACATACAGATGGGGAGAGGGATGATGGAACAATACAGGACATACAGATGGGGAGAGGGATGATGGAACAATACAGGACATACAGATGGGAGAGGGATGATGGCACAATACAGGACATACAGATGGGAGAGGGATGATGGAACAATACAGGACATACAGATGGGGAGAGGGATGATGGCACAACACAGGACATACAGATGGGAGAGGGATGATGGCACAATACAGGACCATAGACGTGCGCAGCACATTTTATTAGGGTGTGCACCGTCGGAGTGGTGTGTCTAGCACCACCTTTTGGGCGTGTCTAGCACCATCTATTGACGGTCAACGCAATATAAAATATCCACCTTTGTACCAATCCTAATAAAGCAGATACATTGTCAGATGTTGTGGTGTGCACCAAACAAACACCCCTGATGGCACTCACTGTAATTACACCGCTCCTCCTCAGCCTGGTCTGGCTCCCCCTCTCTTTCCCCTGCAAGCTGCAGCAGCTTACTTACAAGTCAGTCACTCACTGACACTGACAGTCGCAGACTAGTACTGCTGCTGCTGGAAAAACAAGTGACGTGTCAATGCTGTTGCCGACCACCTGCCAGTATTGAATTTGTCTTCCTTAGAGGAACGCTGGCTGCATGCTGACCCTCATGGGTGGCTGGCATTGTCATAGCATAGAAGGAGAGAGGTGGGCATGTGGCGGGTGGGCATGCGAGCAGCATGACATAATCACATTACATCACGCTGATTTTGTACATGGAGGTGGAGGCGGGAATTTGAAAGCCGGTGGCAGTGGCACCCTTGATTAACCCAGGCGTCCGTTCAGTAATGCAGTCCTGACAGGGTGCAGCGCAGAGGGGACAGTAATCAGCCTGCTCAGCTGCATCAGGTATGTGAGATCGGGGAGCCGGACATTAGGGGGTGCCTGTGCGCACCAGGCACCCCCCCTGCGCACACCTATGTACAGGACATACAGATGGGGAGAGCGATGATGGCACAACACAGGACATACAGATGGGAGAGGGATGATGGAACAATACAGGACATACAGATGAGGAGAGGGATGATGGAACAATACAGGACATACAGATGGGGAGAGGGATGATGGAACAATACAGGACATACAGATGGGGAGAGGGATGATGGCACAACACAGGACATACAGATGGGGAGAGGGATGATGGAACAATACAGGACATACAGATGGGAGAGGGATGATGGCACAATACAGGACATACAGATGGGAGAGGGATGATGGAACAATACAGGACATACAGATAGGGAAAGGGATGATGGAACAATACAGGACATACAGATTGGAGAGGGATGATGGAACAATACAGGCAGGACATACAGATGGGGAGAGTGATGATGGCACAATACAGGACATACAGATGGGAGAGGGATGATGGAACAATACAGGACATACAGATAGGAGAGGGATGATGGCACAACACAGGACATACAGATGGGAGAGGGATGATGGCACAAATAGGATTTTAATTACCTACCAATAATCCTTTTCTCGTAGTCCATAGAGGATACTGGGGTCCTTTCAGTACCATGGGGTATAGATGGGTCCACTAGGAGACTTGAGCACTTTAAGAAATCAATAGTGTGCGCTAGCTCCTCCCTCTATGCCCTTCCTACTAGATTCAGTCTAGAAACTGTGCCAGAGGAGACAGACATACTTTGAGAGAAGGATTTAAAAGGACAGTGATGAGATTCGAACCAGTTACCAGCACACACAAAACAAGAGGTAAGCCATGCTAACCCAACTTAAACAGGAGCAGCAAAAGCTGAACCAACAACAATACTTAACCAAGTAACAGTGCAGGAAAACATGAAGCACTGGGCGGGCGCCCAGTATCCTCTACGGACTGCGAGAAAAGTATTTACTGGTAGGTAATTAAAATCCTATTTTCTCTTACGTCCTAGAGGATACTGGGGTCCACACTGATACCATGGGGATATACCAAAGCTCACAAACCAGGTGGGAGAGTGCTGAGATTCCTGCCGATCAGATTGACTAAACTGAAGGTCCTCAGAGGCCAAAGTATCGAACTTGTAGAACTTAGCAAATGTGTTTGAACCTGACCAAGTAGCTGCTCGGCAGAGCTGTAAAGCCGGGAAACCCCGGGCTGGAAGAACCCACCGACCTAGTAGAGTGGGCCTGTGATGAGCTGTCCGCTTCACATAGATCTTCAAAGCCCGCACAACATCCAAGGACTTTGAAGTAGCAGAGGTGTCGGTAACCACCAGAGCCACAATAGTTTGGTTGATGTGAAACGCAGACACCACCTTATGAAGAAAGTGCTGACGAGTTCTGAGTTCAGCTCTATCTTCATGAAAAATCAAATAGGGGCTTTTTTGAGACATGCCCCCAGCTCCGACACACGTCTTGCTGAAGCCAAAGCCAACAGTGTGACGGTCTTCCACGTAAGAAACTTTACGTCAACCTCCTGTAAAGGCTCAAACCATTCCGATTGTAGGAACTGCAACACCATGTTGAGATCCCAAGCTGTCGTAGGAGGCACAAAGGGTGGTTGGATGTGCAGAACAACAAAATCTGGACTTTTATGGAGCCCAAACGTAGGCCCACATCCACACCTGACTGCAGAAAAAGCAGAAAATGGCCCAGATTAAATTCCACCGCAGGAAATTTCCTGTTCTCACACCAAGAGACGTATTTTTTCAAAATACGGTGGTAATGTTTAGACGTTACCCCTTTTCTGGCTTGAATCAAGGTTGGAACAATGCTGTCTGGGATCCCTTTCCGGGCTAGAATTTGACGCTCAACTTCCATGCTGTCAATGTAGCCGTGGTAAGTCTTGATAGACGAACGGCCCCTGTTGTAAAAGATCCTCGCGAAGAGGTAGAGGCCACAGATCCTCTAAGAGCATCTCCAGCAGATCCGCGTACCAGGCCCTTCTTGACCAGTCCGGAGCAATGAGAATTGCTTGAATCTTTTCCCTTTATATGCTCTTGAGAATTTTTGGGCTCAATGGAAAAGGTGGAAACACATACACCATCTGGTAGACCCTTGGAGTTACCAGAGCATCCACAGCCTGTGGGTCTCTTGACCTGGAACAATACCGCTTGAACATCTTGTTGAGATGAGAGGCCATCATGTCGATTTGTGGAATTCCCCACCAACGTGTCAAGCACCCGAACACCACCGGGTGAAGGCCCCACTCTCCTGGATGGAGGTTGTGTCTGCTGAGGAAGTCTGCTTCCCAGTTGTTCACTCCCGGAATGAAGATTGCCGACAACGCCACAGCGTGTTCTTCTGCCCAGAGGAGAATCCTTGTTACCTCTGACGTTGCTGCTCTGCTCTTCGTTCCACGCTGTCAGGTTACAGACATCACATTGTCCGACTGAACCTGAATGGCTCGAATTCTTGAAGAAG
Source organism: Pseudophryne corroboree (assembly GCF_028390025.1). NCBI lineage: Eukaryota > Metazoa > Chordata > Amphibia > Anura > Myobatrachidae > Pseudophryne > Pseudophryne corroboree. The sequence continues at coordinate 106,064,296 of NC_086453.1, forward strand.
ATGTGATGCCTGTAGAAGGGCATTGTATATGGCCCTTAGTTCCAGAATGTTGATTGTAAGAATGGTTTCCTGACTTGACCATTTTCCTTGGAACTATTCCCCTTGGGTGACTGCTCCCCAACCTCTGAGACTTGTCTCTGTGGTTAGCAGAATCCAATTTTGAATCCCGAACCTTAGTTCCTCGGTCAGGTGAGAAGTCTGAAGCAACAACAGAAGAGAAATCTTGGCTTTTCGTAACAGACTTATCCCCTGGTGCATGTGAAGGTGCGATCCGGACCATTTGTCCAACAGATCCAGCTGGAAGGGCCTTGCGTGAAACCCCTCCGTACTGCAGTGCTTCGTAAGAGGCTACCATCTTCCCCAGAAGGCAAATGCATAGATGCACGATATCCGGGTTGGTTTTAGAACATCCCGCAACATCTACTGGATTACCAATGCCTTTTCTAATGGACGGAATACCTTCTGTGCCTTCGTATCCAGTATCATCCCTAGGAACGGAATCCTCCGTGTTGGTTCCAGGAGAGATTTTGGTAGGTTCAGAATCCACCCGTGATCCTGGAGTAGTCAGGTTGAGAGGGCAGTGTTGTCCAACAACCTCCCCCGGAATGGTGCTTTTATCAGCAGATCGTCCAGGTACGGTATTATGTTCACTCCTTGTTTGTGGATGAGAAACATCATCTCTGCCATTACCTTGGTGAACACCCTTGGTGCAGTGGAGAGCCAAATAGCAGGGCCTGGAACTGGTAGCGACAGTCCTGTAATGCAAACCTTAGATAAGCCTGATGAGGCAGCCAAATCGGAATATGAAGGTACGCATCCTTGATATCCAGAGACACCAGAAATTCCCCCTCCTCCAGACTTGAGATCACCACTCGCAAAGACTCCATCTTGAACTTGAACACCTGTAAGTATGGGTTCAGTGACTTGAGGTTTAAAATGGGCCTTACCGAACCGTCTGGTTTCGGTACCACAAACAGGTTGGAATAATAACCCTTGTTTTGCACCTGTAGTGGAACTGGAACAGTGACCTGAGTCTGTACCCATTTTTGAATTGCTTTCTGTAAAGTCATACTTGCTTCTTGAGAAGCTGGTAAGCCTGATTTGAAAAATCTGTGAGGCAGAAGTTCCTGAAACTCCAGCCTGTAGCCCTGGGCGATGAAATTTTTAACCCAGGGATCCTGGCATGATGTTGCCCATATGTGACTGAAATATTTTAATCGGGCTCCCACCTGCCTGTCTCCCAGGCAGTGCAGTCCACCGTCATGCTGTAATCATTGAGGAAGCAGAACCGGAGTTCTGTTCCTGTGAACCCGCAGTTGCTTGTTTTCTGGGTTTACCTATATTGCCTTTGAAGGCTGTAGAAGAACCTTTGGTTTTACTTTTAAATTTGGCTGTCCGAAAGGACTGCAGAGTTGGAGCAGAGTAGGTCTTCCTAGCTGGGGGGGCTGCGGAAGGGAGGTATGTAGACTTACCCGCCATAGCCTTGGATATCCACATATCCAGTTCATCTCCAAACAGGGCATCACCTGTGAATGGTAGGCTTTCCACGCCTTTACTGGAATCTGCATCTACAGTCCACTGGCGTAGCCACAAGCCCCTGCGTGCTGACACTGCCATGGCAGTGGTGCGTGCGTTGAGCAAGCCAATTTCTTTTATGGCCTCCACCATAAAATTTGCAGAGTCCTGTATATGCTGTAGGAGCAAAACTATCTCCCCCCTGGATAAGGAATCTAACCCATCAATTAGATTACCAGACCATTTAGCAATGGCCCTAGTGATCCATGCACAAGCAATAGTGGGTCTCTGGGCCACCCCAGCAGCTGTGTACAAGGATTTAAGAGTGGTCTCAATTTTGCGGTCAGCCGTGTCCTTTAAGGAGACTGCCCCATGGACAGGTAAGACTATCTTACGTGACAACCTAGGTACCGATGCGTAAACAATCGGTGGGTTTTTACCCATTTTTTCCTATCATCCTGAGGAAAAGGGAAGGCTATGATTAAACTCTTAGGGATCTGAAACTTCTTATCAGGATTAACCCAAGTTTCTTTAAACAGAGAATTCAACTCTTTTGATGCAGGAAAAGTAGCAGAGCATTTCTCTTTTTACATTAAAAGAAAACTCCTCATCCTCATCTGTCACCTTATCAGGAATTTGCAGGACGTCTCTAGTAGCTTCTATCAGAGCCTGTACCCCTTGTGACAGTATGGCTGCCATCAGAATTGAAGGGGCCCGGGACTGACAAATGAGGCTGGGCCCCCCTCCCCACACAAACGCTGCCCTATTCCTCACCCCTGCATTCCCCAAAACTTACATTTTGATGGGGCCCTTGAGGCAGCATCGAGGATCGGGACAGGGCCAGCTGCCTGCACACCGCCAGGCAGCCACGGCACGGAGGAACAGAGCAGCAATGCCATTATTAGTACAGAGCCTGCCGTGAGCCAATCAGAGGCCACAGACCGGCAGCCAATCAGTTGCTGCCTAAAGGCAGCTCTTGATTGGCTGCCGGCCTGTGACCTCCAATTGGCTCACGGCCGGCATTGTAGTTAGAATAGCGCCACACCTCAGCCTCTGTCCTTCCAAGGCAGCTGCCGGTGCGCACTGCAGGCAGGCAGCTGCAATGGCACCCGATCATAACTGCAGCCACCCGGGCCCCATCTCAGTCCAGGCCCGGGACTGTAGTCCCCACCGTCCCCCCTTGATGGCAGGCCTGTGTGACAGAGCTGCATCCCCCCCCCCCCCCCACTGAGTCCACCTCACCCTCCTCTGCATCTGACACATTGTCATCAGTGTCAGCCTGCAGGATTTGGGCCAGTGTACGCTTTTGTGGACAAAAGGTAGGGGTCTGAGGCACTGGTGTGGTGCCTGAATCTCTATTCATCAGGTCATCCACAGACTGTCTTAAGTATTGCGTCGCTTTCTCATTCTGGGATAATTTATTAGAAATATTCGAGATCATCCCTTTTAGTGAATCCAGCCATGATGGTTCGGACCCACTAGCTTGAGAATGTGTACTAGCCTGAGTACACTGTAGTGATCCCCCTGGGGAAGAAAAACACTCTGCTGTGCATGAAACACACTCCTTTGACATCTAAATGTGCAATCACATCCACACACATAGGAAGGTGGTTAAGCACAAGTAACCCACACAGAGCCCTTCTAGGGAGACACAGTGTATGATGGAACCAGCCACACAGCGCCCTTCTTGCTAATGCCAAGCTTAGCTGGGTCGCAGACTAAGCACCCTTAATAGGGGCCAGTGGTGCAAGTAGAAAAAATGTCTTATAGGTACTGTGTGTGCGCGCCAACAAATGGGTGTGGCCAAATGCCACATGGGGCATGGCCAATAAAAATGGGGGCATGATACACATATGGAGGGAGGAGCAGATACACATATGACCCCAATAGTGCCAGATACATGTTGCCCCAGTGCCAGACATACATTGCCCCACAGTGCCAGATATACATTGCCCCACAGTAACAGATACACATTGCCTCACTGTGCCAGATACCCAAATGCCCCCAGAGTGCCAGATATACATTGTCTCACAGTGCCAGATACACATTGCCCCACAGTGCCAGATATACATTGCCCCACAGTGCCAGATACACAAATGCCCCCAGAGTGCCAGATATACATTGCCTCACAGTGCCAGATATACAAATGCCCCCACTGTGTCAGATATACATTGCCCCCCAGTGCCAGATACAGAAATGCCCCCACAGTGCCAGATATGCCCCCAGTGCCAGATACAGAAATGCCCCCAGTGTCACGCTCGGCGTAAGTTGGGGTTCCGACAACCGAGTTTTGGCTGAAGGGACAGCTACCTGTGAGGAGAGTTAACGAGGTGGCTGAATGTAATTCCTCCTCATGGGGTGGAAGCCAAACTAAGTGTTAACGTTGGCCGGAGGGCGTAAAGAAAAGGAGGACTGTAGTTTTAATAGATAATCAGGCTGTACACGAATATTGGATTTATTGAAGAAACAGGAAGAATTAGAGTCTATGGTTAAATGACTTGAAGAGTGAAGCTGAAGAACTCCGGTAAAGAAGAACTGAAGACTGTGTTTAATGATTACAAGACGAGGTTGAAGAACTTGGACTTTGAAGAAATGAAGACTGTGGTTTGTAATTGAAAGACGAGGCTGAAGAACTTGGACTTTGAAGAAATGAAGACTGTGGTTTGTGATGGAAAGACGAGGCTGAAGAACTTGGACTTTGAAGAAATGAAGACTGTGGTTTGTGATGGAAAGACGAGGCTGAAGAACTTGGACTTTGAGGAATTGAAGACATCTGCGGGAACCGCCGTTAGCACCTGGAGCTCCTCTACGATCTGGAACCCCGTGAGCGCTTCCACGAGTGGCAACGGACTTAGACAGCAGGACTGCAGCAGCGTTTAGGTAACCGATGGATGAGAGCAACCAGGACCAGGGAACCAGAAGTAACCTGGGAGCACAGAGCTGGAGAACCTTTCACAAGGAGGTAACATGAAGCACTGGCACTCTCCCTCTGAGCCAGCCCCCTTTTGTAAGGGGAGAACACGCAGGATTGTCTGGACACAGATTGGGAACTTCATTGGTAATACTCTGGTCTCCAACATGGCTGCCCCCAGCACAGGAGACATACTTAGCTGTTAGCACCCATCTTTAGCCAGCCTCTGTCTCTGACACAATACACTGCGTCACCACTAGAGGACTTTACCACAGCGATCCCTACCGCAGCGCCCAGCTCTCCAGACCCTCGGCCCCCGGCCCTTGGCAGCCGCACATCCGTCCAGAAGGACACGCAGCCAGCAGCTCCCTGCCGCCGCAACCGCGCCAACCAGCGGGATGGTAACCCACGGGAGCATCCACCGGAGGTAAGGCCTGACACCCTGTGCAAGATACACATGTCCCCCAGTGCCAGATATGCCCCCAGTGCCAGATACAGAAATGCCCCCACAGTGCCAGATATGTTCCCAGTGCCAGATATGCCCCCAGTGCCAGGTACACATGCCCCCCCACTTCCCCTGCTGCTCACCGCTGCTGCTATCCTTTTCCTGTGTGTGAGAGGAGGAGAGCACAGCGTGCGCCTCTCCTGCCGCCCCAGTCTCTGGTGGCGGTGCGGGTGTCTACCTTCAATTCAGCGCCGATCCGTGAGCCAATCAAAGCTTGCGATCCAGCCTTAGCTGCCGGACCACGAGCTCTGATTGGCTCACGGGCCGGCGCGGAATTGAAGGTAGACACTGAGGGGCAGGAGAGGCGCATGCTATGCTCTCCTTCCTTCACAGCAGCGGTGGTGAGCAGCAGTGGAGGGAGCGTTGCCCCGTCGGCGGTGGGTACGGCGTACTCACGCCTAAATTCTTAAGGGTACACCGTACCCACCCGTACCCGCCCACTTGCACAGCTGATAGGGGCTTAGTATTCTAACACCGCTCCCCTCCCTCACTATGACCCTCTGGTACCGCTGTGGAAATGTGGAGTCCTTGTGGAGGAGCTGCGCTTCCCTGCCAGTCTTGTCAGTGTGAGCTGCCGAGGGAAAATGGCGCTGGTTAGCTGCTGGATCCGCTCATTGTGAGGCCTCGCCCCCTTAATGGCACGCGGTCTTCCCATTTTTTTTTTTATATTGGCTGAGTAGTTTGTGATGCTTAACAGCGGGTTAGAACCCCTGTAAGCTGTACTTCCAGTGTGGGTATTGTTTTTAGTGGCTCAGCTCGCCCCTCACAGCGGAACACACACACTGCATGTTGTCCTGAGCCTGGAGACGCAGCCTGCATGTCAGCGCTGCTCTCCATACCCTTATGTTGCCATTACAGCCGGAGACCCGCTAACTGGGCCGCCTACTCACCACTCTTCTTACTACTGGCTCTGTGGGTGGCGGCATGCTGCGGAAATGTACGCTCGCCGTGGTGGGGCTTGCGAATGGTTCCCTCAGGAGCTCAGCATTCTGTCAGCGGGGAATGGGACCATTAACCCTATAGGAGGTTGGGCCGTTCCCACCCCAAAGTCCCGCGAAGCAGACAGGCTGGTGCCAACCATGTCACGTCTAGCAAAGTTTGAGGATCCGGCAGCTGAGACCTGCCCGAGGAGATAGATGGCTGTGGGTGAACAAGATGAGGGGGTTGGATATAGTTCCTTCGCATGGGACACGGAGCAATGAAGAACGTAGGCGGGGTTGAAAGTCAATGAATAGTATTTATTATGTACAGGACTAAGGTAGAGAACTATGGCTGGAGCACGATGGTTAAAGAACGTAGTTGCGGATAAAGAACTGCAGGTTGTGGCTTGAAAGACGAGGTTGTGAATAATGAACTGGGGAACTGTGGACGGTGGTTAAAAGACGTGGCAGGAGACAAGGACTGTGGGCTGTGGTTTGGAAGATGAGGCTGAAGATAACAATCTGCAGGTTGTGGTCGGTGGTACAAAGACGTGGCTGGTGAAGTAGATCTGTGGAGTGTGGCTTGAAAGACGAGGCAGAAGACCTGGGGCCGACTGTGCCCAAAGAGTTTTACTGGACCGGGTTTTCCAGGAGCGCTTCCACAGGCAGTAGCAGGTTAGGAAAGGCAGGACTGCAGCAGCAACAGAGAACCGACCAAGCAGGAGTAACCAGAATACGACAAGGATCCTGGGAGCACAGGCTAAAGCACCTACAACAGGGTTGTAACTTGAAGCACTGGCGTCCCTGTCCTAAACCAGCCCCCTTTTATAGGGAGAGCTTCTCTTGGATTGGCTGGAAGAAACAGGAAACAGGAACTATGCTTAAAATTTGGCCTCCAGTAATGCAGACCTTTCTGCAAAGCCACATTGCTCACTGCCTCTGGTCTCCTAGCAACAGCTCAGCAAGAGCGCCCCGCTGTAGCGGCATCCCGCCGCCACGAGCGGACCTCCTCACCGCCGCCACTGCTACCCACGGACCCGGCGCAGCAGCCCACCTCCGCCCGCACACCGCCAGCGAAGCCAGCCCCGTGGCCCCAGCGTACCGGTAAGACTCCGGACGCTGACAAACCAGCCCTGTCTGAAAACAACAAACAGAAAATAAATGCAGAAAACTCTTCAGGAGCTTCTCTAAGCGTGACCGGCTCCTCTGGGCACATTTTCTAGACTGAGTCTGGTAGGAGGGGCATAGAGGGAGTAGCCAGCGCACACCATTGATTTCTTAAACTGCCCAAGGCTCCTAGTGGAACCGTCTATACCCCATGGTACTGAAAGGACCCCAGTATCCTCTACGACGTAAGAGAAATACAGGACATACAGATGGGGAGAGGGATGATGGCACAATACAGGACATCAGATGGGGAGAGGGATGATGGAACAATACAGCACATACAAATGGGAAGAGGGATGATGGAACAATACAGGACATACAGATGGGAGAGGGATGATGGCACAATACAGGACATACAGATGAGGAGAGGGATGATGGAACAATACAGGGCATACAGATGGGGAGAGGGATGATGGCACAATACAGGACATACAGATTGGAGAGGGATGATGGAACAAAACAGGACATACAGATGGGAGAGGGATGATGGAACAATACAGGAAATACAGATGGGGAGAGGGATGATGGAACAATACAGGACATACAGATGAGGAGAGGGATGATGGAACAATACAGGACATACAGATGGGGAGAGGGATGATGGAACAATACAGGACATACAGATGGGGAGAGGGATGATGGAACAATACAGGACATACAGATTGGAGAGGGATGATGGAACAATACAGGAAATACAGATGGGGAGAGGGATGATGGAACAATACAGGACATACAGATGGGAGAGGGATGATGGCACAATACAGGACATACAGATGGGAGAGGGATGATGGAACAATACAGGACATACAGATGGGGAGAGGGATGATGGCACAATACAGGACATACAGATTGGAGAGGGATGATGGAACAATACAGGACATACAGATGGGGAGAGCGATGATGGAACAATACAGGACATACAGATGGGGAGAGCGATGATGGAACAATACAGGACATACAGATGGGAGAGGGATGATGGAACAATACAAGACATACAGATGGGGAGAGCGATGATGGAACAATACAGGACATACAGATGGGGAGAGGGATGATGGCACAATACAGGACATACAGATGGGAGAGGGATGATGGAACAATACAGGACATACAGATGGGGAGAGCGATGATGGAACAATACAGGACATACAGATGGGGAGAGGGATGTTGGAACAATACAGGACATACAGATGGGGAGAGGGATGATGGCACAATACAGGACATACAGATGGGGAGAGGGATGATGGAACAATACAGGACATACAGATTGGAGAGGGATGATGGCACAATACAGGACATACAGATGGGAGAGGGATGATGGAACAATACAGGACATACAGATGGGAGAGGGATGATGGCACAATACAGGATATACAGATGGGGAGAGGGATGATGGCACAATACAGGACATACAGATGGGGAGAGGGATGATGGAACAATACAGGACATACAGATGGGGAGAGGGATGATGGAACAATACAGGACATACAGATGGGGAGAGGGATGATGGAACAATACAGGACATACAGATTGGAGAGGGATGATGGCACAATACCGGACATACAGATGGGAGAGGGATGATGGAACAATACAGGACATACAGATGGGGAGAAGAGTGATGGAACAATACAGGACATACAGATGGGAGAGGGATGATGGAACAATACAGGACATACAGATGGGAGAGGGATGATGGAACAATACAGGACATACAGATGGGGAGAGGGATTATGGAACAACACAGGACATACAGATGGGAAGAGGAATGATGGAACAATACAGGACATACAGATGGGAGAAGAATGATGGAACAATACAGGACATACAGATGGGGAGAGGGATGATGGCACAACACAGGACATACAGATGGGAGAGGGATGATGGAACAATACAGGACATACAGATGGGAGAGGGATGATGGAACAATACAGGACATACAGATGGGGAGAGGGATGATGGAACAATACAGGACATACAGATGGGAGAGGGATGATGGAACAATACAGGACATACAGATGGGGAGAGGGATGATGGCACAATACAGGACATACAGATGGGAGAGGGATGATGGAACAATACAGGACATACAGATTGGAGAGGGATGATGGAACAACACAGGACATACGGATGGGAGAGGGATGATGGAACAATACAGGACATACATCCATTTCTGACACACCTGCCACCTCCTCATAGGACACACAGACCATTGCTCGCTCCTCTAGTTCTGTATACTCCACAGTCTCAGGGAGTGGTCTTCCCCCTGTTGCCCTCAAAGCATTCCAATTTGCAGCCTTTTTCTGCTTCAGGCGGGACTTGGGGTTGGCCGAACTACATAAGTTTATTGGTTTTGGGGAAAGGAGAAGAAAAGCAATGTAAGTAAATGTGAAGCATACTTTTGGACCACATGTCATGGTTTTGGTTGCTATAGGCAACCTCACATGGTTTTTTGGCTTAAATCTTAGTTAATGTATACTATAGTGTTTGTCATTGAGTCTCAGTATGTACTTACCATCTTCAGACTTCCTGTGGTGAGCGGACAATTGGGCCAACTGCATTAATTCGGTCAGTTATTTCTCTCCAGATGCGGTCTTTTGCCACAGCACCCATGTTTTTGTTCCCAAAATGGATCTTATCAATGGCTTGTGGATCCAAAATAACCCACTCCCTCCTTGTAAATGGGGGCTGCCGCTTTCTCTTTTTGGCTGCTGCCTGTGATGCATCAGTCTGCAAATTGTCCCCACCTTCCTCTTCAGTTTGTGGTTGGCTTTGCTTAGTTTGGGTATTTACACCAGAATCTCCCTCAGTTTGGCCCACATCTTCCTCAGGCAGGGCCCTCACACCAGCCTCTTCTTCTGTTTGTGGCCCAGTAGATGGGGGTGGTTGACTACTGGGTCCTGCTCCTTCATCCTCTGCACTGGCAGGTCTTTGTTGGCTACGCTGCTGTTGCAGCCTTCTTCTCCTGGCTGCAATCTGTCTCATCTGCTGACTGTTGGAGTTCCTCCATTTCAGCATCTATTCTGCTTGCCTCAGGATCTGAATCCATGTTTTTATACCTGCGTATGCAATATTTTTTGCAGGAAACTGCACAGGTGATGTATATGCAATTGTTAGACGTACTTTAATTGCATACACTATTTAAACTGGCTCCATGCGGCCTGTGTTTGTGGGTGTATGCAGGAGTTGGCGAGGAGAGGAGAGAGAGAGAGAGAGACAGACAGACAGACAGAGACAGAGGTGTAACGAAGAGGAAGAATAAGAGGAGATGTAGGAGAGTTGTGAGAGGTAAGATATGTTTGTGTATGTTTGCAGCAAACTCATGCTTCCACTGTTTGATGCTGTTAATTATTGTATTGCGGACGCCCTGTGTTTTTTTAAAAGTAAAATTTTTCGCATTTAGATTTAATATAGTTAACAAATTAATGTATTGTTAAACATTTGCGGTGGTGTTGTCCATCATTATAATTGTATTATGTTTCCCTTAATTGTATATATATATATATATATATATATATATATCTGTTGGTAAGTATCTGCATGTTGTTTGGTGTGTTTTGGGTGGAGGCAGAGGCAGAACTCTGGGAGGCAACGGAGTCATCTGCCGCCAGGCTCCTGCTCTGAAGGGGGCACCTCTCCTCCCATTCTGTGACACCATTGAATTAAGTTAATTGATAGTTGTTGCTGTCTTTTCAGTGGTCAACTTCCTCACTGGTCCCTGCACTTTACAAATCACACCCTCTTTATTATGCGGAATATACTCATTTTACAAGTGTCATACCCAGGATTAGAAACCACAACCTATTACACTGGAAGCAGACACCTTACTGATGAAGCTGTTTGCTCCTGTATAGGAAATATGAGAATTTTAACTATATGAAGATACTTCTCTGACAATTACACGTAACTTCATATAGTTAGAATTCTCATGCTTCCTCTACAGTAGCAAATAGCTGCATCAGTAAAGTGTCTGCTGTTAGTGTAACAGGTCATGGGATCTAATCCTGGGTATGACTGCTAAGAAATGTGTGATTTAAAATAAAAGACAATTAAATGTATATATACAGTATATAATTTTTTTTCAGAACACGCACACACGCACACACACACACACACCTGTGCTGAAACACCTTTCTTATCCATTAACCTGTTCAACACAGGTGCCGGCAATCATACATTAAGAGAAAAGTCCAGAAGCAGAGCATTCTGTCCCTCCTGGAGAGGGTCATGTTGGGAGGTTTGTATTTGTGTGTTAATTATATGTTTAAGGTAAGTATATGCATGCTAAGTGTGTGTTTTTTTTGTGTTTGTTGTTTAAGCATCCAATTTTTTTTTACTTCTTTGGGCTTATTATTTCCATTTAGATATGGATTATGAGAAAGAAGTGTTTTTTAGATGAAGCACATATTTACATGTTGTAATTGTTGAAACACATTGCATGTTGTTTTGATTTAACCTTTTCAAGATGCTGGTTGCCATATCTAGACTCAAAACCCATCCAACCCCAACCTGCCCCTCATCCTTGAAGGCAATGGAGGCGTACAGACAGAGGGGGGGGGGGGGGGGGGAGGGTGCAAATCCCACCCCTACATTTCCCTTCAGCTCACTAAAAATTACATGTAACCATACCTGAACCTATCTGGTAATAGAAATTCAGAGAATTAGTTTACACATGTTTGCAAACACATGTTTAAGCTGCTGAGCCACTTCAAGGCTTCTCTGATGTCAGCAGTCCTAACACTACATAATAGCAGTGCTCACATAGAGCCATGTAATTTGTCACAGTAGGCCTCATGATAAAGGCTATTACTAAAACACATCCAGACAGAGAGCTAACTTACTCAGGAACCACCCCCAGGATCTCCCATTGGCACTACAAAGAACAGCATGCCTTCCACATACTGCTCCCATTCAATGCCTCTCGCACACAAGCAGACAAACAATGGTAGTTGCTCAGTCATTCCTGGAGATAATTATGAATCAGATGCTGGAAAGGGGGAGGGGTCACAGTCAAACAGACAGAGGGGGGGGGGGGGGGGGGTTGCAAATCCCACCCCTACATTTCCCTTCAGCACACTAAAAATTACCTGTAACCATACCTAAACCTATCTGGTAATAGAAATTCAGAGAATTAGTTTACACATGCTTGCAAACACATGTTTAAGCTGCTGAGCCACTTCAAGGCTTCCCCGATGTCAGCAGTCCTAACACTACATAATAGCAGTGCCCACATAGAGCCATGTAATTTGTCACAGTAGGCCTCAAGATAAAGGCTATTACTAAAACACATCCAGACAGAGAGCTAACTTACCCAGGAGCCACCCCAAGGATCTCCCATTGCAGTCCTAACACTACATAATAGCAGTGCCCACATAGAGGCAATGGAGGCATGCAAGGCCTAGTATTTTCCGTACCCGTGTCACCCTTTTTGGTATGCCAGATGATGAGGTGTTGCACTGCTATAGGCTGCCCCCTCATGTCATCCTAGAAACTCTCTCAATATTAGAGAGTGATCTAGATACATCAATTCGGTATCCTACATCAATACCAGCATTGACACAATTCCTTGCTGTTACATTTCTGTGCCAAGGGTTCCTACCAGCATGTGGTTGGGGTGCTGGTAGGAATATCACAGTCGGCATTTTCTAAAGTGCAAAGGCATGTCATTGATGCATTTTTAAAGAGAGTGAAGCAGTTCATATCAATGCCATTGGATGTGGGTCCCTAGCTGTGTTGAAGCGGCAATTCCAGGAAGGGGGTAGACGCTTCCCATACGTTATTGGGGTTGTGGATGGGACACATGTTCCACTTGTGGCACCAAAACATAATGAAGAAATCTATAGGAACAGGAAATTGTTCCACTCTCTGAATGTGATGGTTGTTTGTAGCCCATCCCTCCAGATCCTGTCCCTGAACGCCAAGTACCCCGGCAGCGCACATGATACCCACGTCATTAGGCAATCAGGGATATGGCAAAGATTAAGAATGATGGAAGGTAAAGACACGTGAGTTGTATTGGCATCATGTATTAAAGAGTTGGTTATTTATGTTATGTTGGGTTAATTTTCTACTTATGCTTGTCTTGTATTTAACAGATCGTGGATATCCTTGCACCCCCTGACTCATGACTCCTTACAGCACACCCAGGCCAGGGCCACAAACGGCATTTAATTCTGCGCTTACAGCCACTAGGCAGCTGGTGGAGCGCACATTTGGCGTCCTGAAAGGACGCTTCCGTGTGCTCCACCGCACTGGTGGCGACCTCACGCATTCGAAAATGGTAAGTAAAATTGTGGTCCTGTGTGCAATCCTGCACAATATTGATGTGAGGAGTCGTGTGGAACTTCCTGAAACGGAGAAATTGCCCAGAGAGGATGAGGAGCCAGGGGTTGGGTGGATAATGATGCGGGGCATGGAGGCCCAGCGTGGCCATGCCGTTAGGGCAAGAATAGTGCATCAGTATTTCAGGTATGCTTATGTCCTGAACACATTATACAATTGTTTATGGTAGTATTGATATTTTAAATGGTGTGAGGTTTAACATATGTGACTCCAGCTTTGAGGACTAAAATAAAGACATTTTTCTGCCTTACACTTTTAATACATGGTTGATATTAATGGGTGATGTGTATGTGTTTTGAGTAGTAAAATAACTTACTGTGACCTTGATAGTCTGTAAATGCAAATTGAACAACAGTATTGTTGTGTTTGTCAGATATATTTAAAAGTCCTTGTTTTTTGTGTTTTTTCACAAATACAACTTTTCTCATGTAAACATAAAAATGCTAACATTGCTTTTTTGCTGTTCCCATTTCACATGCAAGCCTATTCTTTAATTTGTGTTTTTTTTTCCTAACAACATATCCACCTGGCCACACTAATACTACAATCCTGGATTGATTAGCTGAATGATGCATCCAAATGCGGTGAGTTTTATATTTATGTATAGCAGTGAGATTTTTAGCAGTGAGATTGTTAGCAGTGTGAGAGTCGCTTATTGTTAATGTACAGTTATATTAATAAAGTTTATCAATACAGATGACACCATCACATTTTGGCCAATCAACAGTTAGCACACAGTATAACTATTAGCCCATGTTGAAAAAATGCGAGTGTCCGCCACCGTCAGCCTGAGTTGCTGGCGCAACTGCGCCAGCAAATCCGTGCACGTGAGTAATCCACACTAACACCTCTGTTTGCATGAGTGTGTATTTTAGCATTTAAATACTTAACAATATTAGCACACATCATGACACATAAGACCTATACTGTATGCATATTGACTGTGTGGGGGTAGGCCTTGCCGGACACACTGGGGATTGCAGTGGTAGAGGCCCATGTGTAGGGGTGTGAGCAGTCTCCACAGAGGCTGTAGACAGACACCACTTTGGTTTGACATACACGTTTAGAGTGCATGGAGTGTGTTCCTTCATAAATATATACAGGAATTACAGCAAGCAGGATAATCACAATGCTTACCATAAAAATGCCCATAGTCCTGCGTAGTGTAAGTTGACATAGGGCAGTATGGATGGTGTAATGGTTAGCATTACTGCCTCAGAGCACTGAGGTCATGGGTTCGATTCTCACCATGGCTCTAACTGTGTGGAGTTTGTATATTCTCCCTGTACTTGCATGGGTTTCCTCCGGGTACTCCAGTTTCCTACCATGATCCAAAAATATACTGGTAGGTTAATTGGCTTTCAACAAAAAATAACCCTAGTGTGAATGTGTGTACATTATTATTATGATCCTTTATTTATATGGCACCACAAGGGTTCCGCAGCGCCAGATTACAGAGTACATATGCACATAATCAAAACAGGAAAACAGTGACTTACAGTTGAAGACAATATAGGACAAGTACAGGGTAACTAAGCATAACCACCAGTAAACAACATAGAGATAAGTTCCAGGTGGCCAAAAAAAAACTGCGGGATCTGGGCAGTTGAGGATTATTAAAGTAAGAAAAGTATAAGCACATGAGGGAAGAGGGCCCTACTCGTGAGAGCTTACATTCTAAGGGATAGGGAATATAGATTGTATGCTCCACTGGGGCAGGGACTGATGTGAATGGGCAAATATTCTATGTATAGCACTGCGGAATATGTGTGCACTATATAAATAACTGGTAATAAATAACTAATAATAAAACATATGTGTTATGTATAATTAAAGTGCACAAGCTGGAGAAGGGACTCTAGAGGGGCAGGTGGTAGGCCAAGGCACAGTGGTCCACCGCAGAACTCCTGTGTACTCCTGTGGCACAGTACATTCCTGTATGTCTCTGGAATTTAGAATAGCAAATAAATGTTACACCAAAACAAAACAACAAAAAATAAATAAAAAATATTTTATTAAAAAAGGACCAAAAAATAAAATAATAAGGAAATTGAAAAATAACACAATGAGACAAACATTTAAAAAAAATAATAGGATTTTAATACCTACCGGTAAATCCTTTTCTCCTAGTCCGTAGAGGATGCTGGGGACTCCAAAAGGACCATGGGGTATAGACGGAATCCGCAGGAGACATGGGCACACTATAAGACTTTGAATGGGTGTGAACTGGCTCCTCCCTCTATGCCCCTCCTCCAGACCTCAGTTATAGGAACTGTGCCCAGGGAGACAGACATTTCGAGGAAAAGGATTTTTATTAACCAAGGGTGAGAACACACCAGCTCACACCACAAAACACCGTACAACATGGTTTACAAGCAATACCAGTTAACAGTATGAACTAAAAACAGCAACAAGCTGAATATAACCGATACACAACCTTCGTGTAACCAAAAACAACAACTATCAATACAACTGCAAGTAACAGTCCACACTGGGACTGGCGCCCAGCATCCTCTACGGACTAGGAGAAAAGGATTTACCGGTAGGTATTAAAATCCTATTTTCTCTTACGTCCTAGAAGATGCTGGGGACTCCAAAAGGACCATGGGGTCTATACCAAAGTTCCTGACCGGGTGGGAGAGTGTGGACGACTCTGCAGCACCGATTGAGCAAACATGAGGTCCTCATCAGCCAGGGTATCAAACTTGTAGAACTTAGCAAAAGTGTTTGAACCCGACCACGTAGCTGCTCGGCAAAGTTGAAGCGCCGAGACTCCTCGGGCAGCCGCCCAAGATGAGCCCACCTTCCTGGTAGAATGGGCTTTCACTGACTTCGGCAACAGCAATCCAGCCGTAGAATGGGCATGCTGAATCGTATTACAGATCCAGCGTGCAATAGTCTGCTTGGAAGCAGGAGCCCCAATTTTGTTGGGAGCATATAGGACAAACAGAGCCTCTGATTTCCTAATTTGAGCCGTTCTGGCGACATAAATTTTCAAAGCTCTTACGACATCGAGAGATTTTGGCATTGCCACGGCATCCGTAGCCACAGGCACCACAATAGGTTGATTTATGTGAAACGAAGAAACCACCTTCGGCAGAAATTGTTGACGAGTCTTCAATTCTGCTCTATCCACATGGAAAATCAAATAGGGGCTCTTGTAAGACAAAGCCGCTAATTCCGACACCCGTCTTGCGGACGCCAAAAGCATGACCACTTTCCAAGTGAGAAATTTCAACTCAACCTTTCGCAAAGGTTCAAACCAGTGAGACATAAGAAATTGTAACACCACGTCAAGATCCCACGGTGCCACGGGTGGCACAAACGGAGGATGGATGTGCAGCACTCCCTTCACGAACGTCTGAACCTCTGGAAGGGTGGCCAATTCTTTTTGAAAGAAAATAGATAAGGCCGAAATCTGCACTTTAATGGAACCTAATTTCAGGCCTGCATCCACACCTGCCTGCAAAAAATTGAGGAAACGACCCAGCTGAAACTCCTCCGTAGGAGCTTTCTTGACTTCACACCAAGACACATACTTTCTCCAAATACGGTGATAATGCTTAGCTGTGACCTCCTTTCTAGCCTTGTGGGGATGACTTATCCGGGAATACCCTTTCTAGCTAGGATTTGGCGTTCAACCTCCACGCCGACAAACGCAGCCACGGTAAGTCCTGGAAGATGCATGGCCCCTGTAGTAACAGATCCTCTCTGAGAGGAAGAGGTCAAGGATCTTCTATTAGCAATTCCTGAAGATCCGGATATCAGGCCCTCCGCGGCCAATCTGGAACGATGAGTACCGTCTGAACCCTTGTTCTTCTTATGATCCTCAACACCTTTGGAATGAGTGGAAGTGGAGGGAACACATATACGGCTGAAACACCCACGGAGTTACCAGGGCATCCACTGCACTGGCTTGAGGGTCCCTTGACCTGGAACAATACCTCGGAAGCTTCTTGTTGAGGCGAGACACCATCATGTCTATTTGAGGAATTCCCCAATGACTTGTCACTTCTGTAAAGACCTCTTGATGAAGACCTCTCCTGGATGGAGATCGTGTCTGCTGAGGAAGTCTGCTTCCCAGTTGTCCACGCCCAGAAGGAAGACCGCTGACAGAGCGCTCACGTGCTTTTCCGCCCAGCGGAGAACTTTTGTGGCAGTTTATGTACGCCACCGCTGTTACGTTGTCCGACTGAATCAGTACAGGTAGACCTTGAAGAAAGTGTTCCGCCTGCAGAAGGCAGTTGTAAATGGCTCTTAATTCCAGAACGATTATGTGTAGACAAGCTTCCTGGCTTGACCATTTTCCCTGGAAACTTCTTCCTTGTCTGACTGCTCCCCAGCCTCGGAGACTTGCATTCGTGGTCAGCAGGACCCAATCCTGGATCCCGAACCTGCGTCCCTCTAGGAGGTGAGAACTTTGAAGCCACCACAGGAGAGATATTCTGGTCCTGGAAGATAGACTTATTCTCCGGTGCATGTGCAGGTGAGACCCGGACCACTTGTCCAACAGG
Source organism: Pseudophryne corroboree (assembly GCF_028390025.1). NCBI lineage: Eukaryota > Metazoa > Chordata > Amphibia > Anura > Myobatrachidae > Pseudophryne > Pseudophryne corroboree. The sequence continues at coordinate 106,082,164 of NC_086453.1, forward strand.
TTTCCACTGAAATATCTGAGCATGAAACCTGCCAAACGGAATGGCTTCATAAGCTTCCACCATCTTGCCCAGCACCCGAGTGCATTGATTAATCGAAACCCTTGCCGATTTCAGAATCTCCTTGACCATAGTCTGGATTTTCAGAGCCTTTTCCACTGGGAGAAATCCTTTCTGCAGTTCCGTGTCCAGAATCATGCCCAGGAAAGACAGCCGAGTTGTCGGAATCAACTGCGATTTTGGCAAATTTAGAATCCAACCATGTTGTTGCAGAATCGTCAGGGAGAGTGCCACGTTTCTTAGAAACTGCTCCCTTGATCTTGCCTTTATCAGGAGATCGTCCAAGTACGGGATAATTGTGACACCCTGCTTGCATAGGAGTACCTTCATTTCCGCCATTACTTTGGTGAAGATCCTCGGGGCTGTGGAAAGACCAAACGGCAACGTCTGAAATTGGTAATGACAATCCTGCATCGCAAACCTCAGGAAAGCTTGATGTGGAGGATATATTGGGACATGTAAGTAGGCATCTTTTATGTCGACTGACGCCATAAAATCCCCCCCTTCTAGACTGAAGATCACTGCTCGAAGAGATTCCATCTTGAACTTGAAAGTTTTCAAATACAGATTGAGGAATTTTAGGTTCAGGATCGGTCTGACTGAGCCGTCCGGCTTTGGTACGACAAAGAGGCTCGAATAAAACCCTTCTCCCCGTTGAGACGGGGGTACCGTGACAATGACACTCTGTTGACACAGCTTTTGTATCGCAGCACTCACTACTTCTCTTTCTGGGATAGAAACTGGCAAGGCTGATTTGAAAAATTGGTGGGGGGGGGGGGGGGGCATCTCCTGAAACTCCAGTTTGTACCCTTGGGACACTATGTCTAACACCCAAGGATCTAGGCCTGAGTGAAACCAGACCTGACTGAAGAGTCAGAGACGCGCCCCCACCGGTACGGACTCCCGTAGGGGAGCCCCAGCGTCATGCGGTGGACTTGGCAGAAGCCGGGGAGGACTTCTGGTCCTGGGAGCCTGGCACTGCAGGCGACCTTTTTCCACTTCCTCTACCTTTAGAGGCAAGGAAGGACGACCCTCTTCCTTTTTTGTATTTATTAGGCCGAAAGGACTGCATCTGATAATGGGGTATCTTTTTCTGTTGTGCAGGAACATAAGGAAGAAAGGATGACTTACCCGCTGTAGCTGTAGACACCAGGTCAGTGAGGCCGTCACCAAACAAGACACTACCTTTATATGGGAGAGCTTCTATAGCCTTCTTAGAGTCAGCATCAGTATTCCATTGATAAATCCACAGCGCTCTTCTGTCCGAGACTGCCATGGCATTATCCCTCGCCGCATCCTTTAGGCAAGCTGCAGCGTCCCTGATATAACCGAGTCAAAAGAATGTTATCCCTATCCAGGGAATCCATGTCAGATGCCAAATTATCAGCCCACTTACCAATAGCACTACTCACCCATGCCGACGCCACAGCAGGTCTGAGCAGTGCACCCGTAGTGACATAAATGGACTTTAAGGTTGTTTCCTCCTTAAGGGCAGCTGTGTCGGGAGACGGAAGAGCCACCTTCTTGGACAGCCGTGATAGAGCCTTGTCCACATTGGGAGATGACTCCCACTTCTCCCTATCGTCAGATGGGAAAGGATAAGCAAGTAGAATTCTCTTGGGAATCTGCCATCTTTTATCAGGAGATTCCCAAGCTTTTTCACAAAGAGCGTTCAGTTCATGAGAGTGGGGAAACGTCACCTCAGGTTTCTTTCCCTTATACAAACAAACCCTTGTATCTGGAACAGCAGGCACTTCAGAAATATGTAAAACATCTTTAATTGCCACAATCATGTACTGAATACTCTTCACCAATTTTGGATGTAAACTGGCCTCACTATAGTCGACACTGGAAACAGAGTCCGTGTCGGTATCCGTATCCGCCATCTTGGCAAATTAACGCTTTTGTGACCCTCAAGGAGCCTGTACCTGCGACAAAGCGTCCTCCATGGATTTTCAACACGTTTGTGTCTGAGAATCGGATTTATCCAGTCTTTTAGTCAACAACGCCACATTTGCATTCAATGTACTCCACACATTCACCCAATCAGCAGTCGGCGGTGCCGACAGAGTCACTCCCAACTCCTTATCTGTGCCCCCAGCAACTTCCTCCGGGGAGGAGCACTCAGCCTCAGACATGTCGACACACACGTACCGACACGCACATTCACACTGGCTATAGGGGACAGACCCACAGGGAAGCCTGTTGGAGAAACACAGGGGGAGTTTACCAGCTCACACCCCAGCGCCTATTTCAGTACTGAAATCAAATCTCAGATGTCTGCGCTGTTCATAAAAAGGGATAATAGCACCAAATTACTGTGCGCCCCCCCGTTGTGCTCCCTGTTACTTGTTCAGGAGAGTGGAGGTCCGGGCCAGCGTTCTCTGCCGCCTGTGAAGAGAAAATGGTGCTGGTAAGCTGTGAGGGCTAATCCACGCCCCCTCACTGGCGCGCTGTAGACCCGCTCAAAATCTTAATAGTTATACTGGCGGGGGTTATAATTTAGTGCCTAGGCACTTATAATATATATGCTTTTGCCAGTTTAACCTCCAGTAACATGCTGCCCAGGGCGCCCCCCCTGTGCCCTGCACCCTGCAAGTGCCGTCTGTGTGTGGGAGCATGGCGCGCAGCGCGACTGCTGCTCGGTACCTCGTTACTGAAGTCTTCTGTACTTCTTTATACTCACCCGGCTTCTTTCTTCTGGCTTCTGTGAGGGGGGTGACGGCGCGGCTCCGGGAACAAGCAGCTAGGCGCACCAAGTGATCGAACCCTCTGGAGCTAATGGTATCCAGTAGCCTAAGAAGCAGAGCCCTTAACTCAGAAGAAGTAGGTCTGGCTTCTCTCCCCTCACTCCCATGAAGCAGGGAGCCTGTAGCCAGCAGGTCTCCCTGAAAATAAAAAACCTAACATAAAGTCTTTTCAGAGAAACTCAGGAGAGCTCCCCTAGTGTGTTTCCAGTTTCTCTGGGCACAGAATCTAACTGAGGTCTGGAGGAGGGGCATAGAGGGAGGAGCCAGTTCACACCCATTCAAAGTCTTATAGTGTGCCCATGTCTCCTGCGGATCCCGTCTATACCCCATGGTCCTTTTGGAGTCCCCAGCATCCTCTAGGACGTAAGAGAAACTAATAAAAAACAAAACATAATGGCATATTTGTGTGTTTCTATCTTTTTAGGCACAGTACAAAGGCGGGAAACCCAAGAGGAAGAGGAAGAATCCTCCAGCCCACAACTATCCGCCCCCCATCAATCCTCCTCCTCCCCCTCTCAACCACCCTCCCCCCTCAACAACCCTTCCCCCGTCAATCCTCCTCCTCCTCCTCCTCATCCCCCTCTCAACCACCCTCCCCCCAATAACCCTCCCCCATCAATACTCCTCATCCTCCTCTTCCTCCTCCCCCTCTCAACCACCCTCTCCCTCTCAATCTAACCCCCCCTCCCAATGACCCTCCCCCTCTCAATGTAACCCCCCTCAACCACCCTCCCCCTCTCAATCTAATCCCCCTCTCAACCACCCTCCCACTCTCAATCTGACCATTCCTCTGAAACACCCTCCCCTATCCAACCTCCAACCCACTTTCAAGCCCCTTCCCCCATCCAACCTCCTTCCTCCATCCAACCTCTCATCCCCTTTCAAGCACCTTCCCCCATCCAACCTCCCACTCCCTTTCAACCCCCTTCCCCCATCACAAGCTACCCTGAAGATTGGGCAGCTGAGGCCCCTGAGAAGGTGGAGGGTGCTCTTCAGCCGTCGGAGGAGAGTAAGTAATTTCTACAACAGTATGTATTTGTAAGCTGGTTGAAATGTTGATACAGCTAGCTACATGTGTTTTCAAACTGTGCCCCTGCAAATGCAGTTCTGAAACACATACCAACATTCCCTGTCTCAGTTTATGGATTAAGGCATGCTATCACTTGATCATGCTTGGATATGTAGTTCACCAGCAGATGTAGAGACACAGTCTGCTGAGGCTGGTCCTACACCCAAAATGGTGAGCCCTGGCCACTCCAGATATGCCTGAAGTACACATCCCAGCATGGCCTGCACCAGTTATAGCATGGATATTTTTTTATTACATTGCAGGCCATGCCGGTATGTATAGTTCATCAACAGCTGGAGGGCCAAACGTTCAACATCCCTGACCTAGCTAGTGACCAGTTAAAGTGTGCTTTGTGCCTTGCTTCTATATTGTGTTATGTAAGAAAATTATTTGGTATTATTTACATTCATTACAGATGATACAGTTGGAGATCCCAATGCTTTGATGCGGACAATTGTGGGCCGGATGGAGATTATTTTGTTAAAACATCTCTCCAAATAAGTTTTTGTTTTTTTTTATAACCCCCCCCCCCCACAAACCATGTTTCAAAAATAAACATTTAAAAAGCAAAAATGGTGTGTTGTGTTCTGTAAAAGGAAAAATAACAGGTAGAGATGTTTCATCATTTTGAAATGGTTAAAATGAAGAGTGACAAATGCCTACTTAATGAACTACTAACTGACACTTTAAAACCAAAGGCTGTGACCTGACAGGAGCTGATTGTTTGGTACTTTATCACTCCCCATTTTAGCACACACTAAACCAAAAACCATATATGGTAAACTGTGTAATGTACATTATGTCAGTCAAGGATTACACATTTAAATTATGTGCTATTGAACAAATAGAGCTACAACATTTTTTTTTAAAATAATTTTTAAGCCTTAATTGAGGATTGTTATTGTGCAATTAGGTGGCCAAACTCTTCATTTTGAAGACTTTGGAGACCTAATTGGACAATCACATTACAAATCCTTAGCCTAATTGGTTTCTTAATTGAGAAAGGGATGGGATAAAATATTTTGCAAAAAAAAAACAAGCACTGTGCGAATATTTGCAAGCTAACGAAAACATGTGCAAGCCTGCGAAGGTAGAGCACATGTATGACAGTGTATGTGTTGCTAGCCATGCGTTTGTCAGTCATGCAAACGGATCGCTACCATGCCATGCTAAATAATACACACCTACTTTGTGCATTGTTGCATGCTCGTTTGCAGTAGTACGTGGTGGGCGTTTGTTTGCATTCGTGCGATGTGTTCTCTGCTGTGCGAACGCTGCTTGCGTGCGAATCAAATAGCAAACATCTTGGAATGAGGGCCATTGGCCGCTGAACATCCAAACCCCCCCTTATACACATTGCACCAGGAAGTTCATTATACATGTTGCACTAGGTAGCCCATTATACACATTGCACTACGTAGTCCATTATACACATCGCACTACGTAGCCCATTATACACATTGCACTAGGTAGCCCCTTATACACGTTGCACCAGGTAGCCCCTTATACACGTTGCACCAGGTAGCTCCTTACACACGTTGCACCAGGTAGCCCATTATACACGCTGCACCAGGTAGCCCCTTATACACATTGCACCAGGTAGCCCCTTATACACGTTACACCAGGTAGCCCATTATACACATTGCACCAGGTAGCCCATTATACACGTTGCACCAGGTAGTCCCTTATACATGTTTCACCAGGTAGCCCATTATACACATTGTACCAGGTAGCCCATTACACACGTTATACCAGGTAGCCCCTTATACACGTTGCACCAGGAATCCCATTATACACGTTGCACCAGGTAGCCCATTATACATGTTGCACCAGGTAGCCCCTTGTACACATTGCACCAGGTAGCCCCTTGTACACATTGCACCAGGTAGCCCCTCATACACGTTGCACCAGGTAGCCCCTCATACACGTTGCACCAGGTAGCCCATTATACATGTTGCACCAGGTAGCCCATTACACATGTACCAGGTAGCTCCTTATACATGTTGCACCATGTAGCCCATTATACACATTGCACCAGGAAACCCCTTATACACGTTGCACCAGGTAGCCCATTATACACGTTGCACCAAGTAGCCCATTATACACGTTACACCAGGTAGCCCATTATACACGTTGCACCAGGTAGCCCATTACACACGTACCAGGTAGCTCCTTATACACGTTGCACCAGGTAGCCCCTTATACACGTTGCACCAGGTAGCCCATTATACACGTTGCACCAGGTAGCCCATTACCCATGTTGCACCAGGTAGCCCCTTATAGACGTGGCACCAGGAAGCCCATTATACACATCGCACCAGGTAGCCCATTATACACATCGCACCAGGTAGCCCATTATACACATCTCCATCTCCACACAAAAATAACTGCTGTCTTACTTTTTCCTCCTCGAGGAGAAAAGCCTGATCACCTGTGTGGCTGCACACTGCAGTGCCTGTAGCATGCTCCAGCCGCCAACTCAGGCTCCTTCCTTACAGCCTTTGCGGCAGCCGGTCAGTCAGATTGGAGAGCCTGCACAGGCGTAAGAGTTCACAGTCACACTGCCGCATACTAAGCTTGTCCGCGGCAGGTACTTCTCCACGCTTACCTCCCTCCCCAAGCGCCCAGCTCTGCCGATGTTTTCTCTGCGAATCAGTGATCCAGAATCACCGTTATGAACTAACAGTAGCCCCGCCACTCCTCCTTTGTGGCCACTCCAGGCTCGACGCATACGGAGCCAGAGAATGACCAATAGGCAGACAGTGGGGGCTGGTAACGTGACGGTAAGGACACATGATGTGGAAACAACTGAGGAAAAAGACAGCACCGGGCGGCAGGGAAGGGAGGTAAGCGTGGAAAAGTACCCGGAGCAGTAAGAGGGCTTTTAGCACTGTGGACGAGCTTTGTACATCCTGCCCGGAGCTTGTACTGAGATGCCGGTCTGTAGTGGCAGCGCTGTGGATCATTTATTAAGATCCAAGCTGCAAGAAGTGGCAGGGGGCCCTTTCAGATGAGGGAGGGGGGGAATCCTGTGCCGCCCCCAGGCACTTGCCTCACGTGCCTAGTGGGAAATCCATAATGCAGTCCATAATGCATGTTTTAAATAACAGGGTCATTCATTATTAGGGGCCGCCTAGTATTCAGCAAACGCCAAACACTGAAAGTATTCAGAGTTTGCTTGTGAGAACCAACGCCATCTTCAGACGGTGCTGGTTCTAAGTCACACTCCCTCCTATGGGAAATAGGGCCGGGGTGGCGATGAGGGATCTGAACATATCCCCGCCACCTCACGCGCGACCTGTGACTGTGCCAATGTGTGACCTCAAGTCATGCATGCGCAGTCGGCAGGAATGGCATCGGTAAGTATCACTGCTACTTCTGTAGCTGTGATACTGATCACGGGGACAGCTAGATGCTTTTTGGACCACCAGAGCATACTAGAATATTGGGGGCAACATGATAATGAAAAGACCCCTATGTAAGCTCTTTCTAAATATCACATAAGTTTATTCAACATCAGGTATGAGCTAGGGACGTGCGGTGAGGTAAATGGCTCAGGAGGCTAGTACCAGAGCCAGATTTACACACAATATATGAGCCAAAGGGTTCATGTGGGCATTATGCACAGGTGCAGCAGTATAAACTCCAGGAAATTTTCAGAGTTTTGATCAGAGATGTGCAGAAAAGATAAGCTGCCATAGACTTGTTACTCCACATTTCTCATACGTCCTAGAAGATGCTGGGGTCCACTTCAGTACCATGGGGTATAGACGGTTCTGCAGGAGCCCACGGCACTTTAAGACTTTTCAAGGGTGTGAACTGGCTCCTCCCTCTATGCCCCTCCTCCAGACCTCAGTTTTAGAAATGTGCCCAGGCAGACTGGATGAACTCCAGGGGAGCTCTACTGAGTTTCTCTGAAAAGACTTATGTTAGGTTTTTTATTTTCAGGGAGAACTGCTGGCAACAGTCTCCCTGCTTTGTGGGACTGAGGGGCAGAAGTAGGAACCAACTTCCTAAAGAGTTTCATGGCTCTGCTTCTGGCTGACAGGACACCATTAGCTCCTGAAGGGAGCCAGAAGTCAGAAGACAGGTGAGTGTAAGAAGATAGATCTTCAATCAAGTAAAGTGACTGCTGAGGTACCACGCGGCTGGCGGGAGCGCAGCACGCCATGTTGCCCACACATACACAGGCACTGCAGGGTGCAGGGCGTGGGGGGGGGGGGCACCCTGGGCAGCATGAAACCTATGGAAACTGGCATAAATAAGGGGCATAAGTTGCTGGGGCACAGTCCTACCCCCGCCAGTATAAAAAATTACCTCATAAAAGCTGAGGAGAAACACACCATTGAGGAGTGGAGCTACCTCCTCAGTCAGCCAGCTCACTGCTCAGCACCATTTTCTCTCTCTCCTCAGGCTGCAGAGACAACGCTGGTCCTCCTCCACTACTGAACAAGTATCAGGGTGCAAAACAGGGGGGCCACAGTGAATTTGGTGCTATATAATTGTGTGATTAACATTATAAAGCGCTGCATGTCAGTGGGCATTTTGTGTTCACAGACATTGTGTTACTGGCGCTGGGTTGTGAATTGGCAAATCGTATCTGTGTCCCTCTGACAGATTTTACTGTGCAAAAAATTTTTGTAAAATCTCAGGTTAGGCGCAGTAAAATGGAAAAAGCTGCCCAGACAAACTGTTCGGATAGGGGAAAAAACACCAATTCCCAATAGTACAGAAAAGTAAAGGGTGGTGAACTGAATGTCACTGGCGCTTGATCAATAGGATGTGTATTCTACCCCAACACAAGTTTTTGTGTGGGGGAATCCTTACCACCCCAGGAGTAGGGCTATGCCCTTAGGATGGTGGACGGACCAATTGAATGACAATAGATATAAAATGGCAATAGATATAAAATCACAAATACATATTTATTGAAAAAAACATACAATACGTAATAACTGCAAGTGCAATGTGAACTGACGAATTCCAAAGGTGACTTGTGCCTTGTTATGACAGAAAAGAAGCTCTCACCCTCTCCCTGTGTTGCGGTGGGCTAGCTTATAAATAAGCTGGTGTGGTCCTGGGATGAAATAGCCAAGCACCACCGCAAACAGATTTTCAGCATGAATTCACCTCCAGTCCACATGTATTTGTCCTCAGTCCAAAGCAACGCGTTTCGGTTCCAAGGAACCTTTCTCAAGAATTGGATGAGGTTTCATATCCTAAGCCATCTTTTATACTTGGTTTAATGAGCTAATCAATTGAATGATCAACATTGTTGTCACTTCCGGTCTCCAAAAACGGAAGTGACCTGGATGCACTCCAATCTGTTTTTTCATCAAATCAGTCCCATGAGATTTGCATGTTATCCCGACTTGTTGAATAATTTCCTCTCTTACTCTTATTCAAAACTATTTGAGGAATAAATCTCCAGAAAAAGCCGTGACTTCCGCTATCGCTAGCCGGAAGTCACGTGTGCGGTATCTCGTGTTGACTTCCTGTTGTATGTATTCTTGCGTTCCACGTCCCCCTCCGGAAGTGACGAATATGCGGTTCAAGCACTACATGCGTTCCACGTGAAACCATGTGGATTCATTGCAGAAGCTGTTTTCTCCATGCAGTGATGTCACTTCGGCCATATTACTTCAGGGATAAAGTGCTTTCATGCATTTGGTTGGGAGCAGCCGGGAACACTCACTCATTACCTCTCTTTGTGGTACTTGGTATTCCCAGCTAGTCCATCCCTATTACCAGAGTGGGGTCCCATACTGACTCCATGGAATCCATATTCAAACATGTGTGGAATGAATAACATAAAAGAGATAAAAGAGGAATAATTAGAATAATATAAATGTAAATATAAAAACATAATGGATTGATGAAAATGTCCATAAAAATAATTGATTAATAGCAGCACTAAGGGGACAAACATATTCACACATATGAAAATGTAAAAAAAGTAAAAAATGTATTAATCTAAAAACCATTTTAATTCAAAGTCTACATTATGCCCTTTTGGCTTCAGAGTGTCTAAATTGAAGATCCACTTCATTTCACATTGTGCAAGTCGCAAAGAGGAAATTATTCAACAAGTCGGGATAACATGCAAATCTCATGGGACTGATTTGATGAAAAAATAGATTGGAGTGCATCCAGGTCACTTCCGTTTTTGGAGACCGGAAGTGACAACAATGTTGATCATTCAATTGATTAGCTCATTAAACCAGGTATAAAAGATGGCTTAGGATATGAAACCTCATCCAATTCTTGAGAAAGGTTCCTTGGAACCGAAACGCGTTGCTTTGGACTGAGGACAAATACATGTGGACTGGAGGTGAATTCATGCTGAAAATCTGTTTTCGGTGGTGCTTGGCTATTTCATCCCAGGACCACACCAGCTTATTTATAAGCTAGCCCACCGCAACACAGGGAGAGGGTGAGAGCTTCTTTTCTGTCATAACAAAGCACAAGTCACCTTTGGAATTCGTCAGTTCACATTGCACTTGCAGTTATTACGTATTGTATGTTTTTATCAATAAATATGTATTTGTGATTTTATATCTATTGCCATTTTATATCTATTGTCATTCAATTGGTCCGTCCACCATCCTAAGGGCATAGCCCTACTCCTGGGGTGGTAAGGATTCCCCCACACAAAAACTTGTGTTGGGGTCGAATACACATCCTATTGATCAAGCGCCAGATTTTACTGTGCGTCTGTCCCCTATAAGTCCCGGAGTGTCTGTGGTGTTGTTGTGTACGTGTGTGACATGTATGTGGCAGGGAACTCTGTGGAGACATGTTAGGGACACAGTGGAATTTGATACCGAGAGCCTGACTGGGTGAAAGGTTACATGATAGTGTGAATCATATCAGTAAGAGGTTGGACTGAATCTCATACAGAAAATGAAAATAATCTGTTGAAGATGTGATTTTTAATAGTTCTGCCTTTCATCCACAGGGACCTTTCTGGGTCACATACAAATTTGCACAAGTAGTACAAACTGATACCGACACGGACTCTGATTCCTGTGTCGACACTAGTGATTCCAGGGGAATAGGTCCTAAATTAGCAAAAAAGCATTCAAAACATGTTTTAGCTATAAAGGAGGTGTTAGAAGTTATGAAGCCCCCTCTTTTACCACAAGGAGAGGGTTTACTTTAGTAAAGAAGTAATGTAATTTTCCCTCCACCTCAGGAATTGAACAGTCTCTTGGAGGGAGTCTAATTTAACCTGAAAAGAAATTTCAGATTCCCAAAAGGAATTCAGGCAGCTTACCTTTTTCCAAAAAAGGTGGGAGTCACCCCGCATTTTAGACAGGGCTCTGTCATAAAAGAGAAAAGGTGTTTCTCCCTGTGCCTGGAATGGCTTCACTTAAGGAGCCGATAGACCGCAAGTGAGTGAGGTGATCTATTGATGTGGCCAATGGGACACTACTCAGGCCTACCATTGTCTGTGAGTGGGTGAGTAGTGTTATTGAAAAGTGGTCAGAGAACTTGTCATTAGACATTGGCACAATAGATGGAGACGAGATACTCCTAACGTTAGGTCATATCAAAGACGCTGCTGCGTACGTACTAGAAACCATGAAATATATTGGTTTCTTGTAGTGATGAGCGGGTTCGGTTCCTCGGAAACCGAACCCCCCCGAACTTCACCCATTTTACACGGGTCCGAGGCATACTCGGATTCTCCCGTATGGCTCGGTTAACCCGAGCGCGCCCGAACGTCATCATCCCGCTGTCGGATTCTCGCGAGATTCGGATTCTATATAAGCAGCCATGTGTCGCCACCATTTTCACTCGTGCATTAGAATTGTTAGGGAGAGTACGTGGCTGGCGTCCTCTCCGTTTATTCATTGTTGATGCAAATATTTGTGCTTGCTTATATCTTAATTGTGGGGACTGGGGAGCAGCTGTATATTAATATAGGAGGAGTACAGTGCAGAGTTTTGCTGATCAGTGACCACCAGTTTTATCCGTTCTCTGCCTGAAAAAAATGCTCCTTATCTGTGCTCAGTGTGCTGCATATATCTGTGCTCACACTGCTTTATTGTGGGGACTGGGGACCACCAGTATAATATTATATAGGAGGAGTACAGTGCAGAGTTTTGCTGACCAGTGACCACCAGTATACGTTGTCTGCCTGAAAAACACTCCATATCTGTGCTGCATTGTGTAGTATATAGTAGGAGTACAGTGCATAATTTTGCTGACCACCAGTATATAATATATAGGAGTACGGTACAGAAGTCCACTGCTGTACCTACCTCTGTGTCGTCAAGTATACTATCCATCCATACCTGTGGTGCATTTAAGTTTTGCACAGTTTGCTGACCACCAGTATATAATATATAGCATTACGGTACAGTAGGCCACTGCTGTACCTACATCTGTGTCGTCAAGTATACTATCCATCTAGATTCTATACCTGTGGTGCATTTCAGTTGTGCAGTTTGCTGACACAGTGACCACCAGTATATATAGCAGTACGGTACGGAAGGCCACTGCTGTACCTACCTCTGTGTCGTCAAGTATACTATCCATCTACATTCTATACCTGTGGTGCATTTTAGTTTTGCAGTTTGCTGACACAGTGACCACCAGTATATATAGCAGTACGGTACGGAAGGCCACTGCTGTACCTACCTCTGTGTCGTCAAGTATACTATCCATCTACATTCTATACCTGTGGTGCATTTTAGTTTTGCAGTTTGCTGACAGTGACCACCAGTATATATAGCAGTACGGTATGGAAGGCCACTGCTGTACCTACCTCTGTGTCGTCAAGTATACTATCCATCTACATTCTATACCTGTGGTGCATTTCAGTTGTGCAGTTTGCTGACACAGTGACCACCAGTATATATAGCAGTACGGTACGGAAGGCCACTGCTGTACCTACCTCTGTGTTGTCAAGTATACTATCCATCTACATTCTATACCTGTGGTGCATTTTAGTTTTGCAGTTTGCTGACACAGTGACCACCAGTATATATAGCAGTACGGTACGGAAGGCCACTGCTGTACCTACCTCTGTGTTGTCAAGTATACTATCCATCTACATTCTATACCTGTGGTGCATTTTAGTTTTGCAGTTTGCTGACAGTGACCACCAGTATATATAGCAGTACGGTACGGAAGGCCACTGCTGTACCTACCTCTGTGTCGTCAAGTATACTATCCATCTAGATTCTATACCTGTGGTGCATTTCAGTTGTGCAGTTTGCTGACACAGTGACCACCAGTATATATAGCAGTACGGTACGGAAGGCCACTGCTGTACCTACCTCTGTGTCATCAAGTATACTATCCATCTACATTCTATACCTGTGGTGCATTTTAGTTTTGCAGTTTGCTGACACAGTGACCACCAGTATATATAGCAGTACGGTACGGAAGGCCACTGCTGTACCTACCTCTGTGTCGTCAAGTATACTATCCATCTACATTCTATACCTGTGGTGCATTTCAGTTGTGCAGTTTGCTGACACAGTGACCACCAGTATATATAGCAGTACGGTACGGAAGGCCACTGCTATACCTACCTCTGTGTTGTCAAGTATACTATCCATCTAGATTCTATACCTGTGGTGCATTTCAGTTGAGCAGTTTGCTGACACAGTGACAACTAGTATATATAGCAGTACGGTACGGAAGGCCACTGCTGTACCTATCTCTGTGTCGTCAAGTATACTATCAATCTACATTCTATACCTGTGGTGCATTTCAGTTGTGCAGTTTGCTGACACAGTGACCACCAGTATATATAGCAGTACGGTACGGAAGGCCACTGCTGTACCTACCTCTGTGTCGTCAAGTATACTATCCATCTAGATTCTATACCTGTGGTGCATTTCAGTTGTGCAGTTTGCTGACACAGTGACCACCAGTATATATAGCAGTACGGTACGGAAGGCCACTGCTGTACCTACCTCTGTGTCATCAAGTATACTATCCATCTACATTCTATACCTGTGGTGCATTTTAGTTTTGCAGTTTGCTGACACAGTGACCACCAGTATATATAGCAGTACGGTACGGAAGGCCACTGCTGTACCTACCTCTGTGTCGTCAAGTATACTATCCATCTACATTCTATACCTGTGGTGCATTTTAGTTTTGCAGTTTGCTGACACAGTGACCACCAGTATATATAGCAGTATGGTACGGAAGGCCACTGCTGTACCTACCTCTATTTCGTCAAGTATACTATCAATCTACATTCTATACCTGTGGTGCATTTCAGTTGTGCAGTTTGCTGACACAGTGACCACCAGTATATATAGCAGTACGGTACGGAAGGCCACTGCTGTACCTACCTCTGTGTCGTCAAGTATACTATCCATCTACATTCTATACCTGTGGTGCATTTCAGTTGTGCAGTTTGCTGACACAGTGACCACCAGTATATATAGCAGTACGGTACGGAAGGCCACTGCTGTACCTACCTCTGTGTCGTCAAGTATACTATCCATCCATACCTGTGGTGCATTTCAGTTGTGCGCAGTATATATAGTAGTAGGCCATTGCTATTGATATACTGGCATATAATTCCTCACATTAAAAAATGGAGAACAAAAATGTGGAGGGTAAAATAGGGAAAGATCAAGATCCACTTCCACCTCGTGCTGAAGCTGCTGCCACTAGTCATGGCCGAGATGATGAAATGCCATCAATGTCGTCTGCAAGGCCGATGCCCAATGTCATAGTAGAGAGCATGTAAAATCCAAAAAACAAAAGTTCAGTAAAATGACCCAAAAATCAAAATTAAAAGCGTCTGAGGAGAAGCGTAAACTTGCCAATATGCCATTTACGACACGGAGTGGCAAGGAACGGCTGATGCCCTGGCCTATGTTCATGGCTAGTGGTTCAGCTTCACATGAGGATGGAAGCACTCATCCTCTCGCTAGAAAACTGCAGTGCCACTCCTAGATGGCCCAGGAGTTTGTGTCGGCCACGTGTGTCGCTTAGCTTAGTCACACAGCGACCTTGGTGCGCCTCTTTTTTTCTTTGCATCATGTGCTGTTTGGGGACTATTTTTTTGAAGTGCCATCCTGCCTGACACTGCAGTGCCACTCCCAGATGGGCCAGGTGTTTGTGTCAGCCACTTGGGTCGCTTAGCTTAGTCACACAGCTACCTCATTGCGCCTCTTTTTTTCTTTGCATCACGTGCTGTTTGGGGACTATTTTTTTGAAGTGCCATCCTGCCTGACACTGCAGTGCCACTCCTAGATGGGCCAGGTGTTTGTGTCGGCCACTTGGGTCGCTTAGCTTAGTCACACAGCTACCTCATTGCGCCTCTTTTTTTCTTTGCATCATGTGCTGTTTGGGGACTATTTTTTTGAAGGGCCATCCTGCCTGACACTGCAGTGCCACTCCTAGATGGGCCAGGTGTTTGTGTTGGCCACTTGTGTCGCTTAGCTTAGTCACACAGCGACCTTGGTGTGCCTCTTTTTTTCATTGCATCATGTGCTGTTTGGGGACTATTTTTTGGAAGTGCCATCCTGTCTGACACTGCAGTGCCACTCCTAGATGGGCCAGGTGTTTGTGTCGGCCACTTGTGTCGCTTAGCTTAGCCATCCAGCGACCTCGATGCAAATTTTAGGACTAAAAATAATATTGTGAGGTGTTCAGAATAGACTGGAAATGAGTGGAAATTATGGTTATTGAGGTTAATAATACTATGGGATCAAAATGACCCCCAAATTCTATGATTTAAGCTGTTTTTGAGGGTTTTTTAAAAAAAACACCCGAATCCAAAACACACCCGAATCCGACAAAAAAATTTCGGTGAGGTTTTGCCAAAACGCGTCCGAATCCAAAACACTGCCGCGGAACCGAATCCAAAACCAAAAGACAAAACCCGAAAAATGTCCGGTGCACATCACTAGTTTCTTGGGATCAAGAACCGCTACCATGGCAGTATCGTCTCGATGGGCATTGTGGATTCGCCAGTGGAATGCTGATGCAGATTCCAAAAGAAATATGGAGGCTCTCCCGTATAAAGGTGAGGCCTTGTTTGGTGATGGGCTGGATGCGTTAGTCTCGGCGGTTACCGCAGGTAAGTCGACATTCTTGCCTTATGCTCCTACACCGGTGAAAAAGACACATCACTCTCACATACACTCCTTTCGGCCCAACAAATACAAAAAGGCCAAAGGTTCCCCCTTTTTTGCAGGTAGGGGAAGGGGAAAAGGAAAGAAATCCGCAGCGTCTCCCGGATCGCAGGAGCGGAAGTCCACCCCTGCTTCTGCCAAATCTGCAGCATAACGCTGGGGCCCCCTTGCGGGAGTCCGCTCGGGTGGGAGCACGTCTGAAACTTTTCAGCCAAATCTGGATTCAATCTGGCCTGGACCAATGGGTCTTACAAATAGTGTCCCATGGGTACAAACTAAAGTTTCAAGACGTCCCCCCATGCCGATTTTTCAAATCGACCTTGCCAGCTTCTCTTCCGGGAAGAGAGGCAGTAACAACGGCAATTCAAAAATTATGTCAGGATCAGGTCATTGTCCTGGTACCCTTGGCACAGTAAGGAGAAGGTTTTTTATTCAAGCCTCTTCGTATTTCCGAAGCCAGACGGCTCGTTCAGACCGAGTTTAAACCTGAAAAATCTGAATCTCTACCTGAAAAGGTTCAAGTTCAGATGGAATCCCTGAGGGTAGTGATTTCCAGTCTGGAAGAGGGGGACTTCATGGTGTCAGTAGACATAAAAGATGCTCACTTGCATGTTCCCATTTATCCTCCTCACCAAGCTTATCTGAGATTCGCAGTACAGGATTGCCATTACCAGTTTAAGACGTTGCCGTTCGGACTCTCCACGGCACCAAGGGTATTTACCAAGGTGATGGCGGAGATGATGGTCCTCCTTTGTTAAAAAGGAGTCAATATAACTTCTTATCTGGACGATCTCCTGATAAAAGCGAGATCCAGGGAACAGTTGGTGCAGAACATCGCACTCTCCCTGTCAATACTCCAACAACAGTTGGATCATGAATTTTCCAAAGTCGCAGTTGGAACCGACGACAAGATTGTCCTTTTTAGGGATGATTTTGGACACAGAAGTACGGAGAGTATTTCTTCCAGTGGAAAAGGCTCTGGAAAACCAGAAAATGGTCAAACAAATATTGAAACCAACAGGTGTGTCGATCCATCAATGCATTCGGTTGTTGGGGAAAATGGTAGTGGCCTACGAGGCCATACAGTTTGGCCGATTTCATGCCAGAGTATTCCAGTGGGACCTGTTGGACAAGTGGTCCAGATCCCTCCTACACATGCACCGGAAAATAATCCTGTCCCCCAAAGCCAGGATTTCGCTCCTGTGGTGGCTACACAGTTCTCACCTACTAGAGGGATGCAGGTTTGGGATTCACAACTGGGTCCTAATAACCACGAATGCAAGTCTCTGAGGCTGGGGAGCTGTCACACAGGGGGAAAGCTTCCAAGGAAAATGGTCAAGTCAGGAAGCCTGCCTTCACATAAACGTTCTGGAATTGAGAGCCATTTACAACGGCCTTCTAAAAGCGGTACATCTTCTTCAAGATCCCGTGCAGATCCAGTCAGACAATGTAACAGCAGTCACATACATAAACAGGCAAGGCGGAACGAAAAGCAGAGCAGCAATGGCAGAGGTGACAAGGATTCTCCTCTGGGCAGAAAGACATGTTAGAGCTCTGTCAGCAATTTTCATTCTGGGAGTGGACAACTGGGAAGCAGACTTCCTCAGCAGACACGATCTCCATCCAGGAGAGTGGGGCCTCCACCAAGAAGTCTTCGCAGAGGTGACAAGTCTTTGTGGAGTTCCTCAAGTAGACATGATGGCATCTCGTCTAAACAAGAAGCTTCAGAGATATTGTTCCAGGTCAAAAGACCCTCAAGCAATAGCAGTAGATGCACTGGTGACCCAGTGGGTGTTTCGGTCGGTATATGTTTTCCCTTCACTTCCACTGATTCCAAAAGTTCTCAAACTAATAAGAACAAGAGTTCGAGCAGTCTTCATTGCCCCAGACTGGCCAAGGAGGGCTTGGTATCCAGATCTTAAGGAGTTGCTCATAGAAGATCCTCGGCCTCTTCCTCCTCGAGAGGACCTACTACAGCAGGGGCCGTGTGTGTATCAAGACTTACAGCGGCTACGTTTGACGGCATGGCTGTTGAGCATCGGATCCTAGCCCGAAAGGGTATTCCCAAGGAAGTCATCCCCACTCTTATTCAGGCCAGGAAACGAGTAACGTCTAAATATCACCACAGTATTTGGAGAAAATATGTGTCTTGGTGTGAATCCAAGAAGGCTCCTACGGAAGAATTTGAGTTGGGACGTTTTCTCCATTTTCTGCAGGCTGGTGTGGATGCGGGCCTTAGATTGGGGTCAATCAAGGTCCAGATTTCGGCCTTATCAGTTTTCTTTAAAAAACAATTGGCCTTCTTTCCAGAAGTTCAGACGTTCGTGAAAGGGGTTCTGCACATCCAGCCTCCATTTGTGCCTCCAGTGGCACCATGGGACCTTAATGTGGTGTTGCAGTTCCTTCAATCAGATTGGTTTGAACCTCTGCAGGAGAGAGAATTGAAGTTTCTCACTTGGAAAGTGGTGATGCTTTTGGCCTTGGCATCCGCAAGGCTGGTGTCTGAGTTGGGGGCCTTGTCTCAAAAAAGCCCTTACCTGATCTTCCATGAAGATTGGGCAGAGTTAAGACCTCATCAACAATTTCTTCCAAAGGTGGTTTCGTCCATCCACATAAACCAACCTATTGTGGTGCCAGTAGCTACTAACACTTTCACTGAGTCACAGTCTCTAGATGTGGTTAGATCTTTGAAGATTTATGTCGCAAGAACAGATCGATTACGGAAAACAGAGGCTCTGTTTGTCCTGTATGCTCCCAGCAAGATTGGGTGTCCTGCATCTAAGCAGACTATTGCGCGCTGGATCAGAGGGACAATTCAGCACGCTCATTCTACAGCAGGCTTGCCGGTACCGAAGTCGGTGAAGGCCCATTCTACTAGGCTCATCCTGGGCAGCTGCCCGGGGCGTCTCGGCTTTACAACTTTGCCGAGCAGCTACTTGGTCAGGGTCAAACACATTTGCTAAATTTTATAATTTTGACACCTTGGCCGATGAGGACCTCAAGTTCAGTCAATCAGTACTGCAGGGTCATCCACACTCTTCCGCCCGTACTGGGAGCTTTGGTATAACCCCATGGTACTGAAGTGGACCCCAGCATCCTCTAGGACGTATGAGAAAATAGGATTTTAATACCTACCGGTAAATCCTTTTCTCCTAGTCCGTAGAGGATGCTGGGCACCCGACCCAGTGCGTACTTTACCTGCAGTTTGTTCTTTATAGTTACACAAGTTGTGTTTCATTTGTTTTCAGTATGTTGCTGTAAATGGTTCATGCCTGTTGGCATGTGTCATGTTGAATGTCATGATG
Organism: Pseudophryne corroboree; assembly: GCF_028390025.1. Lineage (NCBI taxonomy): Eukaryota > Metazoa > Chordata > Amphibia > Anura > Myobatrachidae > Pseudophryne > Pseudophryne corroboree. The sequence goes on from NC_086453.1 coordinate 106,101,461, forward strand.
TGCGGCATGGTTGCGGTGTGAGCTGGTATGAATCTCACCATTAGTATAAAAGTAAATCCTTTCCTTGAAATGTCCGTCTCCCTGGGCACAGTTCCTATAACTGAGGTCTGGAGGAGGGGCATAGAGGGAGGAGCCAGTTCACACCCTGGAAAAGTCTTAAAGTGCCCATGGCTCCTGCGGAACCGTCTATACCCCATGGTACTGAAGTGGACCCCAGCATCATCTACGGACTAGGAAAAAGGATTTACCGGTAGTTATTAAAATCCAATTTTTTTGGCTTTAAAAATTATTAGAAAAATGCAAAAAATATTTTTCAAACATATTCTTTGTATTTTTTTCACACTTTGGGGGTCATTCCGAGATGATCGTAGCTGTGCTAAATTTAGCACAGCTACGATCATTCACACTGACATGCGGGGGGACGCCCAGCACAGGGCTATCCTGCCCCGCATGTCAGTGCCGCCCCTCCCGCAAAAGTGCAAAGGCATCGCACAGCGGCGATGCCTTTGTACTTCAAGAGTAGCTCCCGACCAGCGCAGCTTTAGCGTGATGGCCGGGAGCTACACATTGCTCCCCGGCCCGCATCGGCTGCGTGTGACGTCACGCAGCCGCTGCGGCCCGCCCCCCGTTTGGTCTGGCCATGCCTGCGTTGGCCGGACCGCGCCCACGAAACGCCGCTCAGCCTCCCCCCAGGCGATCGTAGCGGCCTGATGAAAGTTTGGCCGTCTGGCATGCGCTGGCGCACTGCGGCGCTGGCGCAGTTCTGACCCGATCGCACCACTGCGATAAACTGAAGTGTGCGATCGGGTTAGAATGACCCCCTTTATACAGTCAAAACGCTGGCACAAACGTTAGTATGACAGGGAAGGCTCTGCCTCACCTCACCGCACGTCACTGGTATGAGCTGTGACTTAATATATCCCAATCTAAGTGTTAACTTCTTAAATTAGTTATCCCAGGTGTATCTTTTATTATGCTTGGGATAGAAAATGGAATTAGAGTTTTCTTAATACCCCAGGCTATTAAATTTCACATAAATATAAGTTCCACAGTCTCAGTCATGTTTTTCAAGATTATAAAATGAATATTGAAAAGTAAACTGTGTTCATCTTTAGTATGCTGCCATAGAGGAGCCGTGTAGTTTGGTGATAAAGTAATTTCACCTTCCACATATCAACTATCATCCACATGATTACAAGTAATGCACCAGAATACAAAGCAGATGAATACACATACAAATATGGAGTCAAATGTGAAACATTTATTCTTAAGTTAACAAAAACCTCTACAACTGCAGACATGGGGGGTAACTCAGACCTGATCACTGCTGTGCGTTTTCGCACAGTGGGTGATCAAGTCAAAACTGCGCATGCGTATGCACCACAAAGCACAGGCACGTTGCACGGGTACAAAGCGGATCGCCGCTCAGCGATGGGATTGTGTGATGGATCCGTTCGCACAGGCGATCGCAAGGAGATTGACAGGAAGAAGGCATTTGTGAGTGTCAACTGAGCGTTTTCAGGGAGTGTCTGGAAAAACACAGGCGTGTTCAACTGTTGGAAGGGAGGGTTTCTGACGTCAATTCCGGTCCCGGACTGGCTGATGTGATCGCAGCGGCTGAGTAAGTCCTGAGCTGCGCAGAGACTGCACAAAATCTGTTTGCACAGCTCTGCTACACATGCAATCGCACACTTACACAGCTAAAATACACTCCCCCTGTAGGCGGCGACTATCTGATCGCAGCAGTGCAAAAATCGCCTGCTAGCGATCAGGTCTGAATTAGGCCCAATGTCTGCATGGTCAAGTGGACAGTTCTATCTGGTAAGTTACTTTTATTTATTGTTATATTCTGATCTTTTTCAACACTAGTCATTCTTTGTTTACGTAAGTGCTTCCCTAATTGCTATGTCATTGGGCAAGATGGCAGACAAAAGATGAATGTAGGGTGGAAATATATTCTAATTGGCAGATGGCCTTATATTTGTTCGAGAGGCAGAAGTCATTGATGTTACGGTAGACAAAAATGTAGAGAATATCACACTTCAGGCGCTAGAAGCAGCTAAAACGTAAAATATCTACTAAGAAGTTTCACTGTACTTCATAGAATACAGCAATATATACAAAAGTAGTAGATACAGGTAAGTAAAAGTGCTAAAACAAAATTACTCCCCTTAAGTATTGAGAATTCCTTTATGGAGACTTGACAGCTTCTTTAAACCGTTCAAAGGTTCCTTGAGATCTCAGACCACATCAGTATATATTTTTACACATACTTTTTATATATATTTTTTTGTATATTTGTATTGTTTGGAACCTCTGTGATCTTTGTGGTACATGGTGAAATAAAGTGTACCCCCCCCCCCCCCTTTTTTTTTTTTTCTTGATGAATATTGCCTCATGAAAATATTTTATTTTGGGGAGCTTGGATATCTTCTCTGTTCAACAGAGGAAAGATACCATCATGTGTAAGCAAATATAATTGTGAGTTGGGTACGCCTTTTGTAAATTTGCATTACACTATCCCAATATGGTGTTGGGGAACAAAGATACCTTGATACACTTAGTCCAACAATGCTGATTGTGAGTTGGGGTACGCCATTCCTACTTTAAGCCATCACTCAGACACAAAAATACCTTGATATTAATTTTTAACGTCCCTACATTGTGAGTTTGGGTACGCCAACACTATTTACATATATCAAAAAAACCTTATAAGAGTGTCCCAGATACAGTATTGTCCGTGTAAGTTTGGTACGCCACTACTGAGTACTCCATTTGACATGGTGAGGGGTCTTCTATCGGTGGTTTTCAAATGATATATCACGCCCAATCTCCTATCTAAAGTGATCCCCATTATTGTGCATATTGTGCCCAAAGTAATCAGGTTTAGCTGCGTAAAGAGTTAGGAAGCCTCACTACCCCAGGGGTAGTGAGCTGAAATGATGATACCACGCCTGCAAGCAGAAACAGAACGAGTGTGGAAGGGGGTGAAAAGAATTGAATACTGCCCATAGTCTCCCTATAGAAAATTTAACCTGGGGACTTCTCCTTTAGTTTTGGATTGAATTGAATATAGACATATTACACCATGATCATTTTTTTTGTGTTCTCATTTTCATACCGATAAGGTCTGAGATCTCAAGGAACTTTTGAGCGGTTTAAGGAAGCTGTCAAGTCTCCATAAAGGAATTCTCAATGCTTAAGGACGTAATTTTTTTTTAGCGCTTTTACTTACCTGTATCGACTACTTTTGTATATAAAAGTCATTGATATGCCTAGCAGGAGAAGCGGTCCTAAGGTGCGGGGAGGTGAGAAAGGAAAGAGCTGAGAGTGGTTATTAAAATCTATTAATAATACTTCTGCATAGGCTCCTCACAGCAGTTTGAAAGGGCCTATTTATGTCTCACAAACACATATACAGAGAAGCAATTAGCAATCAACTAACTTAAAAATAAAATAAAAGAATGCATTTTCATGTTTGGGGAGTTTTCAATGACTGCAAATATTAAAATGTTTCCTAGTATTTTATTTAAAATGAACAGTGTATTACAAAATAATTAGATTGCATTTGAAATACGCTAAAAAAGTATGGGCTCATGTCCAGGGCTGGCTGGCAACTTTTAGCCTGGGGGGCAAGTCCAGACACTGGCCCATAATTAATGGCGCCATCTTAAATGGAGGTTTTTTTGTTTAAAAAATATTTATTAATAAAAAAAAAATTAGGCCTGATGTAAATTATCCCAAAGATACTTTATTATAAATTTGTCAGTGCGGCCGCAGCTTCAGCAGAGCTGTGTAGTGCAGGGGTGGCCAACCAGTCAGTGGCAAAGAGCCAGAAAACATCTGTAGTCAAGGGTAAGAGCCATATCATGTGCGCGCCAAAGGCGCGCGAGCAAAAATGGGGGTGTGGCATAGTTGTCACAAAGCCACACCCCATTTTTATGCGCACACCTTTCGGTTTGACGTTTGTAGGAATATGACCTTGTGTCATAACCCCATTTTTAGTCATGTTGTACAGTACCACATACAAATAAAGCCCCTGTACAGTGCCACATACATATAAAAGCACCAAAAAATGGGTGCCTCCACAGTGCCAGATACATATATGTCCCCACAGTGCCAGATACATATATGTCCCCACAGTGCCAGATATATATATTCCTCCACAGTGCCAGATAAATGTATTCCTCCACAGTGGCAGATATATATATGCCCCCACAGTGCCAGAAACATATATGTCCCCACTGTGCCAGATACATATATTCCTCCACAGTGCCAGATACATATATGTCCCCACTGTGCCAGATACATATATGTCCCCACTGTGCCAGATACATATATTCCTCCACAGTGCCAGATACATATATGTCCCCACAGTGTCAAATATGCCCCCAGTGCCAGATAAGCATGTCCCCCCAGTGCCAGATATGCCCACAGTGCCAGAAACACATGTCCCCCCAGTGCCAGATATGCCCACAGTGCCAGATACACATGTCCCCCCAGTGCCAGATATGCCCACAGTGCCAGATACACATGTCCCCCCAGTGCCATATATGCCCCCAGTGCCATATATGCCCCCACTGCTAGCTACACGTCCCCCAGTGCCAGATACACATCTCCCCAGAGCCAGATATGCCCCCACTGCCAGCTACACATCTCCCCAGTGCCAGATATGCCCCCAGTGCCAGATACACATTCCCCCAGTGCAAGATATATCCCCAGTGCCAGAAACACATGTCCCCCCAGTGCCAGATATGCCTCCAGTGCCAGATACATGTCCCCCCAGTGCCAGAAACACATGTTCCCCCAGTGCCAAATATGCCCGCAGTGCCAGATACACGTCCCCCCAGTGCCAGATATTCCCGCAGTGTAAGATACACATGTCCCCACACTGCGCCCCCCCCCCACCCCCCCCAAGTGCTGCTCACTGCCACGCTGCTGCTCTGCTCAGTCTGCTACTTGTGAGGGGAGGAGAGAGCAGCGTGCACCTCTCCTGCCCCTCAGTCTCCACTCTCCGGCGGCGTTGATTCTCTCTAATTAGGCGCCGGTCCATGAGTCAATCAGAGTTTGCGGACCGGCAGCTAAGACTCCTGATTGGCTGCCGGTCCACGAGCTCTGATTGGCTCACAGACCAGCGCCGGCCACTGCAGACTAGGGCAGCGGGAGGTGCGCGGGAGTTTACGATCCGCATGCGGAGACAGAAAGAGCTGCACGCAGCTCAAGAGCCCCGGGTTGGCCACCGCTGGAGCAGTGGAAGGTGGCAGCCGGCCCGTGACCCTTGGCAGTAGCATGGCCCGGGGGGAGTACATGGCACCCTGCCCCCTGGGCCAGCCTGCCTCTGCTCATGTCTCACAAATAGGAACAGGCACTAACAGCCATATATAAAACATATTAGTTTTAAGTCAGTTTGTAGTCAGTGAATCTTTCAAATCCTGACCAAGGCACTATCTGTGTGGGATTTTTATGTGCTCTATGTGCCTGATATTCTAATACTTCTCATCATTTGAAGAATACTTCCCTCAAGGGTTTTAACATTGTACAAGAAGGAGACATTCTTCAAAGGAAGAAAAGTAGTAGAACATGAGGCACATACAGCACATACAAACCCCACACAGATAATGCCTTTTACAGAAAGGGTAGAAGACAAGTGAAATAGCCTCCCATCAGAGGCAGAGCCGACCCTAGGCATAGCAAACTAGACAAATGCCTAGGGGCACAAGCAGTGCCTGCTAATTAAAATGATATGCAGCATGCCTGTATTCTGTGTGTGACTATGGCTGTATCTGCATACAAAATGTTACGTTACAGTGTGTTCCTGGAAATCACTGTAACATAACATTTTGCATGCAGATACAGCCACAGTCACACACAGAATATAAGCATGCCGCATATCACTTTAATCAGCAGAAGCTGCATGTGCATCATAGTCACATAGCAAGCAAATATAATGTATTTTTGGCAAAAAAAGGCACATAACGTTAGTAGAGCTGGACGGGAGCTGCCAGCTGACTAAGGCCAGGCATCTCCTGCTGCATGGCTTATTGAGGTAAGATGTATGAGGACAAATCTGTACCCAACAGAGGCAGAGGTCACAATGTTAGTAGCCGTGTAAGTGCTGTGTGCGGGTGGGTTGGTTGTGCAATAATGTTTGGCATATGTGTAAGGGGCATTATGTGTCTTGTGTACAAATGCAATAAATGCATTAATAATGTGCGGCATATGTGTAAGGGGCACTATGTGTGTCATTATGTGTATAAGGGCATTAATAATGTGCGGCATATGTGTAAGGACATTATGTGTGTCATGTGTATAAGGGCATTAGTAATGTGCAGCATATGTGTAAGGGACATTATGTGTATAAGGGCATTAATAGGGGTTGGCATAATGTGTAAGGAGCATTATGTTTATAAGGACATTAATAATGTGTGTCATATGTGTAAAGGGCATTACTGTGTGGTATTTCATCTATAAAGGCATTACTAATGTGTGGCATTATGTGTGTGAATGCCAAATTGTTTACTCACAAATATTTAAAATGCCCGCTCTAATATATATTGTAAACGCCTGCACCTCTTATTACCATGTGCCATGAATGTGCACTATACATAGCAAAACACTGCATCCCATAAGAGAAAACAATACACCCACACATTAACTGAGTTCCAAAGCTCATTGATGTATATATTTGTTATTAAAAGGATATGGATTCAATATATTACAAAGTACAGTATACCTATAGTTACATGGCTACACTCACACAGTAAGCAGTTAAAACATACAGTTACATACAGCTACAGTTACAGGCCAGCAAATACATCACCATATCTTTCTCATATAAAAAGTCTCTCCATATCTCTCTCTCTCTGTAAAATCATGCAGGAACTCCATCATCGTCTGAGACAGAACAGCAACTTGCGTCCTGTGTGATCAGCAATGTGTTATCTAGTTTGGGGGAGGGAACTTACTTATTCATGATGAGTCACTAGTCTCTTTGTATATGCTAAACAGGTTCAGCCTTGGGGACGCCCAAAGGGGCTGGCCTGAGCTTCCTGTCCACTACCTGTTTGGAATATCTATTGTTCTAATAAAAGTGATTTTAGCTTTTATACATTTAATCATAATTATTTGTTGCAATGTCCTACAACTTTATAACAAGTATCAAAGGAATCTACACATTAATCTGGTTGCTTTAATAGTAAATATGACAGGTCTATCTTGCTTCGTTCAAATGATACACATACACGACATAACTTCATTATATAATTTTAAATCATCATGATGTCTGGCGCTTGATCTTATTATAATTATGTACTGTATGAAATAAGTGTTGAATCCATCTCTGTGGCATGTCCGTGTAAATGCGTGTGTTACCATATATTGCTGTGATCGCTGCGCGTATTTGCAAGTATAGCAACTTGTAATGTGTGTAGTTTGTATGTTCTTTTTATGTAATATTTTTGACTTCGACATGTGTATAAGGTGCTCTGCTGTGTGGCATAACGTATAGAAATGGCACTACTGTGTGGTCTAAAGTGAATAACGAGCAATACGGTGTGGTGTAATGTGAATAAGGGGCAATGCAGTGTGGTGTAATGTGAATAAGTGCCAATTCTGTGAGGAGTAACGTATATAAGGTAAAGTGGTATTTGAATTGGGGGTACTATTGTGTGGCCATACCCCTTTCCAGCAAGATCACACCCCATTTTGGGCTGTTCGGTGAATGTGCGCACTGTTTCCTTTTAAAAAATAGGTGGTAGGAGGACCAAAATGAGGACTTCTGTGAGTGAGGAGTGATATTGCTGGGAAAGGAGCGCAGCATAAGAGGCAGAACTAGCAGCGGTGCTAGGGGATACCTATTTCTCCTATTGGAGAAAGAGCACTATATCAAAAAATGATTATTATTACTTACATGAAAACAACAATACAAATAGAGTTTGATTTAACAATATGGTTAAAAAGGGGGCAGACTACTGTAGGTGGGCCACGTTACATTCTACGTTTCAGTTTCCAATGTACTGATAGGTTAACTGGTTTCTGACCAAAAATAACACTAGTGTGTATGGGCGGGATGTATTAAAATACATTGCCACCCACCACAGCGATGCTAATCACATATGTACTAACATATGCGATTAACATCTCAATGCAGTGACAGAGACCCCAGCGATACCTGTGAGAAGGATTGCAGGGGGTCTCTGTGGGGTCCGTCACCTCCCAGCCCCGGCAGGTGATGTTTGCTGGTAGTCCCCGGGCTCCTCCTCCTCCACCCTGCAGCCGGAAGGAGAAATGGCTATGCTGTGTGGGGAAGAAGGAGCTGGGGATCGAGGAGCAGCACCTTGACACAGGTGAGGGGGAATCGGCGGGTGCGGCGCTTGGTGCTGGCAATACCCTTGGTGGCAAAAACCCGGCGGCCGGGTCTTAGTACATATGAAAATGTGGTAAAACCCCCAAAAATGGGAGTTTTATCGCATTTTCCCTTTAGTACATCCTGCCCTCAGTGTGTGTTTACATGTGGTATTGAATTTAGGGCCTAATTCAGCCTTCATTGTAGTTTTGAGAGAAATTGCTAAACTACAACTCATTTCTCTAGCATATGGAGGCCTCCCAGCATGCCGGGTCCTACCCCCTCCTGCCCCACACGCGCTCGCATCTTAAGGGTAGCCCCTGCCTTCGCAGCCTAAGGCCACCATGTTTTTGGGTCACAGCAGCTGCGTGTGACATCACACAGCCACCGTGGCCCACAACACAAACGAGTCGACGCCCCCCACTGGGCTCAGATTGCCATTGTGTGCATGCAGCGGCGGACGCGCATGCGCAGAAGTGCGCAAATCTCCAAGTAGCGATATCCACACTCCAGCATACAGTGCTGAATTGGCCCCATAGATTGTAAGCTCCACTGTGGAAGGGACTGATGTAAATGACTGATGTATTCTCTGTAAATATGTGTGCACTATATAAATAAATAAATAAACCATGACCCTCTGGACACCTGGAGAATAGTGACTGAACGAGAGATGTGCTAAGCCTTGAAAAGTGATAAATTTCACGCTGATAAAGTTCCAGCCAATCAGCTCCTAACTGCCACATCACAGGTTGGGTTTGAAAAATGACAGTTAGGAGCTGGTTGGCTGGTACTTTATCACTGTGAAATTTATCACTTTTCAAGGCTTAGTACATCTGGCCCTGAATATATTACACATCGGTGATATTTATATAGGTAATATAAGTGATGCCTATACCAGGTATTCTCAACATCGGTCCTCAAGGCACACACAGTGCAGGATTTAGTGATATCCAGGCTTCAGCACAGATGGTTAAATCAAAATAACTGACATACTAATTAAGGCACCTGTGCTTAAGCATGGTTATCACAAACCTTGATTGTTATACTGGGTACACATACACACTGGCACGATGGGGATTCATTCCTACATAAGAATTGGCCCTACACACTGGAGCAACTTTAATGAATGACATCCTTCAAAAACATAGCACTGGACGCTAGCGACGGACGCTTGGTTTGATGTGCAGCACATCAAACCAATCGCCTGTCGCATGCAAACACGGGAGCACGCATTCCTGGGTACACACTGAGCGATGTAAGCGATATGTCGCTCCACAATGGCATTTTGGAGCGACATTGCTCCAGTGTGTACCCAGCATAAGTGTGCTTTGTGGACCGAGGCTTGGAATGCCTGGTCTGTACAATAATTTGTGACGCCATCACTTCAGTGTTCATCATATAATCTTTTGTACAGTTGTGTCCTTATACACTCATTGTTTGTACGGGTTGGGTATGAGATTCCGATGGACGGGATGTCGGCGGTCAGTATACAGATGCTGAAGAAACTGACAGGGGTGAGTTAAGCATTCCAACTCACGCTCCTACTTCCCTAATCTTAACTCTCCCTTACCGCAGCCTAACCGTTACCTCCCTTTAGTGCCTAAACCTAACCCCTCCCTCCCCCACAGGATGTTCCTAGCCCTAACCACCCCTCCCTGCATCCTAACCCTAACCTCCCTACCCCTGCAGCCTAACCCTCCCGACTATACGTACCTACGGGATTCCAGCGTTGGTAAGGATCCTGACATTCCTGGATTCTGAAGTTGGTATTTTGGCTGCCAGGAACTAGAGATGAGCGGGTTCGGTTTCTCTGAAACCGAACCCGCACGAACTTCATGTTTTTTTCACGGGTCCGAGCAGACTCGGATCCTCCCGCCTTGCTCGGTTAACCCGAGCGCGCCCGAACGTCATCATGACGCTGTCGGATTCTCGCGAGACTCGGATTCTATATAAGGAGCCGCGCGTCGCCGCCATTTTCACACGTGCATTGAGATTGATAGGGAGAGGACGTGGCTGGCGTCCTCTCCATTAGAAATTAGATTAGAAGAGAGAGAGAGATTGTGCAGAGTCAGACAGAGTTTACCACAGTGACCAGTGCAGTTGTTGTTAGTTAACTTTTATTTATTTTAATATATATCCGTTCTCTGCTATATCCGTTCTCTGCCTGAAAAAAAACGATACACAGCAGCAGCCAGTCACACAGTGTGACTCAGTCTGTGTGCACTCAGCTCAGCCCAGTGTGCTGCACATCAATGTATAAAAGGCAAAGCTTATAATAATTGTGGGGGAGACTGGGGAGCACTGCAGGTTGTTATAGCAGGAGCCCCCAGGAGTACATAATATTATATTAATTTAAAATTAAACAGTGCACACTTTTGCTGCAGGAGTGCCACTGCCAGTGTGACTAGTGGTGACCAGTGCCTGACCACCAGTATAGTAGTATATTCATTGTTGTATGTATTGTATACTATCTCTTTATCAACCAGTCTATATTAGCAGCAGACACAGTACAGTGCGGTAGTTCACGGCTGTGGCTACCTCTGTGTCGGCAGTCGGAACTCGGCAGGCAGTCCGTCCATCCATAATTGTATTACAATATATACCACCTAACCGTGGTATTTTTTTTTCTTTCTTTATACCGTCATAGTGTCATACTAGTTGTTACGAGTATACTACTATCTCTTTATCAACCAGTGTACAGTGCGGTAGTTCACGGCTGTGGCTACCTCTGTGTCGGCAGTCGGCAGGCAGTCCGTCCATCCATAATTGTATTATTATTATAATATATACCACCTAACCGTGGTTTTTTTTCCATTCTTTATACCGTCGTCATAGTGTCATACTAGTTGTTACGAGTATACTACTATCTCTTTATCAACCAGTGTACAGTGCGGTAGTTCACGGCTGTGGCTACCTCTGTGTCGGCAGTCGGCAGGCAGTCCGTCCATCCATAATTGTATTATTATTATAATATATACCACCTAACCGTGGTTTTTTTTCCATTCTTTATACCGTCGTCATAGTGTCATACTAGTTGTTACGAGTATACTACTATCTCTTTATCAACCAGTGTACAGTGCGGTAGTTCACGGCTGTGGCTACCTCTGTGTCGGCAGTCGGCAGGCAGTCCGTCCATCCATAATTGTATTATTATTATAATATATACCACCTAACCGTGGTTTTTTTATACCACCTAACCGTGGCAGTCCGTCCATAATTGTATACTAGTAAACTATCCAATCCATCCATCTCCATTGTTTACCTGAGGTGCCTTTTAGTTCTGCCTATAAAATATGGAGAACAAAAAAGTTGAGGTTCCAAAATTAGGGAAAGATCAAGATCCACTTCCACCTCGTGCTGAAGCTGCTGCCACTAGTCATGGCCGAGACGATGAAATGCCAGCAACGTCGTCTGCCAAGGCCGATGCCCAATGTCATAGTACAGAGCATGTCAAATCCAAAACACCAAATATCAGAAAAAAAAGGACTCCAAAACCTAAAATAAAATTGTCGGAGGAGAAGCGTAAACTTGCCAATATGCCATTTACCACACGGAGTGGCAAGGAACGGCTGAGGCCCTGGCCTATGTTCATGGCTAGTGGTTCAGCTTCACATGAGGATGGAAGCACTCAGCCTCTCGCTAGAAAACTGAAAAGACTCAAGCTGGCAAAAGCACCGCAAAGAACTGTGCGTTCTTTGAAATCCCAAATCCACAAGGAGAGTCCAATTGTGTCGTTTGCGATGCCTGACCTTCCCAACACTGGACGTGAAGAGCATGCGCCTTCCACTATTTGCATGCCCCCTGCAAGTTGTCGAAGTCAGAAAAATGTCTCAATGCACACTGCCATATTTGCACCGCACACTGGTCCGTGCTGCGCGTGCGTACGCTCTCCCGTGGAGGCGCATACCCGCAATAGCGTGCACACGCAGGCGCGGTATGCGCATTTACGGTAGAGTTTATGTGATCGTAGCGTGCGACTCATTCGTTACAAATGTTCACAATTAATGTAGTTTATAGATTATGGTCCCTTTGATAGATTCTGAAAGTTTGGTTAATATAGAATGTCCCTGAACGGAGGAATCCCTCTTTGTATTGTGCGAAGGGTCTAACAGGAGTCAGACAGTGGTGTTTGGTACCTATCGGAAGAGTATTTAAATAGCAATATTCCGGTGTTGGTTTGGAGCAGATTAATTGCTCGTGCGAATAGTTATGGACATAAGAAGTTATGTCCATTTATTTATTTGTCCTTACTTAGTCATGCATCTGAACAGTTGGAGACAGGCATCAGTAGGTCTCAAATGTCTCTTTGACCTCAGAGATCCCCCAAACAATAGTTTGCATGTTAAGAGGGCCTCATACCTACACATGCATAAGGTAAACACAGGAATAGTAATTGAAGATCAATTGTACTCCAAATCAGTATCTTTCCCGCAGACGGAGTACAATAGTCTTTAATTACACTGAGCTTTTGAGACTCAATGAGGAAGGCCAACACCTGTGTTTACAAATGGGGCTGGATTTGTATACAGGAGAATGAGGGCTGAGATGTCATTGTCTCAACTGAAAGTGGACATCATGAATATAGAACAAAACCCAGACAGGATTCTGTTTTGTATTCGCCAAACAATACCCCCTCCAGAAGACAGGAATGTGTTAGTTATCACCCATTGTTTTGCATAACCAGGGCCACTGATATGAATCAACTTGTGACCTTTGTTATAATGCGAAGCCGAGTTCCTGCATCCAATGGACAGTGAGACTGTAGGGACCAATAGATTGCATTGTGTGAGTAGCATAAAAGACGGGTCTGTGACATCCAGCCTTCACTTCTCTTCAAACTGTTATCATTGCTGATAATCGGGAAGCTGGCTGTCCAGAGGCGCTTGCGATCGTTACCCTTTGTGCGTAAGTTTCTCTCCGTAATCATTGTCTTTCTGTGAGCCAATTTCTCTCATCTCTCTCCGTCTCTCTCTCTCTCTCTCTCTCTCCCTCTCTCTCTCTTCTTTTCTCTTATATCTCTCATAGTATTATAGTATTGTATTGTATTGCATTTAGGTCAGTGTAGTATTGTCTTTTTGTATTTATTGTTTAGTTCTGTGGTTAGGAAGTCTTTGTTATATTGTAGTGTATCATATGTACTGTTATCCCCTTTTACAAGTATATTAGATATAATACAGTTAATAGGCCTTGGAACCTAAACCAGTATCTGTGTATTTTCTATAGTGTTAAGTGTTCACTTGAGCGTCGGTGATGCACAAGCAGCTTTGTAGATAGTCAGGTTACACAAGGTTGCACTTACACCCTGTACTCACATTAAGGTATTCAGTGTATTTCATTGGTATAAGATTTTAACATAAAGGTATAGTGTTGTGAGCATCTGCATCGCTGGTGACCTCCTCGTGGTCTCGAGCGTAGGCTACGCTACAGCGAATCATTCCCCTAGACATAACCAATAACGTGTCCTGTGATCACTGGGCCGTGAGCGAACGTGACGCTTGAGCGTCTCGCCTACGGCTGAGCGATCGTTACGCAGATAGCGTACCATTACGGTATTTTTTTTAAGTAAACAGCGTACAGTGTTCTTAGCTTCATAAAGGGTTGTTTATACGACAAAGGAATTTAGCATTGTTAATTGGGGGCTCGTCCGGGATTTGACATATCTGCACTAGGTAGATCAGCAGACATTATCCCCCAGCAAAAGGGCGGGAGGTTGTCTCGCAGTGCTGATGGGATAAGCGTCTGCTTCGCTTAGATAAAGAGTGCTGAAGGAATCCGGAGACCAGGAGGTAAGAACAAAACGCTTGTGTCTTTTAAAACTGTATTTTTCTTCTGTCTTGCGTATATACGCACGTATACATATATATCTGCATTTCTTTTCCATCCGTGTATTTCATTTTTTTTTTCGTATATCACTATCCTGTTTGCCAGTTTTATAGTTGATAAATGTGCTGAGAGAGATTTGTCGCTATTTCAATAATTTAAGTAGAAGCAACATAGTTAAAATATAGACAAACACACAGCTTTGCCAAGAGACAAGGTCAGTGTGGTGCGCGGTAAATGATCAAGGATCATCTACATTGATAAACGTATAAATCGTGTTACGGTGGATCTTTGCTGTGCGTACACGTGTCTCTAACAAAAGACTGAGACTTGCGTACGCAACCCAAAGGCCGACGCACGCAGCGCAACGGAGCGTCCGTGTACGCTCATGTAACAAATCACAAATGTTATAATTAAAAGGCGATAAATAGCGCAAGGCAATAAGTAGCGCAACGCGGTAAATAACGCAAAGCGATAAATAGCACAAATTGATTTCAGCTTTCCAAAACTTAGTTTAAATACCTTACTTTACTGTAATACCTCTGGGGAGAGCTATCAGACTACGGGAAATGATTTTTCTGATCAGAAAACTATAAGAATGATAGTGGGTTGAAAACGGTATGAGTGTATTGAATCCCGCTTTGTGGACTTTGTGATCTATGTGATAATCCCGCTTTGTGAACTTTGTGATCTATGTGGAACGTGATGAGCACGATCTGAGTGAAAACGTGCAACAGAGTGTGATAAAGTTTTCGTTGTATTACGCTCTGGCTGTTTTGGAGCACAGTAGGGAGACTCCAATGATCCTACCATTTATGGGCAACAAGTGTCTATAAGTGGTACGATTGGACCGCACGGTTGTATGTGTGACCAATAACGCAACGTGATATGAGGTCGTATATCCATGCGTAAATCTTGCCCTCATACGTGTTGTAGGGAGCACATGCAAGCGTGATTTGTGTAAAGAAAAAGGAAGGGAATTTTCTCAGGAAAATCTCTAAAAATAGGGCCTGCAACGGCTACACGTGTCTGCTAGAAGGCGGAACGGAGATACCCGGAGCAGAAGAAGTTCAGTGGAAGAGCTTTAAGGATTTCCAACGAAGTTCTGTGTTTGGTGCATTTTAGGAAGTTTTTTTCTGTGTTAAAAAGGTCCACAATGGCAGCCAAGTGCACAATACAGAGACGGTCGGAGGTCAGGATTCAGACTCCAGAGGCTTGCAGACCCCGAGGGTCTGCTCGGTTAGTAATGTGGGGGAAATATGGTCCCCACTCTGAGACCTTTTGTGATGAATGGACACGAATGACTGCGGGGGATAAGGTACCATTTCCCGGGATAGGTAGTTTTGACTTAGAGGTGTTGCATAATTTAAGGCGGAGGATCTGTCTCATAAAATACTTGAAACTACGGGTTAAACATGATGATTGTTTGCAGTTATGGCTACAGGAGAGTGAAATACAGAGAAATGTAACTTACATACCTAACTTTCATCTTGAGAGGAGAAACGTGGCAGCAGGGAGAATTATGATTGCGGAGAAAAGCACAGGGGTGAACAATATAAACGCTCTTAGCAACTGTAGTATAGATGATAAGAATAAGTGTAATAAATGTAACAAAGATAATTGTAATACTGTTGAATGTACAACTATTAACCCATGCAAGTCGCACCCCATGTTAAACTTTCCTCAGGAACACCAACCAGAAAGTGAACCCAGAACGATGTCGGCACCTCTTCCAGAAGCCATCACACAAGACGTCCAGGTGGACGCGACCCAGTCAGTAAAAACTGTAATCAAACCCCCTAATGGAGGGTCAGGTGAGGTCGTGTCCACAGGTATGTATGGTATTGTACATCACGCACAAACAAATGTACCTTATATCCTAGAATCAATTCAGAATGACATTACTGGACTTAATCCTGTTAGGATAATTGCAGTACCAAATGGGGAAACTGACTCTTCAGGAATCACTCCTGTCAGGAACATCGCCATGTACTGCCCTTTTTCCCGAACAGAATTAAGAGCAATTCTGTCTGAATTTCCTGATCCCAGGAAAGACTTAGTTGCTTGTCAAAGATACATTAGAGTGCTAGGACATACTGCAGAGCCAAGTAACAAAGATTGGAGGACAGTTTTGAGGGCATGTTTACCCCCCGATGTTGATTCATTGAAATTTATCACTGATTGTAAGCTAGATGAGGAAGTGCCACTAACAAACAAGTATAACCAAGATAATGTAAAAAGAATCAATCTACAGTTGAAAGAATATTTTCCTACAGTAACAAAGTGGAATAAAATCTATACAATAAGACAAAAAGAAGGTGAATCCGCAGAAGAGTATTTTCACCGGGCTCTGCAGGATATGGCTAGGTACACTGGTATAGATGACATTGAAACTAATGTACACCACAGAGAGGTAGCTGTGTCCGTATTAGCGAACAACTTAAAAGATACACTAAAAATTAGGGTACAAACTTCAATACCTCATTGGAGAGGTATCTCGGTGGCGGCATTAAGAGAGTCCGCTATCGAGCATGACCGAAATATCCAAAGAACCAGGGAAGCGCAGGGAGAGCGGTTGATGACACTGAACATCCAAGCACTAGAGGATGCATCAAGTCGACCGGAACCCCAGGCCCCTAGCACATGGAGAAAGCCAAGGATTTGTTACCATTGTAGAAGAGAAGGGCATTATGCCAACAACTGTAATAACCCACATAAAGTTAGACCCCCTAGACCAAGAAATGAGCAAAATTACAACACACACCATTATAATCAGAGATCAGATAGGAGGAATTTTGAGCCACACCCATGATAGGTAGTCAAGAAAGGTGATCATACGACGGATGGTAAGCCTGAGGTAATGGTTAGTAAATTGGGAGGTCATTCACTGAAGACACAGGAATGACCAGGTTAAACGTTGTAAATGTATTTGTGAAAAATGTTTTTTCTCTCTCTCTCTATCCCCATCTCTGACGATTATTGGTAAGAATTCAAACATTGCATATTCGCTTGGTCCTTGCAGAAGTCTACCAAACCCCAGCATGACCTATCCACCACAATGTATTCTGGCCAGATACAGACAGTGGAATAATGCAAGTGCTGGTGGGGAGGGACTGCTCAAGGAAACCATTAGACACGTAGATACGACAGCCTAATAGTCTGACAATGTTTTCCTAATGTTGACAATGTTTAAAAATGCTTTGTTTCTCTTCTCTTATTGATGGTTATTGTCGAGTTATGTAATGTATATATGCACATGAATTGTTCTCTATCTCTTTTGTTTTTTATTTTCTCTCTCTCCTCACTCATGTTTCCATGATTTAAAGATGGTATGTCACCCCTAAGTGTTAACCAATGGTAATGCCAGATTTTTGCTCCACACAGAAAGATCGCTAGTTAGGAAGAAAGATTACATCACCAGAAGGTTCATTCGGAAGACTGAAGAGACAGCACCTTTTGAGAGGACAGCAGAACAAGAAGAACGACAAGACGAGAGAACTTATTATCGTAACGAGTTCTCTCCCCCTCAAACTGATTTTCTTATACCCCATTTACAAATTTCTTCTTTTCTCCTCCTGTAAGATGGACTTGCCCCAAGAGACTGTGATATGGATTTTTCCCGTTAACCATGATGTTGACCAGAGCAGTCTGTTTCGGTGAGAGTACCAGTGAGGTCGAGAAAGGATCCAGAAAGGTCCTGATGACTGAGACGGAGGTGTAAATTTCCAATAGCAACCCAATCACCAAGCAAGGCGAGTACCGGGCACGATCTAACAACCATGTTATTTGTAAACAACTGTGAAGGAATGTTAGTTCAAAAAGAAAGTTGTATCTGGAGGCTCTGTAACAAAGAAATGCCAATCCAGTTTTAATATCCATATGGACCGGCATCCATTGAGTGACTATCACTCCTTAGTGGGTAATGTGTTAAATAAGACCGATTGTTGGGTATGCTCTCAAGTACCTCAGGGTCATAGCAAATCAGGGCTAGTACCATTTCCTTTAACGTTAGGGGAGGTACTTGAGCTAAGGGGTGGGAGACCGGTGGACCGGAGGTTTAACATCTCCAGCCCTCCTAGTTTGAAGCTCCACCAATACCATGTGGATAGGTCCCTCTTATGTTTTAATATCTCCAATCCCCGTAAGCCGGGAAATTGGGAAGTGTCATGGAGCAACCTTACCATGACCTTTTCACACAGAGCAGATAGAATGCCTACAGATACAGAGCTGGTACGCCACATAGCCAGTAGAGGAAAATCTTTCCGGTATCGATATACCTTAGGAAATAGGATTACTAGAGTTGGAGAGGTATCACCAGGATACTGTGCACATATCGTACAAACCGATACGTGCATTAAGCAGATGGAAGAATTAGGGTCAGGAGATTTCACCTGGAAGGTTTGTAACATGATCATGTCCTTCTCCGTCCCTTATGTTCTCCCCGATGATGCATATTTCATATGCGGGAGAAAGGCGTACAAATGGCTTGCCCCAAACTCTGAAGGATTGTGTTATATTGGAAAAGTATTGCCTGAAGTGATGACTGTTACACATGACAAAATGAAGGACATACACCGTGGTGCCCAAGCTCCTTATACTCACACTCATTACGAGCACCGGGTTAAAAGACAACTGTCAGAAAGGTTAGAGCATCCGGCCTCTGATCTTATCCATGAATCCACCGGGATTCAGGTTCTGGTAGCGTTAGATTTCACTCGTACCGCTCGAGGAGTGATGAATTATAAATACATTTCCGCACTCGCCAATTTGTTAGATAATATCACTGAAATGTATGATGACACGTTTAGATACACTGGAAGAGAACTTCAAGCTTACAAAACAGAACTAGTTCAGCATAGGATGGTTCTTAATTACCTCACAGCAGTAACAGGCGGATATTGTGTTACATTGGCAACACAGTACGGCATAAAGTGTTGCACGTATATCACAAATAGCACCGAGGATCCGGTAGAGGTCATAGACCAAAAGATGGACGATATTCTGCAATTAAAGTGGGAATTTCGTCGAAAACACAATCTCACCCTTGCTGCTGTAGGTAATGAGCTGACTGGTTGGGTGTCATGGTTGAACCCGCGAAATTGGTTCTCCGGTTTGGGAGAATGGGCTCAAGGAGTCATAATGGATGTTGGAAAGTTTCTACTATGTATCTTGGGTGTCGTTATATCAATTGGATTGATATTTAGATGCGGGCAGGCTTTAATGAGGTGCAAACAAAGTACAAAAGTGATGAGCTTGAAGAGTGAGGAAACCGTAATTAACCTGGATTTGATTTATGACCCAATGATAGAAACCAGAATGTGATGAAAAATGCGATTATACGGTCCGTTTCTTTCACCTGTTTTTCTGCTTTTCTCCAAGATACAAAGACCCCTTGGACGAGGAAGTTGACGAGACGGTATACAGACAAGACAACAGACAAGACCAAAGATGAAGTTTTGACAACCTATGATATGGACACTTGATGAACTTTGCCATGGATCCCCAGTTTCCCTAGTACTAGTCCCTAGTACTCACGCTAGCCCAACATTTTTTGTAAATCTGATGGCTCAGACAAAGCTATTTGCTCATGCCTAAGGAGCAATACAGCGCAAAGAAGACGACTCTCAACAGATACCGAACACAACCTCAACGACAGATGTACATTTCCCTGACATAGAATATCATTGCATTTTCCATAAGTGTTCTTTATCTTCATCTCTACAACCCTCAGGTAATAACACACATAGACGATAGGGAATACAGGCACAGATATCAGCAACCACATACCTCCCCCATTCATGTATCATCAACTAAAATGTGCATCCCCATTTTGTTGCAACCACAGCCGAAATGAGCTCGGTAGAGTTTGACAGCCCATCCACAGACCCTTAGTACGGGATAAGAAGGAATTCAAATGTATACTTCGCAATACCTCGAAGCTTGATTTACCACACGTACGGCACGATGATACATGACCCTCCAAACATGGACTCATACACACACGCTTCTACTCTCTCACTAGGTCATACCCTTTTCACACCTACTCCTCTCTCCTTCCTTACCCCACCATGGAAATCAATTAACCCCTGACTTACATTTTTCTCCTTAAAAGTTTTGTGGCAGTTATTATTGACTGCCAAAGGGTAGACTGTCGAAGTCAGAAAAATGTCTCAATGCACACTGCCATATTTGCACCGCACACTGGTCCGTGCTGCGCGTGCGTACGCTCTCCCGTGGAGGCGCATACCCGCAATAGCGTGCACACGCAGGCGCGGTATGCGCATTTACGGTAGAGTTTATGTGATCGTAGCGTGCGACTCATTCGTTACAAATGTTCACAATTAATGTAGTTTATAGATTATGGTCCCTTTGATAGATTCTGAAAGTTTGGTTAATATAGAATGTCCCTGAACGGAGGAATCCCTCTTTGTATTGTGCGAAGGGTCTAACAGGAGTCAGACAGTGGTGTTTGGTACCTATCGGAAGAGTATTTAAATAGCAATATTCCGGTGTTGGTTTGGAGCAGATTAATTGCTCGTGCGAATAGTTATGGACATAAGAAGTTATGTCCATTTATTTATTTGTCCTTACTTAGTCATGCATCTGAACAGTTGGAGACAGGCATCAGTAGGTCTCAAATGTCTCTTTGACCTCAGAGATCCCCCAAACAATAGTTTGCATGTTAAGAGGGCCTCATACCTACACATGCATAAGGTAAACACAGGAATAGTAATTGAAGATCAATTGTACTCCAAATCAGTATCTTTCCCGCAGACGGAGTACAATAGTCTTTAATTACACTGAGCTTTTGAGACTCAATGAGGAAGGCCAACACCTGTGTTTACAAATGGGGCTGGATTTGTATACAGGAGAATGAGGGCTGAGATGTCATTGTCTCAACTGAAAGTGGACATCATGAATATAGAACAAAACCCAGACAGGATTCTGTTTTGTATTCGCCAAACAATACCCCCTCCAGAAGACAGGAATGTGTTAGTTATCACCCATTGTTTTGCATAACCAGGGCCACTGATATGAATCAACTTGTGACCTTTGTTATAATGCGAAGCCGAGTTCCTGCGTCCAATGGACAGTGAGACTGTAGGGACCAATAGATTGCATTGTGTGAGTAGCATAAAAGACGGGTCTGTGACATCCAGCCTTCACTTCTCTTCAAACTGTTATCATTGCTGATAATCGGGAAGCTGGCTGTCCAGAGGCGCTTGCGATCGTTACCCTTTGTGCGTAAGTTTCTCTCCGTAATCATTGTCTTTCTGTGAGCCAATTTCTCTCATCTCTCTCCGTCTCTCTCTCTCTCTCTCTCTCTCCCTCTCTCTCTCTTCTTTTCTCTTATATCTCTCATAGTATTATAGTATTGTATTGTATTGCATTTAGGTCAGTGTAGTATTGTCTTTTTGTATTTATTGTTTAGTTCTGTGGTTAGGAAGTCTTTGTTATATTGTAGTGTATCATATGTACTGTTATCCCCTTTTACAAGTATATTAGATATAATACAGTTAATAGGCCTTGGAACCTAAACCAGTATCTGTGTATTTTCTATAGTGTTAAGTGTTCACTTGAGCGTCGGTGACGCACAAGCAGCTTTGTAGATAGTCAGGTTACACAAGGTTGCACTTACACCCTGTACTCACATTAAGGTATTCAGTGTATTTCATTGGTATAAGATTTTAACATAAAGGTATAGTGTTGTGAGCGTCTGCATCGCTGGTGACCTCCTCGTGGTCTCGAGCGTAGGCTACGCTACAGCGAATCATTCCCCTAGACATAACCAATAACGTGTCCTGTGATCACTGGGCCGTGAGCGAACGTGACGCTTGAGCGTCTCGCCTACGGCTGAGCGATCGTTACGCAGATAGCGTACCATTACGGTATTTTTTTTAAGTAAACAGCGTACAGTGTTCTTAGCTTCATAAAGGGTTGTTTATACGACAAAGGAATTTAGCATTGTTAAAGTGCTGGAAGGAGCACCCGCAGTCCAGTTCCTGATAGTCAGATTGAAGATGTCAGTGTTGAAGTACACCAGGATGAGGAGGATATGGGTGTTGCTGGCGCTGGGGAGGAAATTGACCAGGAGGATTCTGATGGTGAGGTGGTTTGTTTAAGTCAGGCACCCGGGGAGACACCTGTTGTCCGTGGGAGGAATATGGCCGTTGACATGCCAGGTGAAAATACCAAAAAAATCAGCTCTTCGGTGTGGAGGTATTTCACCAGAAATGCGGACAACAGGTGTCAAGCCGTGTGTTCCCTTTGTCAAGCTGTAATAAGTAGGGGTAAGGACGTTAACCACCTCGGAACATCCTCCCTTATACGTCACCTGCAGCGCATTCATAATAAGTCAGTGACAAGTTCAAAAACTTTGGGTGACAGCGGAAGCAGTCCACTGACCAGTAAATCCCTTCCTCTTGTAACCAAGCTCACGCAAACCACCCCACCAACTCCCTCAGTGTCAATTTCCTCCTTCCCCAGGAATGCCAATAGTCCTGCAGGCCATGTCACTGGCAAGTCTGACGAGTCCTTTCCTGCCTGGGATTCCTCCGATGCATCCTTGCGTGTAACGCCTACTGCTGCTGGCGCTGCTGTTGTTGCCGCTGGGAGTCGATGGTCATCCCAGAGGGGAAGTCGTAAGCCCACTTGTACTACTTCCAGTAAGCAATTGACTGTTCAACAGTCCTTTGCGAGGAAGATGAAATATCACAGCAGTCATCCTACTGCAAAGCGGATAACTGAGTCCTTGACAACTATGTTGGTGTTAGACGTGCGTCCGGTATCCGCCGTTAGTTCACAGGGAACTAGACAATTTATTGAGGCAGTGTGCCCCCGTTACCAAATACCATCTAGGTTCCACTTCTCTAGGCAGGCGATACCGAGAATGTACACGGACGTCAGAAAAAGACTCACCAGTGTCCTAAAAAATGCAGTTGTACCCAATGTCCACTTAACCACGGACATGTGGACAAGTGGAGCAGGGCAGGGTCAGGACTATATGACTGTGACAGCCCACTGGGTAGATGTATGGACTCCCGCCGCAAGAACAGCAGCGGCGGCACCAGTAGCAGCATCTCGCAAACGCCAACTCTTTCCTAGGCAGGCTACGCTTTGTATCACCGCTTTCCAGAATACGCACACAGCTGAAAACCTCTTACGGCAACTGAGGAAGATCATCGCGGAATGGCTTACCCCAATTGGACTCTCCTGTGGATTTGTGGCATCGGACAACGCCAGCAATATTGTGTGTGCATTAAATATGGGCAAATTCCAGCACGTCCCATGTTTTGCACATACCTTGAATTTGGTGGTGCAGAATTTTTTAAAAAACGACAGGGGCGTGCAAGAGATGCTGTCGGTGGCCAGAAAAATTGCGGGACACTTTCGGCGTACAGGCACCACGTACAGAAGACTGGAGCACCACCAAAAACTACTGAACCTGCCCTGCCATCATCTGAAGCAAGAAGTGGTAACGAGGTGGAATTCAACCCTCTATATGCTTCAGAGGTTGGAGGAGCAGCAAAAGGCCATTCAAGCCTATACAATTGAGCACGATATAGGAGATGGAATGCACCTGTC
This sequence comes from Pseudophryne corroboree, assembly GCF_028390025.1. Classification (NCBI taxonomy): domain Eukaryota; kingdom Metazoa; phylum Chordata; class Amphibia; order Anura; family Myobatrachidae; genus Pseudophryne; species Pseudophryne corroboree. The sequence goes on from NC_086453.1 coordinate 106,125,210, forward strand.
TCAAGTGCAGTGGAGAATGATTTCAACGTTGTGCAAGGTTCTGATGCCCTTTGAACTTGCCACACGTGAAGTCAGTTCAGACACTGCCAGCCTGAGTCAGGTCATTCCCCTCATCAGGCTTTTGCAGAAGAAGCTGGAGGCATTGAAGAAGGAGCTAACACGGAGCGATTCCGCTAGGCATGTGGGACTTGTGGATGCAGCCCTTAATTCGCTTAACAAGGATTCACGGGTGGTCAATCTGTTGAAATCAGAGCACTACATTTTGGCCACCGTGCTCGATCCTAGATTTAAAGCCTACCTTGGATCTCTCTTTCCGGCAGACACAGGTCTGCTGGGGTTGAAAGACCTGCTGGTGACAAAATTGTCAAGTCAAGCGGAACGCGACCTGTCAACATCTCCTCCTTCACATTCTCCCGCAACTGGGGGTGCGAGGAAAAGGCTCAGAATTCCGAGCCCACCCGCTGGCGGTGATGCAGGGCAGTCTGGAGCGACTGCTGATGCTGACATCTGGTCCGGACTGAAGGACCTGACAACGATTACGGACATGTCGTCTACTGTCACTGCATATGATTCTCTCAACATTGATAGAATGGTGGAGGATTATATGAGTGACCGCATCCAAGTAGGCACGTCACACAGTCCGTACTTATACTGGCAGGAAAAAGAGGCAATTTGGAGGCCCTTGCACAAACTGGCTTTATTCTACCTAAGTTGCCCTCCCACAAGTGTGTACTCCGAAAGAGTGTTTAGTGCCGCCGCTCACCTTGTCAGCAATCGGCGTACGAGGTTACATCCAGAAAATGTGGAGAAGATGATGTTCATTAAAATGAATTATAATCAATTCCTCCGCGGAGACATTGACCAGCAGCAATTGCCTCCACAAAGTACACAGGGAGCTGAGATGGTGGATTCCAGTGGGGACGAATTGATAATCTGTGAGGAGGGGGATGTACACGGTGATATATCGGAGGGTGAAGATGAGGTGGACATCTTGCCTCTGTAGAGCCAGTTTGTGCAAGGAGAGATTAATTGCTTCTTTTTTGGGGGGGGGTCCAAACCAACCCGTCATATCAGTCACAGTCGTGTGGCAGACCCTGTCACTGAAATGATGGGTTGGTTAAAGTGTGCATGTCCTGTTTTGTTTATACAACATAAGGGTGGGTGGGAGGGCCCAAGGATAATTCCATCTTGCACCTCTTTTTTCTTTTCTTTTTCTTTGCATCATGTGCTGATTGGGGAGGGTTTTTTGGAAGGGACATCCTGCGTGACACTGCAGTGCCACTCCTAGATGGGCCCGGTGTTTGTGTCGGCCACTAGGGTCGCTAATCTTACTCACACAGCTACCTCATTGCGCCTCTTTTTTTCTTTGCGTCATGTGCTGTTTGGGGAGGGTTTTTTGGAAGGGACATCCTGCGTGACACTGCAGTGCCACTCCTAGATGTGCCCGGTGTTTGTGTCGGCCACTAGGGTCGCTAATCTTACTCACACAGTCAGCTACCTCATTGCGCCTCTTTTTTTCTTTGCGTCATGTGCTGTTTGGGGAGGGTTTTTTGGAAGGGCCATCCTGCGTGACACTGCAGTGCCACTCCTAGATGGGCCCGGTGTTTGTGTCGGCCACTAGGGTCGCTAATCTTACTCACACAGCTACCTCATTGCGCCTCTTTTTTTCTTTGCGTCATGTGCTGTTTGGGGAGGGTTTTTTGGAAGGGCCATCCTGCGTGACACTGCAGTGCCACTCCTAGATGGGCCCGGTGTTTGTGTCGGCCACTAGGGTCGCTAATCTTACTCACACAGCTACCTCATTGCGCCTCTTTTTTTCTTTGCGTCATGTGCTGTTTGGGGAGGGTTTTTTGGAAGGGACATCCTGCGTGACACTGCAGTGCCACTCCTAGATGGGCCCGGTGTTTGTGTCGGCCACTAGGGTCGCTTATCTTACTCACACAGCGACCTCGGTGCAAATTTTAGGACTAAAAATAATATTGTGAGGTGTGATGTGTTCAGAATAGGCTGAAAATGAGTGTAAATTATGTTTTTTGAGGTTAATAATACTTTGGGATCAAAATTACCCCCAAATTCTATGATTTAAGCTGTTTTTTAGGGTTTTTTGAAAAAAACACCCGAATCCAAAACACACCCGAATCCGACAAAAATAATTCGGTGAGGTTTTGCCAAAACGCGTTCGAACCCAAAACACGGCCGCGGAACCGAACCCAAAACCAAAACACAAAACCCGAAAAATTTCAGGCGCTCATCTCTACCAGGAACCCGACAGCTGAATCTTGAGCGTAACCCGTTTGTACACCATGTAGCACAGTAAGATTGCCGCGTCCAATACAGCACACCTGTGTGTATCTTGGCATTTTCAGTAGCAACCCAACTTACTGAGGCATTATTACCACTTTCTATCCACCAGATGTTGCCTTTCCTAAACTACACAGTTTGTGTTATACAGCCAATGGGCCTAATTCGTCCCTCATTCCGAGTTGTTCGCTCGCTAGCTGCTTTTAGCAGTATTGCACACGCTAAGCCGCCGCCCTCTGGGAGTGTATCTTAGCTTAGCAGAATTGCGAACGAAAGATTAGCAGAATTGCGAATAGAAATTTCTTAGCAGTTTCTGAGTAGCTCCAGACTTACTCTTACATTGCGATCAGTTCAGTCAGTTTCGTTCCTAGTTTGACGTCACAAACACACCCAGCGTTCGCCCAGGCACTCCCCCGTTTCTTCAGACACTCCTGCGTTTTTTCGCACACTCCCAGAAAACGGCCAGTTTCCACCCAGAAACACCCACTTCCTGTCAATCACACTACGATCACCAGAACGATGAAAAATCCTTGTTATGCCGTGAGTAAAATACCTAACTTTTGTGTAAAATAACTAACCGCATGCGCTCTGCGAACCTTGCGCATGCGCAGTAAGCGACTAATCGCAATATAGTGAAAATCGTCAACGAGCGAACAACTCGGAATGAGGGCCTCAGACCGGATCACAGCAGCAAATTTGTTCTCTAATGGGCAAAACCATGTGCACTGCAGGGGGGGCAGATATAACATGTGCAGAGAGAGTTAGATTTGGGTGGGGTATGTTCAAACTGAAATCTAAATTGCAATGTAAAAATAAAGCAGCCAGTATTTACCCTGCACAGAAACAAAATAACCCACCCAAATCTAACTCTCTCTGCACATGTAATATCTGCCCCCCCTGCAGTGCACATGGGTTTGCCCATTAGAGAACAAATTTGCTGCTGCGATCAGGTGTCAATTAGGCCCAATATGTTATACGGGTTGGGTATGCGTGACTGCCGGTCAGCATACATCCACCGGTATCCCACAGGTTCTATTCCCACTCTATGGGTGTGTGGACACCCACGAGTGGGAATAGTCCCTTCTAGTTGGCATGCCGATTGTCGGGATTCTCAGGGGACGGGATATAGGGGGAGATGTTGTGACTGGCGATCAATAACTACATCCCGTGTTATACTGCCAAATAACAAAATGCAAAGTGAATGAACAGAAATCAATGTTTGGAGTGACCACCCTTTGTCTTCAAAACAGCATCAATTCTTCACTTTCCCACAGATACACTTGCACACAGGTACACTTGCACACAGGTACACTTGCACACAGATACACTTGCACACAGCTTATGAAGGAACTCGGCAGGGAGGTTATTCCAAACATCTTGGACTTTGAATAGTCCGAAGTGAAACCTTAAGAAAAAATTGTGCCAAAACCCTGTTTTTGTATCCCAAAAAATTACTGGGGCTAATTGAATATGCCCCAAAGTCTCTGATACAAAAATCCTTAGAGTATAAATATTAAATAAATGACAATTTTAGACCAATAGAATAAATTAATACAATTATTAGAATCCTAATAAATAAAAATACAGTATAGTGTAGCAGAGAGGGTGATTGACTGTTCACCCATAATAGCTACCATCCCAGGTAACAATATAGGCCCTCATTCCGAGTTGTTCGCTTGCTAGCTGCTTAAAGCAGCTTTGCACATGCTAAGCCGCCGCCTACTGGGAGTGAATCTTAGCATAGTAAAATTGCGAACGAAAGATTAGCAGAATTGCGAATAGACACTTCTTAGCAGTTTCTGAGTAGCTCCACACTTACTCGGCATCTGCGATCAGTTCAGTCAGTTTCGTTCATGGTTTGACGTCACAAACACTCCCAGCGTTCGCCCAGACACTCCCCCGTTTCTTCAGACACTCCCGCGTTTTTCCCAGAAACGGCAGCGTTTTTTCACACACACACCCATAAAACACCCAGAAACACCCACTTCCTGTCAATCACATTACGATCACCAGAACGAAGAAAAAACCTCGTAATGCCGTGAGTAAAATACCTAACTGCATAGCAAATTTACTTGGCGCAGTGCGAACATTGCGCATGCGCAATTAGCGGAAAATCGCTGCGATGCGAAGAAAATGACCGAGCGAACAACTCGGAATGACCACCATAATCTCTTCTATTTTTAAATGTCCCTTTTCAAACCATAGAGAGCTTCTTCATGTTCCCTAATGATGCTAATGGGTGCATATTAAACATAGCAGCTGGTTGTGGGGGGCTGTGTACAATGCCCCCATATATTTGTGCAGGTGCTCCTCCATCCTCAGCCTGCGGTTCCATCCTCTTTGGGATATTCATGAAGATGTGCCATGTGCAGAAGAAAGCAAAGGCTCTGGCACAGTGGAATAATTTTTGCTGGTATCTGCATCAAATACATAGGTGGTGCCCACTGTGGGGTCTGTTCTGGGAGCATAGTATGATAAAGCAGTGGTGTATCTATAATGGTTGCAGTGTGTGCGTTGCACACGGGCCCCTGGGTCCAGAGGGGGCCCACATCGCACCCATTTCTTCTATACTTACTTTTCTGGTGTCTGTATGTGGGTCCCCTCCTCTCCTATCACCGTAGCAGGCAGCAGCACTGTTAGCGCTCTGTCTGAGCACTAGAGACCAGGGACGTGAAGTCAGGGGAGGCAATGCCTCCCCTGTCATAATGATTAAAATAATATAAAGAAGATATTTTTAACACAGATTCTATGTCATAGATATCTTCTTTTACTATTCTAATCATTCCCCCCCTAGAAAATCCCTGCATATTGGGGTGGGAGGCAGCGTGAGAGGTGCCTCCCATAGTTAACACCAAAGTTCGGGAAGTGGGGGGCGGGCAGGGGGCAGTGCCTGAGTCTACAGCGCATGCGCAGGTCTCCGAAAAAATGGCACTGTGCCAGAGTTTCTAGTGCCCAGACAGAGCGCTAACAGCGCTGCTGCTGGCTACGGGACAGGAGAGGAGGGGCCCACACACGGAGACTATATCAGCTATTGCATGAATTTTAAATATAGGTGCTGCGATTCAAGGTGGTGCTTCATTCACGATTCAGTGAGGAGTGTTTCCTTTCTTACAGCAATAGCAGTGGTTATGGGCAGAAGTGCGATGGGGGGGGGGGGGGGGGTCAGAGAGGGAAGGGAAGATAGATAGAATTTAACCTGCCCTGCTTGGGTGTCTGAACCTGCCTGGGACACATTTATAAATACTTCATAAATAATACCCCTTGCGGTTCCTTATCTGAGATCCAAATGCTTTTACTTACCTATTCCGTAGAGTCCGGCAGCCATACTTACCTATAGGCAGGGGTCAGGTCGGCATTTTTTAAATAATTGCTGGGATCCAAACGGTTTTACTTACCTCCTTGTAGATGACAGGCATACTCACCTAAAGGCGTGGAGATCCAGATGCTTTTACTTACCTATTCCTTGGAGTCCGGCAGCCATACTTACATAAAGGCGGGGGGTCCTGTTCGCTTTACTTACCTGAAGGCTGAGATCCAAATGCTTTTACTTACCTATTCTTTGGAGTCCAGCAGCCATACTTACATAAAGGCGGGGGTTCTGTCTGCTTTACTTACCTGGAGGCTGGGATCCAAACAGTTTTACCTACCTCCTTTGAGCCCAGCAGCCATACCTACCTAAAGGCGGGGGTCATGTAAGCTTTTTTTTTTATTTCTAAATGTTGGAAATCAAACGGTTTTACTTACCACCTTGTAGACGGCAGTCATACTCACCTAAAGGTGAAGAGTCCAGTCCGCTTTACTTACCTGAAGCCTGATCTCCCAGTGCTTTTACTTACCTACTCTTGGAGCCTGGTAGCATACTCAAGTAATGCAAGTGGTCCTGTCCGCTTTATTTACCTGAGTGTTGATATCCTTGCAGTTTTACTTACCTACTTGGATCAGGAAGCAATACACACCTAAAGGAGGAGGTCCTGTGCGCTTCACTTACCTGAAGCCCAAAATCCAAATGCATTTACTTACCTACTAAATAGAGTCTGGCAGCCATACTCACCTAAAGGCGGGGGTCAGGTCTGCTTTTCTTACCTAAATGCTGGGATCCAAATATCTTTACTTACCTCCTTATAGCCGGCAGCAATACTCACCTAATATTGGGGATCCTGTTAGCTTTTCTTACCTGGAGGCTGAGGTCCAAATAGTTTTACTCACCTCCTTCTAGCTGGCAGCAATACTTCCCTAAAGGCGGAAGTCCTGTCTGCTTTACTTACCTAGGAGCTGGGATCCAAATGCCTTTACTTACCTACTCCATGGAGTCCGGCAGCCATACTCACCGTGGTTGTGGCCACTTTTCTTACCTTGGCGCTGGGATCCAAACAGTTTTACTTACCTCCTTGGAGCCTGCAGCCATACGCACGTAAAGAAGGAGGTCCTGTCTACTTTACTTACCTGAAGACTGAGATCCAAATGCTTTTACTTATCTCTTTAGAGCCCAGCTGCCATACCCACCAAAAGGCGGGGATCCTGTCCGCTTTGCTTACCTGCAGAGTGGGATCCAAACGGTTTTATTTACCTCCTTGGAGCCAAGCAGCCATACTTACTAGTGATGAGCGGGTTCGGTTTCCGAGAAACCGAACCCACCCGAGCTTTACCTTTTTTAACACGGGTCCGAGCAGACTCGGATCCTTCCGCCTTGCTCGGCTTACCCGAGCGCGCCCGAACGTCATCATCCCGCGGTCGGATTCTCGCGAGATTCGGATTCTATATAAGCAGCCGCGCGTCGCCGCCATTTTCACACGTGCATTGAGATTGATCGGGAGAGGACGTGGCTGGCGTCCTCTCCGTTTATATACGAGACAGTTGATCTGATTGCTTTCTTTGCTTGTTTATTTTACTATTGTGGGGAGGATTGGGGAGCAGCTGTTAGGAGGAGTACAGTGCAGAGTTTTGCTGATAGTGACCACCAGTTTTTTATCCGTTCTCTTCTCTGCCTGAAAAAAACGCTCCATACCATATCTGTGCTCAGTGTGCTGCATGATATATCTGTGCTGAGTGCTCACACTGCTTAATTGTGGGGACTGGGGAGCAGCTATAGCAGGAGTACAGTGCAGAGTTTTGCTGACAGTGACCACCAGTATACGTTTGTCTGCCTGAAAAACGCTCCTGTGGCTTTTTTTTTTATACTAGTAGTTTAGCAGTTTGCTGACAGTGTCCACCAGGTCCATTATACTGTATATAGCAGTACGGTAGGCCACTGCTGTACCTACCTCTGTGTCGTCACTCGTCATCCATAAAGTATACTATCCATCCATCTACATTGTATACCTGTGGTGGCTTTTTTTTTTATACTAGTAGTTTAGCAGTCTGCTGACAGTGTCCACCAGGTCCATTATACTGTATATAGCAGTACGGTAGGCCACTGCTGTACCTACCTCTGTGTCGTCACTCGTCATCCATTAAGTATACTATCCATCCATCTACATTGTATACCTGTGGTGGCTTTTTTTTATACTAGTAGTTTAGCAGTCTGCTGACAGTGTCCACCAGGTCCATTATACTGTATATAGCAGTACGGTAGGCCACTGCTGTACCTACCTCTGTGTCGTCACTCGTCATCCATAAAGTATACTATCCATCCATCTCTATTGTATACCTGTGGTGGCTTTTTTTTTTTATACTAGTAGTTTAGCAGTCTGCTGACAGTGTCCACCAGGTCCATTATACTGTATATAGCAGTACGGTAGGCCACTGCTGTACCTACCTCTGTGTCGTCACTCGTCATCCATAAAGTATACTATCCATCCATCTACATTGTATACCTGTGGTGGCTTTTTTTTTATACTAGTAGTTTAGCAGTCTGCTGACAGTGTCCACCAGGTCCATTATACTGTATATAGCAGTACGGTAGGCCACTGCTGTACCTACCTCTGTGTTGTCACTCGTCATCCATAAAGTATACTATCCATCCATCTACATTGTATACCTGTGGTGGCTTTTTTTTATACTAGTAGTTTAGCAGTCTGCTGACAGTGTCCACCAGGTCCAATATACTGTATATAGCAGTACGGTAGGCCACTGCTGTACCTACCTCTGTGTCGTCACTCGTCATCCATAAAGTATACTATCCATCCATCTACATTGTATACCTGTGGTGGCTTTTTTTTATACTAGTAGTTAAGCAGTCTGCTGACAGTGTCCACCAGGTCCATTATACTGTATATAGCAGTACGGTAGGCCACTGCTGTACCTACCTCTGTGTCGTCACTCGTCATCCATAAAGTATACTATCCATCCATCTACATTGTATACCTGTGGTGGCTTTTTTTTTTATACTAGTAGTTTAGCAGTATGCTGACAGTGTCCACCAGGTCCATTATACTGTATATAGCAGTACGGTAGGCCACTGCTGTACCTATCTCTGTGTCGTCACTCGTCATCCATAAAGTATACTATCCATCCATCTACATTGTATACCTGTGGTGGCTTTTTTTTATACTAGTAGTTTAGCAGTCTGCTGAAAGTGTCCACCAGGTCCATTATACTGTATATAGCAGTACGGTAGGCCAATGCTGTACCTACCTCTGTGTCGTCACTCGTCATCCATAAAGTATACTATCCATCCATCTACATTGTATACCTGTGGTGGCTTTTTTTTATACTAGCAGTTTAGCAGTCTACTGACAGTGTCCACCAGGTCCATTATACTGTATATAGCAGTACGGTAGGCCACTGCTGTACCTACCTCTGTGTCGTCACTCGTCATCCATAAAGTATACTATCCATCCATCTACATTGTATACCTGTGGTGGCTTTTTTTTATACTAGTAGTTTAGCAGTCTGCTGACAGTGTCCACCAGGTCCATTATACTGTATATAGCTATACTGTATATAGCAGACGGTAGGCCACTGCTGTACCTACCTCTGTGTTGTCACTCGTCATCCATAAAGTATACTATCCTCCATCTCAATGTATACCTGTGGTGGCTTTTTTTTTATACTTGTAGTTTAGCAGTCTGCTGCCTGTGTTCCACCAGGTCCATTATACTGTATATAGCAGTACGGTAGGCCACTGCTGTACTACCTCTGTGTCGTCACTCGTCATCCATAAAGTTACTATCCATCCATCTACATTGTATACCTGTGGTGGCTTTTTTTTTATACTAGTAGTTTAGCAGTCTGCTGACAGTGTTCCACCAAGTCCATTATACTGTATATAGCAGTACGGTAGGCCACTGCTGTACCTACCTCTGTGTCGTCACTCGTCATCCATAAAGTATACTATCCATCCATCTACATTGTATACCTGTGGTGCTTTTTTTTATACTAGTAGTTTAGCAGTCTGCTGACAGTGTCCACCAGTCCATTATACTGTATATAGCAGTACGGTAGGCCACTGCTGTACCTACCTCTGTGTCGTCACTCGTCATCCATAAAGTATACTATCCATCCATCTACATTGTATACCTGTGGTGGCTTTTTTATTATACTAGTAGTTTAGCAGTCTGCTGACAGTGTCCACCAGGTCCATTATACTGTATATAGCAGTACGGTAGGCCACTGCTGTACCTACCTCTGTGTCGTCACTCGTCATCCATAAAGTATACTATCCATCCAATCTACATTGTATACCTGTGGTGGCTTTTTTTTATACTAGTAGTTTAGCAGTCTGCTGACAGTGTCCCCAGGTCCATTATACTGTATATAGCAGTACAGTAGGCCACTGCTGTACCTACCTCTGTGTCGTCACTCGTCATCCATAAAGTATACTATCCATCCATCTACATTGTATACCTGTGGTGGCTTTTTTTTTATACTAGTAGTTTAGCAGTCTGCCGACCAGTGTCCACCAGGTCCAATTATACTGTATATAGCAGTACGGTAGGCCACTGCTGTACCTACCTCTGTGTCGTCACTCGTCATCCATAAAGTATACTATCCATCCATCTACATTGTATACCTGTGGTGGTTTTTTTTATCTAGTAGTTTAGCAGTCTGCTGACAGTGTCCACCAGGTCCATTATACTTGTATAGCAGTACGGTAGGGCCACTGCTGTACCTACCTCTGTGTCGTCACTCGTCATCCATAAAGTATACTATCCATCCATCTACATTGTATCCTGTGGTGGCTTTTTTTTTATACTAGTAGTTTAGCAGTCTGCTGACAGTGTCCACCAGGTCCATTATACTGTATATAGCAGTAACGGTAGGCCACTGCTGGTACCTACCTCTGTGTCGTCACTCGTCATCCATAAAGTATACTATCATCCATCTACATTGTATACCTGTGGTGGCTTTTTTTTTATACTAGTAGTTTAGCAGTCTGCTGACAGTGTCCACCAGGTCCATTATACTGTATATAGCAGTACGGTAGGCCACTGCTGTACCTACCTCTGTGTCGTCACTCGTCATCCATAAAGTATACTGTCCATCCATCTACATTGTATACCTGTGGTGGCTTTTTTTTTTATACTAGTAGTTTAGCAGTCTGCTGACAGTGTCCACCAGGTCCACTATACTGTATATAGCAGTACGGTAGGCCACTGCTGTACCTACCTCTGTGTCGTCACTCGTCATCCATAAAGTATACTATCCATCCATCTACATTGTATACCTGTGGTGGCTTTTTTTTTATACTAGTAGTTTAGCAGTCTGCTGACAGTGGTCCACCAGGTCCATTATACTGTATATAGCAGTACGGTAGGCCACTGCTGTACCTACCTCTGTGTCGTCACTCGTCTCCATAAAGTATACTAGTATCCATCCATCTACATTGTATACCTGTGGTGCTTTAGTTGTGCGCAGTAAATATAGTAGTAGGCCATTGCTATTGATACTGGCATATAATTCCACACATTAAAAAATGGAGAACAAAAATGTGGAGGTTAAGGGAAAGATCAAGATCCACTTCCACCTCGTGCTGAAGCTGCTGCCACTAGTCATGGCCGAGATGATGAAATGCCATCAACGTCATCTGCAAGGCCGATGCCAATGTCTAGTAGAGAGCATGTAAAATCCAAAACACAAAAGTTCAGTAAAATGACCCAAAAATCAAAATTAAAAGCGTCTGAGGAGAAGCGTAAACTTGCCAATATGCATTTACGACACAGAGTGGCAAGGAACGGCTGAGGCCCTGGCCTATGTTCATGGCTAGTGGTTCAGCTTCAAATGAGGATGGAAGCACTCATCCTCTCGCTAGAAAAAAGAAAAAGACTTAAGCTGGCAAAGCACAGCAAAGAACTGTGCGTTCTTCAAAATCACAAATCCCCAAGGAGAGTCCAATTGTGTCGGTTGCGATGCCTGACCTTCCCGACACTGGACGGGAAGAGCTTGCGCCTTCCACCATTTGCACGCCCCCTGCAAGTGCTGGAAGGAGCACCCACAGTCCAGTTCCTGATAGTCAAATTGAAGATGTCCTGTTGAAGTACACCAGGATGAGGATATGGGTGTTGCTGGCGCTGGGGAGGAAATTGACAAGGAGGATTCTGATGGTGAGGTGGTTTGTTTAAGTCAGGCACCCGGGGAGACACCTGTTGTCCGTGGGAGGAATATGGCCCTTGACATGCCTGGTCAAAATACAAAAAAAATCAGCTCTTCGGTCTGGAATTATTTCAACACAAATGCGGACAACAGGTGTCAAGCCGTGTGTTGCCTTTGTCAAGCTGTAATAAGTAGGGTTAAGGACGTTAACCACCTCGGAACATCCTCCCTTATACGTCACCTGCAGCGCATTCATCATAAGTCAGTGACAAGTTCAAAAACTTTGGGTGACAGCGGAAGCAGTCCACTGACCACTAAATCCCTTCCTCTTGTAACCAAGCTCCTGCAAACCACACCACCAACTCCCTCAGTGTCAATTTCCTCCTTACCCAGGAAAGCCAATAGTCTGCAGGCCATGTCACTGGCAAGTTGACGAGTCCTCTCCTGCCTGGGATTCCTCCGATGCATCCTTGAGTGTAACGCCTACTGCTGCTGGCGCTGCTGTTGTTGCTGCTGGGAGTCGATCGTCATCCCAGAGGGGAAGTCGGAAGACACTTGTACTACTTCCAGTAAGCAATTGACTGTCCAACAGTCCTTTGCGAGGAAGATGAAATATCACAGCAGTCATCTGCTGCAAAGCGGATAACTGAGGCCTTGCAGCCTGGGCGGTGAGAAACGTGGTTCCGGTATCCATCGTTAATTCAGAGCCAACAAGAGACTTGATTGAGGTACTGTGTCCCCGTTACCAAATACCATCTAGGTTCCATTTTCTCTAGGCAGGCGATACCAAAATGTACACAGACCTCAGAAAAAGACTCACCAGTGTCCTAAAAAATGCAGTTGTACCCAATGTCCACTTAACCACGGACATGTGGACAAGTGGAGCAGGGCAGACTCAGGACTATATGACTGTGACAGCCCACTGGGTAGATGTATTGCCCTCCCCGCAGCAAGAACAGCAGCGGCGGCACCAGTAGCAGCATCTCGCAAACGCCATCTCGTTCCTAGGCAGGCTACGCTTTGTATCACCGCTTTCCAGAATAGGCACACAGCTGAAAACCTCTTACGGCAACTGAGGAAGATCATCGCAGAATGGCTTTCCCCAATTGGACTCTCCTGGGATTTGTGACATCGGACAACGCCAGCAATATTGTGCGTGCATTACATCTGGGCAAATTCCAGCACGTCCCATGTTTTGCACATACCTTGAATTTGGTGGTGCAGATTATTTAAAAACGACAGGGGCATGCAAGAGATGCTGTCGGTGGCCCGAAGAATTGCGGGCCACTTTCGGCATTCAGGCACCCCGTACAGAAGACTGGAGCACCACCAAAAATACCTCGAACCTGCCCAGCCAATCATCTGAAGCAAGAGGTGGTAACAAGAGATGAGCCGGGTTCGGTTTCTCTGAATCCGAACCCGCCAGAACTTCATGTTTTTTTTCACGGGTCCCGAGCGACTCGGATCTTCCCGCCTTGCTCGGTTAACCCGGGGCCCGAACGTCATCATGACGCTGTCGGACTACTCGCGAGGCTCGGATTCTATATAAGGAGCCGCGCGTCGCGCCATTTCACACGTGCATTGAGATTGATAGGGAGAGGACGTGGCTGGCGTCCTCTCCATTTAGATTATAAGAGACTGAGAGAGATTTACTGGAGCTGACTAGGAGGAGTACTGTTACTGTAGAAGTGTAGAGACTGAGTGGAGAGAGTTTACTAGTGAGGACAGTGCCAGTTTACTTTATATCCGTTCTCTGCCTGAAAAAAGCGATACACAGCACCCAGTGGGGCTATATTTAACTAAGATTCGTAATTTCCGAAAATAGGTCAAAGTTCAATCACGAATGACATCGGCAGTGTAAAACTGCAACTTTTTGAATTGATTACGACTAATTTACTAGTGTCGTATTCGTGTTTTTTCTTTTCTTCCGATGTCGATGTCATTCGTGTTTTTTTACCTAATTTAACGGCAGTGATTAGCAAAACACAGCCGTTTTTTTTTACAATCAATCTCGGCCGATTTGTGTGATCCGTGCTGGGGTTTTTTTTTTTTTTTTTAAAGTAAACAATGTAATTTTTTAAAAAAAAATGCGTGGGGTCCCCCCTCCTAAGCATAACCAGCCTCGGGCTCTTTGAGCCGATCCTGGTTGCAGAAATATGTGGAAAAAAATGACAGGGGTTCCCCCATATTTAAGCAACCAGCATCGGGCTCTGCGCCTGGTCCTGGTCCCAAAAATACGGGGGACAAAAAGAGTAGGGGTCCCCCGTATTTTTAAAACCAGCACCGGGCTCCACTAGCTGGACAGATAATGCCACAGCCGGGGGTCACTTTTATACAGCGCCCTGCGGCCGTGGCATCAAAAATCCAACTAGTCACCCCTGGCCGGGGTACCCTGGGGGAGTGGGAACCCCTTCAATCAAGGGGTCCCCCCCCCCCAGCCACCCAAGGGCCAGGGGTGAAGCCCGAGGCTGTCCCCCCCCATCCAATGGGCTGCGGATGGGAGGGCTGATAGCCTTTGTTGTAAAATAAAAGATATTGTTTTTAGTAGCAGTACTACAAGTCCCAGCAAGCCTCCCCCGCATGCTGGTACTTGGAGAACCACAAGTACCAGCATGCGGCGGAAAAACGGGCCCGCTGGTACCTGTAGTACTACCACTAAAAAAATACCCAAAAAAACACAAGACACACACACCGTGAAAGTATAATTTTATTACATACATACACACATACATACATACATACTTACCTTATGTTCCCACGCAGGTCGGTCCTCTTCTCCAGTAGAATCCAAGGGGTACCTGTTGAATAAATTATACTCACGAGATCCAGGGGTCCAGGCTCCTCGGCAAATCCAGGGATAATCCACGTACTTGAATAAAACAAAAAAACGGTTGCCCGACCACGAACTGAAAGGTGACCCATGTTTGCACATGGGTCACCTTCCCACGAATGCCAGAAACCCACTTTGCCTTCTGGCTAAGTGGGTTTCTTCAGCCAATCAGGGAGTGCCACGTTGTAGCACTCTCCTGATCAGCTGTGTGCTCCTGTCTTCACTGACAGGCGGCACACGGCAGTGTTACAATGTAGCGCCTATGCTCTACATTGTAACCAATGATGGGAACTTTCTGCCCTGCGGTTGACCTAAAGTGACGTCACCGCTGAGCAGAAAGTTCCCATCATTGGTTACAATGTAGCGCATAGGCGCTACATTGTAACACTGCCGCGTGCTGCCTGTCAGTGAAGACAGGAGCACACAGCTGATCAGGAGAGTGCTACAACGTCGCACTCCCTGATTGGCTGAAGAAACCCACTTAGCCAGAAGGCAAAGTGGGTTTCTGGCATTCGTGGGAAGGTGACCCATGTGCAAACATGGGTCACCTTTCAGTTCGTGGTCGGGCAACCGTTTTTTTGTTTTATTCAAGTACGTGGATTATCCCTGGATTTGCCGAGGAGCCTGGACCCCTGGATCTCGTGAGTATAATTTATTCAACAGGTACCCCTTGGATTCTACTGGAGAAGAGGACCGACCTGCGTGGGAACATAAGGTAAGTATGTATGTATGTATGTGTGTATGTATGTAATAAAATTATACTTTCACGGTGTGTGTGTGTCTTGTGTTTTTTTGGGTATTTTTTTAGTGGTAGTACTACAGGTACCAGCGGGCCCGTTTTTCCGCCGCATGCTGGTACTTGTGGTTCTCCAAGTACCAGCATGCGGGGGAGGCTTGCTGGGACTTGTAGTACTGCTACTAAAAACAATATCTTTTATTTTACAACAAAGGCTATCAGCCCTCCCATCCGCAGCCCATTGGATGGGGGGGGACAGCCTCGGGCTTCACCCCTGGCCCTTGGGTGGCTGGGGGGGGGGGATCCCTTGATTGAAGGGGTTCCCACTCCCCCAGGGTACCCCGGCCAGGGGTGACTAGTTGGATTTTTGATGCCACGGCCGCAGGGCGCTGTATAAAAGTGACCCCCGGCTGTGGCATTATCTGTCCAGCTAGTGGAGCCCGGTGCTGGTTTTAAAAATACGGGGGACCCCTACTCTTTTTGTCCCCCGTATTTTTGGGACCAGGACCAGGCGCAGAGCCCGATGCTGGTTGCTTAAATATGGGGGAACCCCTGTCATTTTTTTCCCCATATTTCTGCAACCAGGATCGGCTCAAAGAGCCCGAGGCTGGTTATGCTTAGGAGGGGGGACCCCACGCAATTTTTTTTAACAACAAAAAACACTTTCCCACCCCTTCCCATTGATATACATGCACGGATCTCATGGATCCCTGCATGCATCTCAAATCACGAATAAAAAAAGCAGGTCTGTTTTTTTTAGGACTTTTTTGCGAATTGTAATTTTTCACGGCAGTGTTTTGTGTTTTTTTGCTTAGTAAATGACCGAGATTCGTATCTAAACAGGCGTAATTTGACCGATGGTGTATTCATTCGTAATTTTTTACCTGAACTAGCAAAAAATTACGAATGCCCTCATCACTGCCGTGATTAGTGTTTAGTAAATGACCGAGATTGACCGAGATGACACTTTGATGAAAAAACGGCATCTCGGTCAAAATCGGGAGCTTAGTAAATATACCCCAGTGACTCAGTCACATACCATATCTGTGTGCACTGCTCAGGCTCAGGCCAGTGTGCTGCATCATCTATTATCTATATATAATATTATATATATCTGTCTGACTGCTCAGCTCACACAGCTTATAATTGTGGGGGAGACTGGGGAGCACTACTTCAGTGCCAGTTATAGGTTATAGCAGGAGCCAGGAGTACATAATATATTATATAGTGAGTGACCACCAGACACACAGTGCAGTTTATTTAATATATCCGTTCTCTGCCTGAAAAAAGCGATACACACAGTGACTCAGTCAGTCACATACCATATCTGTGTGCACTGCTCAGGCTCAGGCCAGTGTGCTGCATCATCTATATATATTATATATCTGTCTGACTGCTCAGCTCACACAGCTTATAATTGTGGGGGAGACTGGGGAGCACTACTGCAGTGCCAGTTATAGGTTATAGCAGGAGCCAGGAGTACATAATATTATATTAAAATTAAACAGTGCACACTTTTGCTGCAGGAGTGCCACTGCCAGTGTGACTAGTGACCAGTGACCTGACCACCAGTATATATAATATTAGTAGTATACTATCTCTTTATCAACAACCAGTCTATATTAGCAGCAGACACAGTACAGTGCGGTAGTTCACGGCTGTGGCTACCTCTGTGTCGGCACTCGGCAGCCCGTCCATAATTGTATATACCACCTAACCGTGGTTTTTTTTTCTTTCTTTATACATACATACTAGTTACGAGTATACTATCTCTTTATCAACCAGTCTATATTAGCAGCAGACACAGTACAGTGCGGTAGTTCACGGCTGTGGCTACCTCTGTGTCGGCACTCGGCAGCCCGTCCATAATTGTATATACCACCTAACCGTGGTTTTTTTTTCTTTCTTTATACATACATACTAGTTACGAGTATACTATCTCTTTATCAACCAGTCTATATATTAGCAGCAGACACAGTACAGTGCGGTAGTTCACGGCTGTGGCTACCTCTGTGTCGGCACTCGGCAGCCCGTCCATAATTGTATATACCACCTAACCGTGGTTTTTTTTTCTTTCTTTATACATACATACTAGTTACGAGTATACTATCTCTTTATCAACCAGTCTATATATTAGCAGCAGACACAGTACAGTGCGGTAGTTCACGGCTGTGGCTACCTCTGTGTCGGCACTCGGCAGCCCGTCCATAATTGTATATACCACCTAACCGTGGTTTTTTTTTCTTTCTTTATACATACATACTAGTTACGAGTATACTATCTCTTTATCAACCAGTCTATATATTAGCAGCAGACACAGTACAGTGCGGTAGTTCACGGCTGTGGCTACCTCTGTGTCGGCACTCGGCAGCCCGTCCATAATTGTATATACCACCTAACCGTGGTTTTTTTTTCTTTCTTTATACATACATACTAGTTACGAGTATACTATCTCTTTATCAACCAGTCTATATATTAGCAGCAGACACAGTACAGTGCGGTAGTTCACGGCTGTGGCTACCTCTGTGTCGGCACTCGGCAGCCCGTCCATAATTGTATATACCACCTAACCGTGGTTTTTTTTTCTTTCTTTATACATACATACTAGTTACGAGTATACTATCTCTTTATCAACCAGTCTATATATTAGCAGCAGACACAGTACAGTGCGGTAGTTCACGGCTGTGGCTACCTCTGTGTCGGCACTCGGCAGCCCGTCCATAATTGTATATACCACCTAACCGTGGTTTTTTTTTTCTTTCTTTATACATACATACTAGTTACGAGTATACTATCTCTTTATCAACCAGTCTATATATTAGCAGCAGACACAGTACAGTGCGGTAGTTCACGGCTGTGGCTACCTCTGTGTCGGCACTCGGCAGCCCGTCCATAATTGTATATACCACCTAACCGTGTTTTTTTTTTCTTTCTTTATACATACATACTAGTTACGAGTATACTATCTCTTTATCAACCAGTCTATATATTAGCAGCAGACACAGTACAGTGCGGTAGTTCACGGCTGTGGCTACCTCTGTGTCGGCACTCGGCAGCCCGTCCATAATTGTATATACCACCTAACCGTGGTTTTTTTTTCTTTCTTTATACATACATACTAGTTACGAGTATACTATCTCTTTATCAACCAGTCTATATATTAGCAGCAGACACAGTACAGTGCGGTAGTTCACGGCTGTGGCTACCTCTGTGTCGGCACTCGGCAGCCCGTCCATAATTGTATACTAGTATCCAATCCATCCATCTCCATTGTTTACCTGAGGTGCCTTTTAGTTGTGCCTATTAAAATATGGAGAACAAAAATGTTGAGGTTCCAAAATTAGGGAAAGATCAAGATCCACTTCCACCTCGTGCTGAAGCTGCTGCCACTAGTCATGGCCGAGACGATGAAATGCCAGCAACGTCGTCTGCCAAGGCCGATGCCCAATGTCATAGTACAGAGCATGTCAAATCCAAAACACCAAATATCAGTAAAAAAAGGACTCCAAAACCTAAAATAAAATTGTCGGAGGAGAAGCGTAAACTTGCCAATATGCCATTTACCACACGGAGTGGCAAGGAACGGCTGAGGCCCTGGCCTATGTTCATGGCTAGTGGTTCAGCTTCACATGAGGATGGAAGCACTCAGCCTCTCGCTAGAAAAATGAAAAGACTCAAGCTGGCAAAAGCAGCACAGCAAAGAACTGTGCATTCTTCGAAATCCCAAATCCACAAGGAGAGTCCAATTGTGTCGGTTGCGATGCCTGACCTTCCCAACACTGGACGTGAAGAGCATGCGCCTTCCACCATTTGCACGCCCCCTGCAAGTGCTGGAAGGAGCACCCGCAGTCCAGTTCCTGATAGTCAGATTGAAGATGTCAGTGTTGAAGTACACCAGGATGAGGAGGATATGGGTGTTGCTGGCGCTGGGGAGGAAATTGACCAGGAGGATTCTGATGGTGAGGTGGTTTGTTTAAGTCAGGCACCCGGGGAGACACCTGTTGTCCGTGGGAGGAATATGGCCGTTGACATGCCAGGTGAAAATACCAAAAAAATCAGCTCTTCGGTGTGGAGGTATTTCACCAGAAATGCGGACAACAGGTGTCAAGCCGTGTGTTCCCTTTGTCAAGCTGTAATAAGTAGGGGTAAGGACGTTAACCACCTCGGAACATCCTCCCTTATACGTCACCTGCAGCGCATTCATAATAAGTCAGTGACAAGTTCAAAAACTTTGGGTGACAGCGGAAGCAGTCCACTTACCAGTAAATCCCTTCCTCTTGTAACCAAGCTCACGCAAACCACCCCACCAACTCCCTCAGTGTCAATTTCCTCCTTCCCCAGGAATGCCAATAGTCCTGCAGGCCATGTCACTGGCAATTCTGACGAGTCCGCTCCTGCCTGGGATTCCTCCGATGCATCCTTGCGTGTAACGCCTACTGCTGCTGGCGCTGCTGTTGTTGCCGCTGGGAGTCGATGGTCATCCCAGAGGGGAAGTCGTAAGCCCACTTGTACTACTTCCAGTAAGCAATTGACTGTTCAACAGTCCTTTGCGAGGAAGATGAAATATCACAGCAGTCATCCTACTGCAAAGCGGATAACTGAGTCCTTGACAACTATGTTGGTGTTAGACGTGCGTCCGGTATCCGCCGTTAGTTCACAGGGAACTAGACAATTTATTGAGGCAGTGTGCCCCCGTTACCAAATACCATCTAGGTTCCACTTCTCTAGGCAGGCGATACCGAGAATGTACACGGACGTCAGAAAAAGACTCACCAGTGTCCTAAAAAATGCAGTTGTACCCAATGTCCACTTAACCACGGACATGTGGACAAGTGGAGCAGGGCAGGGTCAGGACTATATGACTGTGACAGCCCACTGGGTAGATGTATGGACTCCCGCCGCAAGAACAGCAGCGGCGGCACCAGTAGCAGCATCTCGCAAACGCCAACTCTTTCCTAGGCAGGCTACGCTTTGTATCACCGCTTTCCAGAATACGCACACAGCTGAAAACCTCTTACGGCAACTGAGGAAGATCATCGCGGAATGGCTTACCCCAATTGGACTCTCCTGTGGATTTGTGGCATCGGACAACGCCAGCAATATTGTGTGTGCATTAAATATGGGCAAATTCCAGCACGTCCCATGTTTTGCACATACCTTGAATTTGGTGGTGCAGAATTTTTTAAAAAACGACAGGGGCGTGCAAGAGATGCTGTCGGTGGCCAGAAAAATTGCGGGACACTTTCGGCGTACAGGCACCACGTACAGAAGACTGGAGCACCACCAAAAACTACTGAACCTGCCCTGCCATCATCTGAAGCAAGAAGTGGTAACGAGGTGGAATTCAACCCTCTATATGCTTCAGAGGTTGGAGGAGCAGCAAAAGGCCATTCAAGCCTATACAATTGAGCACGATATAGGAGGTGGAATGCACCTGTCTCAAGTGCAGTGGAGAATGATTTCAACGTTGTGCAAGGTTCTGATGCCCTTTGAACTTGCCACACGTGAAGTCAGTTCAGACACTGCCAGCCTGAGTCAGGTCATTCCCCTCATCAGGCTTTTGCAGAAGAAGCTGGAGGCATTGAAGAAGGAGCTAAAAGGGAGCGATTCCGCTAGGCATGTGGGACTTGTGGATGCAGCCCTTAATTCGCTTAACAAGGATTCACGGGTGGTCAATCTGTTGAAATCAGAGCACTACATTTTGGCCACCGTGCTCGATCCTAGATTTAAAGCCTACCTTGGATCTCTCTTTCCGGCAGACACAGGTCTGCTGGGGTTGAAAGACCTGCTGGTGACAAAATTGTCAAGTCAAGCGGAACGCGACCTGTCAACATCTCCTCCTTCACATTCTCCCGCAACTGGGGGTGCGAGGAAAAGGCTCAGAATTCCGAGCCCACCCGCTGGCGGTGATGCAGGGCAGTCTGGAGCGACTGCTGATGCTGACATCTGGTCCGGACTGAAGGACCTGACAACGATTACGGACATGTCGTCTACTGTCACTGCATATGATTCTCTCAACATTGATAGAATGGTGGAGGATTATATGAGTGACCGCATCCAAGTAGGCACGTCACACAGTCCGTACTTATACTGGCAGGAAAAAGAGGCAATTTGGAGGCCCTTGCACAAACTGGCTTTATTCTACCTAAGTTGCCCTCCCACAAGTGTGTACTCCGAAAGAGTGTTTAGTGCCGCCGCTCACCTTGTCAGCAATCGGCGTACGAGGTTACATCCAGAAAATGTGGAGAAGATGATGTTCATTAAAATTAATTATAATCAATTCCTCCGCGGAGACATTGACCAGCAGCAATTGCCTCCACAAAGTACACAGGGAGCTGAGATGGTGGATTCCAGTGGGGACGAATTGATAATCTGTGAGGAGGGGGATGTACACGGTGATATATCGGAGGGTGAAGATGAGGTGGACATCTTGCCTCTGTAGAGCCAGTTTGTGCAAGGAGAGATTAATTGCTTCTTTTTGGGGGGGGGTCCAAACCAACCCGTCATATCAGTCACAGTCGTGTGGCAGACCCTGTCACTGAAATGATGGGTTGGTTAAAGTGTGCATGTCCTGTTTTGTTTATACAACATAAGGGTGGGTGGGAGGGCCCAAGGACAATTCCATCTTGCACCTCTTTTTTCTTTTCTTTTTCTTTGCATCATGTGCTGATTGGGGAGGGTTTTTTGGAAGGGACATCCTGCGTGACACTGCAGTGCCACTCCTAGATGGGCCCGGTGTTTGTGTCGGCCACTAGGGTCGCTAATCTTACTCACACAGCTACCTCATTGCGCCTCTTTTTTTCTTTGCGTCATGTGCTGTTTGGGGAGGGTTTTTTGGAAGGGACATCCTGCGTGACACTGCAGTGCCACTCCTAGATGGGCCCGGTGTTTGTGTCGGCCACTAGGGTCGCTAATCTTACTCACACAGCTACCTCATTGCGCCTCTTTTTTTCTTTGCGTCATGTGCTGTTTGGGGAGGGTTTTTTGGAAGGGCCATCCTGCGTGACACTGCAGTGCCACTCCTAGATGGGCCTGGTGTTTGTGTCGGCCACTAGGGTCGCTAATCTTACTCACACAGCTACCTCATTGCGCCTCTTTTTTTCTTTGCGTCATGTGCTGTTTGGGGAGGGTTTTTTGGAAGGGACATCCTGCGTGACACTGCAGTGCCACTCCTAGATGGGCCCGGTGTTTGTGTCGGCCACTAGGGTCGCTTATCTTACTCACACAGCGACCTCGGTGCAAATTTTAGGACTAAAAATAATATTGTGAGGTGTGAGGTATTCAGAATAGACTGAAAATGAGTGTAAATTATGGTTTTTGAGGTTAATAATACTTTGGGATCAAAATGACCCCCAAATTCTATGATTTAAGCTGTTTTTTAGTGTTTTTTGAAAAAAACACCCGAATCCAAAACACACCCGAATCCGACAAAAAAAATTCGGTGAGGTTTTGCCAAAACGCGTTCGAACCCAAAACACGGCCGCGGAACCGAACCCAAAACCAAAACACAAAACCCGAAAAATTTCAGGCGCTCATCTCTAGTGGTAACGAGGTGGAATTCAACCCTCTATATGCTTCAGAGGATGGAGGAGCAGCAAAAGGCCATTCAAGCCTATACATCTGGCCACGATATAGGCAAAGGAGGTGGAATGCACCTGTCTCAAGCGCAGTGGAGAATGATTTCAACGTTGTGCAAGGTTCTGCAACCCTTTGAACTTGCCACACGTGAAGTCAGTTCAGACACTGCCAGCCTGAGTCAGGTCATTCCCCTCATCAGGCTTTTGCAGAAGAAGCTGGAGACATTAAAGGAGGAGCTAAAACAGAGCGATTCCGCTAGGCATGTGGGACTTGTGGATGGAGCCCTTCATTCGCTTAACCAGGATTCATGGGTGGTCAATCTGTTGAAATCAGAGCACTACATTTTGGCCACCGTGCTCGATCCTAGATTTAAAACCTATGTTGTATCTCTCTTTCCGGCAGACACAAGTCTGCAGGGGTTCAAAGTAGAGATGAGCGGGTTCGGTTCCTCGGAAACCGAACCCGCCCGAACTTCATGTTTTTTTACACGGGTCCGAGCGACTCGGATCTTCCCGCCTTGCTCGGTTAACCTGAGCGCGCCCGAACGTCATCATCCCGCTGTCGGATTCTCGCGAGGCTCGGATTCTATCGCGAGACTCGGATTCTATATAAGGAGCCGCGCGTCGCCGCCATTTTCACACGTGCATTGAGATTCATAGGGAGAGGACGTGGCTGGCGTCCTCTCCGTTTAGAGAAGAGAGTGAGACAGTAGAGAGAGACACAGTAGTAGTAATTTTGGGGAGCATTATTAGGAGGAGTACTACTATACTACTACTACTTGCTGAAGTGATATAGATTAGATAGTGTGACTGTATTAATTATCTGACTTGTGGGGGAGACACTGACAGTGGGGAGCAGTTAGAGTCTGAGAGCAGGACTCAGGAGTACATATAACGTACAGTGCACACTTTTGCTGCCAGAGTCAGTGCCACACTGCCATTGTGACCACACTGACCACCAGACCAGTATAATATATTTTGTGATTGTCTGCTTAGGAGTACTACTTGCAAGTTGCTGATAGTGTGACCAGTGACCTGACCACCAGTTTAATAATCAATCACCACCACCAGTTTAATATATATATATATATATATATATATATATAATTGTATATAATATATATATATATATATATATATATATAATATTGTATACCACCTACCCGTGGGTTTTTTTTTTCATTCTTCTTTATACATACTACTATAGTAGCTTACTGTAGCAGTCTGCGGTGCTGCTGAGCTGACAGTGTCCAGCAGGTCCGTCCTCAGTCATTACATAATAAATATATATACCTGTCCGGCTGCAGTACTAGTGATATTATATATACATATATATTAATTTCATCTCATTATCATCCAGTCTATATTAGCAGCAGACACAGTACGTTAGTCCACGGCTGTAGCTACCTCTGTGTCGGCACTCGGCAGTCCATCCATAATTGTATACCACCTCCCCGTGGTTTTTTTTTTTTCTTTCTTCTTTGTACATACTACTATAGTATAGTAGCTTACTGTAGCAGTCTGCGGTGCTGCTGAGCTGACAGTGTCCAGCAGGTCCGTCATCAGTCATTACATAATAAATATATATACCTGTCCGGCTGCAGTACTAGTGATACTATATATACATATATATTGATTTCATCTCATTATCATCCAGTCTATATTAGCAGCAGACACAGTACGTTAGTCCACGGCTGTAGCTACCTCTGTGTCGGCACTCGGCAGTCCATCCATAATTGTATACCACCTCCCCGTGGTTTTTTTTTTCTTTCTTCTTTGTACATACTACTATAGTATAGTAGCTTACTGTAGCAGTCTGCGGTGCTGCTGAGCTGACAGTGTCCAGCAGGTCCGTCATCAGTCATTACATAATAAATATATATACCTGTCCGGCTGCAGTACTAGTGATACTATATATACATATATATTGATTTCATCTCATTATCATCCAGTCTATATTAGCAGCAGACACAGTACGTTAGTCCACGGCTGTAGCTACCTCTGTGTCGGCACTCGGCAGTCCATCCATAATTGTATACCACCTCCCCGTGGTTTTTTTTTTCTTTCTTCTTTGTACATACTACTATAGTATAGTAGCTTACTGTAGCAGTCTGCGGTGCTGCTGAGCTGACAGTGTCCAGCAGGTCCGTCATCAGTCATTACATAATAAATATATATACCTGTCCGGCTGCAGTACTAGTGATACTATATATACATATATATTGATTTCATCTCATTATCATCCAGTCTATATTAGCAGCAGACACAGTACATTAGTCCACGGCTGTAGCTACCTCTGTGTCGGCACTCGGCAGTCCATCCATAATTGTATACCACCTCCCCGTGGTTTTTTTTTTTCTTTCTTCTTTGTACATACTACTATAGTATAGTAGCTTACTGTAGCAGTCTGCGGTGCTGCTGAGCTGACAGTGTCCAGCAGGTCCGTCATCAGTCATTACATAATAAATATATATACCTGTCCGGCTGCAGTACTAGTGATACTATATATACATATATATTGATTTCATCTCATTATCATCCAGTCTATATTAGCAGCAGACACAGTATGTTAGTCCACGGCTGTAGCTACCTCTGTGTCGGCACTCGGCAGTCCATCCATAATTGTATACCACCTCCCCGTGGTTTTTTTTTTCTTTCTTCTTTGTACATACTACTATAGTATAGTAGCTTACTGTAGCAGTCTGCGGTGCTGCTGAGCTGACAGTGTCCAGCAGGTCCGTCATCAGTCATTACATAATAAATATATATACCTGTCCGGCTGCAGTACTAGTGATACTATATATACATATATATTGATTTCATCTCATTATCATCCAGTCTATATTAGCAGCAGACACAGTACGTTAGTCCACGGCTGTAGCTACCTCTGTGTCGGCACTCGGCAGTCCATCCATAATTGTATACCACCTCCCCGTGGTTTTTTTTTTTTCTTTCTTCTTTGTACATACTACTATAGTATAGTAGCTTACTGTAGCAGTCTGCGGTGCTGCTGAGCTGACAGTGTCCAGCAGGTCCGTCATCAGTCATTACATAATAAATATACATACCTGTCCGGCTGCAGTACTAGTGATATTATATTGATTTCATCTCATTATCATCCAGTCTATATTAGCAGCAGACACAGTACGTTAGTCCACGGCTATAGCTACCTCTGTGTCGGCACTCGGCAGTCCATCCATAAGTATACTAGTATCCATCCATCTCCATTGTTTACCTGAGGTGCCTTTTAGTTGTGCCTATTAAAATATGGAGAACAAAAATGTTGAGGTTCCAAAATTAGGGAAAGATCAAGATCCACTTCCACCTCGTGCTGAAGCTGCTGCCACTAGTCATGGCCGAGACCTTGAAATGCCAGCAACGTCGTCTGCCAAGGCCGATGCCCAATGTCATAGTACAGAGCATGTAAAATCCAAAACACCAAATATCAGTAAAAAAAGGACTCCAAAATCTAAAATCAAATTGTCGGAGGAGAAGCGTAAACTTGCCAATATGCCATTTACCACACGGAGTGGCAAGGAACGGCTGAGGCCCTGGCCTATGTTCATGGCTAGTGGTTCAGCTTCACATGAGGATGGAAGCACTCAGCCTCTCGCTTGAAAAATGAAAAGACTCAAGCTGGCAAAAGCACCGCAAAGAACTGTGCGTTCTTCGAAATCCCAAATCCACAAGGAGAGTCCGACTCCAATTGTGTCGGTTGCGATGCCTGACCTTCCCAACACTGGACGTGAAGAGCATGCGCCTTTCACCATTTGCAAGCCCCCTGCAAGTGCTGGAAGGAGCACCCGCAGTCCAGTTCCTGATAGTCAGATTGAAGATGTCAGTGTTGAAGTACACCAGGATGAGGAGGATATGGGTGTTGCTGGCGCTGGGGAGGAAATTGACCAGGAGGATTCTGATGGTGAGGTGGTTTGTTTAAGTCAGGCACCCGGGGAGACACCTGTTGTCCGTGGGAGGAATAGGGCCATTGACATGCCTGGTCAAAATACCAAAAAAATCAGCTCTTCGGTGTGGAAGTATTTCACCAGAAATGCGGACAACATTTGTCAAGCCGTGTGTTGCCTTTGTCAAGCTGTAATAAGTAGGGGTAAGGACGTTAACCACCTCGGAACATCCTCCCTTATACGTCACCTGCAGCGCATTCATAATAAGTCAGTGACAAGTTCAAAAACTTTGGGTGACAGCGGAAGCAGTCCACTGACCACTAAATCCCTTCCTCTTGTAACCAAGCTCACGCAAACCACCCCACCAACTCCCTCAGTGTCAATTTCCTCCTTCCCCAGGAATGCCAATAGTCCTGCAGGCCATGTCACTGGCAATTCTGACGATTCCTCTCCTGCCTGGGATTCCTCCGATGCATCCTTGCGTGTAACGCCTACTGCTGCTGGCGCTGCTGTTGTTGCTGCTGGGAGTCGATGGTCATCCCAGAGGGGAAGTCGTAAGCCCACTTGTACTACTTCCAGTAAGCAATTGACTGTCCAACAGTCCTTTGCGAGGAAGATGAAATATCACAGCAGTCATCCTGCTGCAAAGCGGATAACTGAGGCCTTGACAACTATGTTGGTGTTAGACGTGCGTCCGGTATCCTCCGTTAGTTCACAGGGAACTAGACAATTTCTTGAGGTAGTGTGCCCCCGTTACCAAATACCATCTAGGTTCCACTTCTCTAGGCAGGCGATACCGATAATG
The DNA here is from genome assembly GCF_028390025.1 of Pseudophryne corroboree. Lineage (NCBI taxonomy): Eukaryota > Metazoa > Chordata > Amphibia > Anura > Myobatrachidae > Pseudophryne > Pseudophryne corroboree. The sequence goes on from NC_086453.1 coordinate 106,152,832, forward strand.
TACACGGACGTCAGAAAAAGACTCACCAGTGTCCTAAAAAATGCAGTTGTACCCAATGTCCACTTAACCACGGACATGTGGACAAGTGGAGCAGGGCAGGGTCAGGACTATATGACTGTGACAGCCCACTGGGTAGATGTATGGACTCCCGCCGCAAGAACAGCAGCGGCGGCACCAGTAGCAGCATCTCGCAAACGCCAACTCTTTCCTAGGCAGGCTACGCTTTGTATCACCGCTTTCCAGAATACGCACACAGCTAAAAACCTCTTACGGCAACTGAGGAAGATCATCGCAGAATGGCTTACCCCAATTGGACTCTCCTGTGGATTTGTGGCATCGGACAACGCCAGCAATATTGTGTGTGCATTAAATATGGGCAAATTCCAGCACGTCCCATGTTTTGCACATACCTTGAATTTGGTGGTGCAGAATTTTTTAAAAAACGACAGGGGCGTGCAAGAGATGCTGTCGGTGGCCAGAAGAATTGCGGGACACTTTCGGCGTACAGGCACCACGTACAGAAGACTGGAGCACCACCAAAAACAACTGAACCTGCCCTGCCATCATCTGAAGCAAGAAGTGGTAACGAGGTGGAATTCAACCCTCTATATGCTTCAGAGGTTGGAGGAGCAGCAAAAGGCCATTCAAGCCTATGCAATTGAGCACGATATAGGAGGTGGAATGCACCTGTCTCAAGCGCAGTGGAGAATGATTTCAACATTGTGCAAGGTTCTGATGCCCTTTGAACTTGCCACACGTGAAGTCAGTTCAGACACTGCCAGCTTGAGTCAGGTCATTCCCCTCATCAGGCTTTTGCAGAAGAAGCTGGAGACATTGAAGGAGGAGCTAACACGGAGCGATTCCGCTAGGTATGTGGGACTTGTGGATGGAGCCCTTAATTCGCTTAACAAGGATTCACGGGTGGTCAATCTGTTGAAATCAGAGCACTACATTTTGGCCACCGTGCTCGATCCTAGATTTAAAGCCTACCTTGGATCTCTCTTTCCGGCAGACACAAGTCTGCTGGGGTTCAAAGACCTGCTGGTGACAAAATTGTCAAGTCAAGCGGAACGCGACCTGTCAACATCTCCTCCTTCACATTCTCCCGCAACTGGGGGTGCGAGGAAAAGGCTCAGAATTCCGAGCCCACCCGCTGGCGGTGATGCAGGGCAGTCTGGAGCGACTGCTAATGCTGACATCTGGTCCGGACTGAAGGACCTGACAACGATTACGGACATGTCGTCTACTGTCACTGCATATGATTCTCTCACCATTGAAAGAATGGTGGAGGATTATATGAGTGACCGCATCCAAGTAGGCACGTCACACAGTCCGTACTTATACTGGCAGGAAAAAGAGGCAATTTGGAGGCCCTTGCACAAACTGGCTTTATTCTACCTAAGTTGCCCTCCCACAAGTGTGTACTCCGAAAGAGTGTTTAGTGCCGCCGCTCACCTTGTCAGCAATCGGCGTACGAGGTTACATCCAGAAAATGTGGAGAAGATGATGTTCATTAAAATGAATTATAATCAATTCCTCCGTGGAGACATTCACCAGCAGCAATTGCCTCCACAAAGTACACAGGGAGCTGAGATGGTGGATTCCAGTGGGGACGAATTGATAATCTGTGAGGAGGGGGATGTACACGGTGATATATCGGAGGATGATGATGAGGTGGAGATCGTGCCTCTGTAGAGCCAGTTTGTGCAAGGAGCGATTAATTGCTTCTTTTTTGGTGGGGGTCCAAACCAACCCGTCATTTCAGTCACAGTCGTGTGGCAGACCCTGTCACTGAAATGATGGGTTGGTTAAAGTGTGCATGTCCTGTTTATACAACATAAGGGTGGGTGGGAGGGCCCAAGGACAATTCCATCTTGCACCTCTTTTTTCTTTAATTTTTCTTAATTTAATTAATTAATTAATTTTTCTTAATTTAATTTTTTGCGTCATGTGCTGTTTGGGGAGGGTTTTTTGGAAGGGCCATCCTGCGTGCCACTGCAGTGCCACTCCTAGATGGGCCCGGTGTTTGTGTCGGCCACTAGGGTCGCTTATCTTACTCACACAGCTACCTCATTGCGCCTCTTTTTTTCTTTGCGTCATGTGCTGTTTGGGGAGGGTTTTTTGGAAGGGCCATCCTGTGTGCCACTGCAGTGCCACTCCTAGATGGGCCCGGTGTTTGTGTCGGCCACTAGGGTCGCTTATCTTACTCACACAGCTACCTCATTGCGCCTCTTTTTTTCTTTGCGTCATGTGCTGTTTGGGGAGGGTTTTTTGGAAGGGCCATCCTGCGTGCCACTGCAGTGCCACTCCTAGATGGGCCCGGTGTTTGTGTCGGCCACTAGGGTCGCTTATCTTACTCACACAGCTACCTCATTGCGCCTCTTTTTTTCTTTGCGTCATGTGCTGTTTGGGGAGGGTTTTTTGGAAGGGCCATCCTGCGTGCCACTGCAGTGCCACTCCTAGATGGGCCCGGTGTTTGTGTCGGCCACTAGGGTCGCTTATCTTACTCACACAGCTACCTCATTGCGCCTCTTTTTTTCTTTGCGTCATGTGCTGTTTGGGGAGGGTTTTTTGGAAGGGCCATCCTGCGTGCCACTGCAGTGCCACTCCTAGATGGGCCCGGTGTTTGTGTCGGCCACTAGGGTCGCTTATCTTACTCACACAGCTACCTCATTGCGCCTCTTTTTTTCTTTGCGTCATGTGCTGTTTGGGGAGGGTTTTTTGGAAGGGCCATCCTGCGTGCCACTGCAGTGCCACTCCTAGATGGGCCCGGTGTTTGTGTCGGCCACTAGGGTCGCTTATCTTACTCACACAGCTACCTCATTGCGCCTCTTTTTTTCTTTGCGTCATGTGCTGTTTGGGGAGGGTTTTTTGGAAGGGCCATCCTGCGTGCCACTGCAGTGCCACTCCTAGATGGGCCCGGTGTTTGTGTCGGCCACTAGGGTCGCTTATCTTACTCACACAGCTACCTCATTGCGCCTCTTTTTTTCTTTGCGTCATGTGCTGTTTGGGGAGGGTTTTTTGGAAGGGCCATCCTGCGTGCCACTGCAGTGCCACTCCTAGATGGGCCCGGTGTTTGTGTCGGCCACTAGGGTCGCTTATCTTACTCACACAGCTACCTCATTGCGCCTCTTTTTTTCTTTGCGTCATGTGCTGTTTGGGGAGGGTTTTTTGGAAGGGCCATCCTGCGTGCCACTGCAGTGCCACTCCTAGATGGGCCCGGTGTTTGTGTCGGCCACTAGGGTCGCTTATCTTACTCACACAGCTACCTCATTGCGCCTCTTTTTTTCTTTGCGTCATGTGCTGTTTGGGGAGGGTTTTTTGGAAGGGACATCCTGCGTGACACTGCAGTGCCACTCCTAGATGGGCCCGGTGTTTGTGTCGGCCACTAGGGTCGCTCAGCTTACTCACACAGCTACCTCATTGCGCCTCTTTTTTTCTTTGCGTCATGTGCTGTTTGGGGAGGGTTTTTTGGAAGGGACATCCTGCGTGACACTGCAGTGCCACTCCTAGATGGGCCAGGTGTTTGTGTCGGCCACTAGGGTCGCTTAGCTTACTCACACAGCTACCTCATTGCGCCTCTTTTTTTCTTTGCGTCATGTGCTGTTTGGGGAGGGTTTTTTGGAAGGGACATCCTGCGTGACACTGCAGTGCCACTCCTAGATGGGCCAGGTGTTTGTGTCGGCCACTAGGGTCGCTTAGCTTAGTCATCCAGCGACCTCGGTGCAAATTTTAGGACTAAAAATAATATTGTGAGGTGTGAGGTATTCAGAATAGACTGAAAATGAGTGGAAATTATGGTTTTTGAGGTTAATAATACTTTGGGATTAAAATGACCCCCAAATTCTATGATTTAAGCTGTTTTTTAGGGTTTTTTGAAAAAAACACCCGAATCCAAAACACACCCGAATCCGACAAAAAAAATTCGGTAAGGTTTTGCCAAAACGCGTTCGAACCCAAAACACGGCCGCGGAACCGAACCCAAAACCAAAACACAAAACCCGAAAAATTTCCGGTGTTCATCACTAGTTCAAAGACCTGCTGGTGAGAAAATTGTCAAGTCAAGCGGAACGTGACCCGTCAACAGCTCCTCCTTCACATTCTCTCGCAACTGGGGGTGCGAGGAAAAGGCTAAGAATTCCGAGCCCACCCGCTGGCGGTGATGCAGAGCAGTCTGGAGCGAGTGCTGACATCTGGTCCGGACTGAAGGACCTGCCAACGATTACTGACATGTCGTCTACTGTCACTGCATATGATTCTGTCACCATTGAAAGAATGGTGGAGGATTATATGAGTGACCGCATCCAAGTAGGCACGTCAGACAGTCCGTACGTATACTGGCAGCAAAAAGAGGCAATTTGGAGGCCCTTGCAGAAACTGGCTTTATTCTACCTAAGTTGCCCTCCCTCCAGTGTGTACTCCGAAAGAGTGTTTAGTGCAGCCGCTCACCTTGTCAGCAATCGGCGTACGAGGTTACTTCCAGAAAATGTGGAGAAGATGATGTTCATTAAAATGAATTATAATCAATTCCTCCGTGGAGACATTCACCAGCAGCAATTGCCTCCAGAAAGTACACGGGGACCTGAGATGGTGGATTCCAGTTGTTATGCACACCAGTGCCTGCAGGAAAGTACTAGTGTTTGAACTGTTATGCAAAACAAATGGACTCACAGACAAACTGGGGAATATGACATAACGTACACAGAAGGTGATAGGGTAACAAAATACACACACAGTGAACAGAGAAGCCCAGAGGCTAAGGAACTGGGTATCTCCCTTGTATTAGAACTGCTCAGATGTAAAAAGCAAGATGTTGTGTTTTAATACGTAGAGAACCCGAAATGCTGTTGCTAAGGGCAACAGCAAAACCCTAAAGGGTTACCAACGGGTGTGGCAGTAAACTCCTTGGTCAGAGATGGAATGATAGACACAAGGAGAGCCTCCACAATCCTGATTCTCACTTGCAGTGCACAGGTTTAAGCTTACTGCCACTAAACTGACCCCTGACACCTAGCACAGTGAGACAGGATTAGACAGGCAAGTGTTAGAATACAGCCGCAAACTTGCTAAGTTCACAGAGTAATAACAGAACCCCAGCAAGCTAAACGACTGACTCCAGTCTTACTGCTAGGTCTGGATTGGCAGAGTGTAATACCAAATCCCCAGGCCTATTTGCAGTAAGCAACAAACAAATACAAAGCTACACAGTACTGGCTAACTTTCATGAACTGACTAACCAACAGAGATTCAGCAGCATCTGCTTACCCTGAAAAGAGGCCTTAAAAAGCAGGTGCTGTCCACGCCCCACTCAGACCTCACAGACTGTGAGCACAAAAACCAGCACCGGATCCCCTGCCGTGCACAGAGCCTATAACCACTGCACAGCAAAAGACCCGAACCGGAGTATCAGCTGCGCTCAGGTTACTCCACTAGCACTTGTCTCCCGGTTGCCATGACGACGTGGCAGCACAGGGCAGGAGACCCTAACAGTACCCCCCCTCTGACGAGGGGTCAAAGAACCCCTACCACCGGGTTTATCGGGGAACTGCGAGAAGAAAGAGCGTATCAGTCTGGGGGCATGAAGATCACAACTGCGCACCCACGACCGCTCCTCCGGGCCATACCCCTTCCAGTGCACCAAAAATGACAGCCGACCCCGAACCACCTTGGAGTCAAGAATCCTTTCAACAACAAACTCCCTCTGGCCACGTATCAGAAGAGGGGAAGGTCTTCCACTGGAAGAAGGATTACTAATCGCCCGTTTTAAAAGGGAACAATGAAATGTTTTATTGATACCCAAAGAACGGGGCAGATCTAACTGAAATGCCACCGGATTGATAACCCTGGTGATCTTATAAGGGCCGATGAACCGGGGCCCTAACTTATGAGATGGCTGTCTCAACTTCAAATTCTTGGTAGACAACCAGACGAAGTCTCCTAATTTGAAGCTGCAGGGTCTTTTCCGCTTATCAAAAACCCTTTTGGTCACTAATGACACAGACACAAGGGCTTTCTTCACTTTCCGCCAAATACCTCTAAGGACCGAAACCACAGAGGAACCACCAGGCGTGGAGTCCAGGGGGTCAAAAGAATTGGCCTTAGGATGATGCCCATACACACAAAGGAAGGGAGAGATCCCTGTAGCAGAGTGAGCCGCGTTGTTATAGGCAAACTCCGCCATGGACAGATGAGCAACCCAGTCAGTCTGACACTTGGAGACATAACACCTGAGGAACTGCTCCAAGGACTGGTTCACCCTTTCAGTCTGCCCATTAGACTGCGGATGGTAGCCTGACGACAAGCTGACAGAAATCTGGAGATCGGAACAAAATGCCCTCCAGAATTTGGCCACAAACTGGGATCCGCGGTCAGAGACCACATCAAGTGGCAACCCGTGGAGACGCACAACATGCAGCATAAATAATTCAGACAGGCGTCTGGCTGATGGCAGCCCAACCAGTGGAACGAAGTGCGCCATCTTCGAAAACCTGTCAACGACAACCCAGATGGCTGTCATCCCCGAGGATTTGGGCAAGTCCACCACAAAATCCATTGAAATGTGGGTCCATGGCTTAGATGGGATAGAGAGTGGATGTAATGGGCCAACAGGAACCCCTCTAGGAGTCTTATTTCGGGCACAGATGTCACATGCCCGAACCCACTGATCCACATCCTTAGCCACCGAGGGCCACCACACCGCCCTAGATAGCAACTCCCGAGTTCTGGCAATACCCGGGTGACCTGCCGACTTCTTGGCATGGAATTCCAGGAACACTCGCTGTCTTAACCTAGGAGGCACAAACAAAAGACCTACCGGAAGGTCTGGAGGAGCCTGCTCCTGTGCTCTAAGGACTAATGATAAGAGGTCCTGGGTAATGCCCACTTTAATACATGATGGGGAAACAATGGGCAACGGCTCCTCGGTGGTCTCCTGGATTGGAGCAAAACTCTGCGAGAGCGCATCAGCCTTGATGTTTTTTGACCCAGGGCGATATGTTATCAAAAAATTAAAGCGAGCAAAAAACAAAGCCCATCGTGCCTGCCTGGCATTGAGACGCTTCGCTGACTCTAAATATGCCAGATTCTTATGGTCAGTGAGAATTGAGACCACAAACTTAGCCCCCTCAAGCCAGTGTCTCCACTCCTCGAGTGCATCCTTAATAGCCAACAATTCCCGGTTACCCACGTCATAATTCATCTCGGCAGGCGAAAATTTACGGGAAAAGTAAGCACAGGGATGAAGGCGATTATCAGACACTCCCATCTGAGAAAGCACTGCCCCAATACCCATCTCAGAGGCATCCACCTCCACCACAAAAGGACGCTCTGGATCTGGGTGTCGCAGCACCTTGGCCGAAACAAATGCCCTTTTGAGACGGGCAAAAGCCGCTTTAGCCTCACAAGACCAGTGAGCAACATCCGCCCCTTTCTTAGTGAGTGCCACCAAGGGCGCCACTATAGACGAAAATCCAGTGATAAATCGTCTATAAAAATTCGCAAAGCCCAGGAAACGCTGAAGCGCCTTCAAACTAGTGGGCTGCACCCAATCCAGGACTGCCTGTACCTTGGAACCCTCCATTTGGAAACCTTCTGGGGAGATAATATATCCTAGAAATGCGATTTGCTGAACTTCAAATTCGCACTTCTCCAGCTTCGCCCCAAGCCGGTGGTCTCTGAGTTTCTGGAGGACTAAGCGTACATGCTTCCGATGTTCCTCCAGGGAATGGGAGAAGATTAGGATGTCATCTAAGTATACAACTAAGAATCTATCCAAATATTCCCTGAGCACATCATTCATGAAATCCTGGAAGACTGCCGGGGCATTACAGAGCCCAAAAGGCATCACCAAATATTCATAATGCCCTGAGTGGGTATTAAAGGCAGTCTTCCATTCATCCCCCTCTCTTATTCGGATTAGATTGTACGCACCGCGTAGGTCAATCTTAGAAAAAATGGTGGCAGTACGAAGCTGGTCAAACAAGACCGAAATGAGAGGCAGTGGGTATGAGTTTTTAATCGTGATACGGTTCAATTCCCTGAAGTCGATGCAGGGTCGCAACGAACCGTCCTTTTTACCCACGAAGAAGAACCCCGACCCAACTGGAGACTGTGAAGGTCTGATAAATCCCTTAGCCAAGTTCTCCTGAATGTACTCTGCCATAGCCTGAGTCTCAGGACGTGACAGGGAGTACAACCTGCTCTTGGGAAGCTTAGCATTTGGCAACAAATCAATGGCACAGTCATAGGGGCGATGGGGAGGTAGTACCTCTGCAACTTTTTTGGAGAACACGTCCGCAAAATCTGCATAACACCCTGGCAATCCTGGCAAACTTAGCTGCGAGAGCCTGACTGGAAGGCTCAAGCAACTCCTGAAACAATCAGTACCCCAACTAAGAATCTCCCCAGAGACCCAGTCAAATTGAGGATTGTGGGCCCTTAACCAGGGTAACCCCAACACCAATGGGGCAAAAGTACAGACAGTCACATAAAAGGACAATTTTTCAGAGTGTGTGGCTCCAATAAACAAAGAAATCTGGCTAGTGCAAGAGGTAATTTTACCTTGGGATAATGGTTCCCCGTTTAACCCACAAATCTCAATTTCCGATGCCAAGGGTACTAAGGGAACAGAGTGTTTTAGGGCGAATTGGCGGTCCATAAAAACCCCGTCGGCCCCACTGTCCACAAAGGCCTCAGTCTTGACAGTTTGACCGAGGATCTTCAAGGTCACCGGAATGATAAAAGTCTTCTTGGGAAATTCTGACTTCTGGCCTGACAGGATATTTCCCATCACCCTCAGGCCCTGAAGTTTTCCGGCTTTTCTGGGCATGATACTACCACATGACCTTTATTCCCACAGTACAAACACAACCCCTGCTGTCTCCTCCGCGTCTTCTCACGCGAGGAGAGGCGGGTAGCCCCAATCTGCATAGGCTCCTCAGAAAATTCCTCAGAGTCTGAGGTTCCCTTGGGAAGGAAGGAAATCTCAGTCTCCCTTTCAAGCCTACGCTCTCTCAGCCGTCTATCCACCCGGATGGATAACTGCATGAGCTGATCCAAGCTATCAGGCAAGGGATATTGTACCAGTTGGTCCTTTATCTGGTTAGAAAGACCTCTTCGGTACTGGTGTCTCAGGGCTGGGTCATTCCACTGGGTATCATGGGCCAACCTCCGAAACTCCGTACAGTAAACCTCAACTGGCCTTCGCCCTTGCTTAAGGATCGAAATCTGAGCCTCGGCTGAGGCCGTCTTGTCAGGGTCATCATACAACATGCCCAGTGCCGTAAAAAAAGCATCAACACTTTTAAGCGACGGACAGTCAGGCTGCAACCCATATGCCCAGACCTGTGGGTCTCCTTGTAGCAAGGAAATCACTATGCCCACCCGCTGAATCTCCGACCCAGAAGACTGAGGCCTAAGCCGGAAGTATAGCTTGCAGCTCTCCTTGAAACAAAAGAACTGCGAGCGATCTCCAGAAAAACGATCCGGGAGATTTACTTTCGGCTCCTTAACCCCTGCAGGTGCTGCTGCTGCGGGAGCTCCGCCAGCAGCCTGGGAGGTGTGCATTTTAATGGACAAATCATTAAATTGCCGAGTCAGGACCTGCACCTGATCGACCACCTGTTGCAACGTATTTTGAGGGGTATGCTCCATATTCCCACAAAATTTCAACAGGAGTATTAGGCTGCTGAATATGTTATGCACACCAGTGCCTGCAGGAAAGTACTAGTGTTTGAACTGTTATGCAAAACAAATGGACTCACAGACAAACTGGGGAATATGACATAACGTACACAGAAGGTGATAGGGTAACAAAATACACACACAGTGAACAGAGAAGCCCAGAGGCTAAGGAACTGGGTATCTCCCTTGTATTAGAACTGCTCAGATGTAAAAAGCAAGATGTTGTGTTTTAATACGTAGAGAACCCGAAATGCTGTTGCTAAGGGTAACAGCAAAACCCTAAAGGGTTACCAACGGGTGTGGCAGTAAACTCCTTGGTCAGAGATGGAATGATAGACACAAGGAGAGCCTCCACAATCCTGATTCTCACTTGCAGTGCACAGGTTTAAGCTTACTGCCACTAAACTGACCCCTGACACCTAGCACAGTGAGACAGGATTAGACAGGCAAGTGTTAGAATACAGCCGCAAACTTGCTAAGTTCACAGAGTAATAACAGAACCCCAGCAAGCTAAACGACTGACTCCAGTCTTACTGCTAGGTCTGGATTGGCAGAGTGTAATACCAAATCCCCAGGCCTATTTGCAGTAAGCAACAAACAAATACAAAGCTACACAGTACTGGCTAACTTTCATGAACTGACTAACCAACAGAAATTCAGCAGCATCTGCTTACCCTGAAAAGAGGCCTTAAAAAGCAGGTGCTGTCCACGCCCCACTCAGACCTCACAGACTGTGAGCACAAAAACCAGCACCGGATCCCCTGCCGTGCACAGAGCCTATAACCACTGCACAGCAAAAGACCCGAACCGGAGTATCAGCTGCGCTCAGGTTACTCCACTAGCACTTGTCTCCCGGTTGCCTTGACGACGTGGCAGCACAGGGCAGGAGACCCTAACACCAGTGGGGACGAATTAATAATCTGTGAGGAGGGGGATGTACACAGTGAAAGGGGTGATGAATCGGACGATGATGATGAGGTGGACATCTTGCCTCTGTAGAGCCAGTTTGTGCAAGGAGAGATTGATTGCTTCTTTTTTGGTGGGGGCCCAAACCAACCAGTCATTTCAGTCACAGTCGTGTGGCAGACCCTGCCGCTGAAATGATGGGTTCGTTGTCCTGTTTATACAACATAAGGGTGGGTGGGAGGGCCCAAGGACAATTCCATCTTGCACCTCTTTTTTCTTTCATTTTTCTTTGCATCATGTGCTGTTTGGGGACTATTTTTTTCAAGTGCCATCCTGTCTGACACTGCAGTGCCACTCCTAGATGGGCCAGGTGTTTGTGTCGGCCACTAGGGTCGCTTAGCTTAGTCACACAGCTACCTCATTGCGCCTCTTTTTTTCTTTGCATCATGTGCTGTTTGGGTACTATTTTTTTCAAGTGCCATCCTGTCTGACACTGCAGTGCCACTCCAAAACTCTGCACTGTACTCCTCCTATATAATACTGCTGGTCCCCAGTCCCCACAATAAAGCAGTGTGAGCACAGATATATGCAGCACACTGAGCACAGATATGGAGCGTTTTCAGGCAGAGAACGTATAATACTGGTGGTCACTGGTCAGCAAAACTCTGCACTGTACTCCTCCTATAATACTGCTGGTCCCCAGAATAAAGATATTTGCAGCCCCCTGAAAGTTCTGAAACAAAGTGAGAGGACGCCAGCCACGTCCTCTCACTATCATTTCCAATGCACGAGTGAAAAATGGCGGCGACGCGCGGCTCCTTATATAGAATCCGAATCTCGCGAGAATCCGACAGCGGGATGATGACGTTCGGGCGCGCTCGGGTTAACCGAGCAAGGCGGGAAGATTCGAATCTGCCTCGGACCGGTGTAAAATGGGTGAAGTTCGGGGGGGTTCGGATTCCGAGGAACCGAACCCGCTCATCACTAGTACACACTGGCCGATATATTGGCCGTTCTCTTGAACGGCCGATATATCGCGGGTCCGTCGGCCAGTGTGTACGGCTGATACGTCTGTGAACTCCGTCTTTCACAGACGTATTGAGTCGGCCCCGCAGCACAGCCGACAGCCAATATATCTACCAATATATTGGCGCGTCGCTGTGTGTGTATGGGCGGTCGTCCGACCACCCGTACACATGCTGCGGCGGGCGGCGGTGATTGACAGCTGAACTGGGCGGGCGTGTGTACACGCCCGCCCAGTTCATGACATCAGTCCCCGATGGATCGGGCAGTGTGTATGCTCAAAACACTGCCCGATCCGTGCATAGATATATCAATATCAATTGATCGGCAGATATATCTACCAGTGTGTACCCACCTTAAGAGTCTTTTATTACAAGTTGTGTGGCGTGCCGCCCTGGTGGATCTACTTGTCGGTCAGAGCCCGACATTGGGAGGCACCAGTGCAAGTTTATTACAGTAAAAGGCAGCTGGGAATGCCACCTTACAGTATACATATTTACACACACACACACACACACACACACACACACACACACACACACACACACACACACACACACACGTGTGTGTGTGTGTGTGTGTGTGTGTGTGTGTGTATATATATATATATATATACATACATACACATGTATATATGTATGCATGTTATATATGTATATATATATATATATATATATATATATATGTATATATATGTACATAATACAGCCATACAGCCAGCCTTACATTTTTTTTATGTACTTTTGTTCCTGGCAGGCTGCACAGCCACAGATAATCTTCTGCCTAGGAGAGCTGGCTGAGACTCGGTGCTGGCTGCTGCCTCCACGCGCCGTCCTCCAGTTCTTCCCTGCACCCTGCGCGGCCAGCCAATGACTGAGCCGCAGGCTGCTGCTCCTCAGATTATTGGACAGCTGAGCCGTCGCTCAGCTGTCCTTCTCTTTACAGGCACTCCCTGCGTGAGGTCGCGGCCAGCCTTTTCAATGCAGTGGAGCCGGGAGCCGGAGCCAGAGCCATCAGGGACAGCTGAGCTGTCCTGCGGCTACACGTGGCGCCGGCTCCAGGGAGCGTAGCGCAATACCGCAGATCGGAACACAGATCCGATCTGCGGCGGGGGGCCCTTTTAAAAAAGGGGGCCCGGGGTACTTATCCCCGGGGCCCCCCTCTTAATCCGGCTCTGCCAACAGCCATACTCACCTAAAGTCGGAGGTCCTGCCAGCTTTCCTTACCTGGAGGCTGGGATCCAAATGCTTTTGCTGACATACTCCTTTGAGCTCGGCAGCCATACTCACCTAAAGGCAGGGGTCCTGTGTGCTTTACTTACCTGCAGGTTGGGATCCAAACAGTTTTATTTACCTCCTTGGATCACGGAAGCCATATTCACCTAAAGGTGTGGGTCAGGTCTGCTTTCTTCCCTAAATGCTGGGATCCATGTTGTTTTGCTTACCTATTCCTTGGAGTCCGGCAGCCATACTTACATAAAGGTGGGGGTTCTGTCCGCTTTACTTAGCTGGAGGCTGGGATCCAAACAGTTTTACCTACCTCCTTTGATCCCAGCAGCCATACTCACCTAAAGGCGGGGGTCATGTCAGCTTTTTCTTGTTTTCTAAATGCTGGAAATCAAATGGTTTTACTTACCGCCTTGTAGACGGCAGCCATACTCACCTAAAGGTGAAGAGTCCTGTCCGCTTCACTTACCTGAAGCCTGATCTCCAAGTGCTTTTACTTACCTACTCTTGGAGCCTGGTAGCATACTCAAGTAATGCAAGTGGTCCTGTCCGCTTTATTTACCTGAGTGTTGATATCCTTGCGGTTTTACTTACCAACTTGGAGCAGGTAGCAAAAATCACGTAAAGGAAGAGGTCCTGTCCGCTTCACTTACCTGAAGCCCAAAATCCAAATGCATTTACTTACCTACTAAATGGAGTCTGGCAGCCATACTCACCTAAAGGCGGGGGTCAGGTCTGCGTTTCTTACCTAAATACTGGGATCCAAATAACTTTACTTACCTCCTTGTAGCCTGAAGCAATACTCACCTAAAGTTGGGGATCCTGTTAGCTTTTCTTACCTGGAGGATGGGGTCCAAATAGTTTTACTCACCTTGTTGTAGCTGGCAGCAATACTTCCCTAAAGGCGGAAGCCCTGTCTGCTTTACTAACCTAGGAGCTGGGATCCAAATGCCTTTACTTTAGTGATGAGCGGGTTCGGTTTCTCGGAAACCGAACCCCCCCGAACTTCACCCTTTTTACACGGGTCCGAGCCATACTCGGATTCTCCCGTATGGCTCGGGTAACCCGAGCGCGCCTGAACATCATCATCCCCCTGTCGGATTCTCGCGAGATTCGGATTCTATATAAGCAGCCGCGCGTCGACGCCATTTTCACTCGTGCATTGGAAATGTTAGGGAGAGGACGTGGCTGGCGTCCTCTCCGTTATTGTTGAACTTGATTGTGCACTATTGCTTAATTGTGGGGAGGGCTGGGGAGCAGCTGTATAATATAGGAGTACAGTGCAGAGTTTTGCTGATCAGTGACCACCAGTTTTATCCATTCTCTGCCTGAAAAAAATGCTCCATATCTGTGCTCAGTGTGCTGCATATATCTGTGCTCACACTGCTTAATTGTGGGGAGGGCTGGGGAGCAGCTGTATAATATAGGAGGAGTACAGTGCAGAGTTTTGCTGATCAGTGACCACCAGTTTAATCCGTTCTCTGCCTGAAAAAAACGCTCCATATCTGTGCTCAGTGTGCTGCATATATCTGTGCTCACACTGCTTAATTGTGGGGACTGGGGAGCAGCTGTATTATATAGCAGGAGTACAGTGCAGAGTTTTGCTGACGGTGACCACCAGTATACGTTGTCTGCCTGAAAAATACTCCATATCTGTGCTCAGTGTGCTGCTTTATTGTGGGGACTGGGGACCACCAGTATAATATTATTTAGGAGGAGTACAGTGCAGAGTTTTGCTGACCAGTGACCACCAGTATATAATATATAGCATTACGGTACAGTAGGCAACTGCTGTACCTACCTCTGTGTCTTCATTAAGTATACTATCCATCTACATTCTATACCTGTGGTGCATTTTAGTTTTGCAGTTTGCTGACACAGTGACCACCAGTATACTATATATAGCAGTACGGTACGGAAGGCCACTGCTGTACCTACCTCTGTGTCGTCATTAAGTATACTGTCCATCTACATTCTATACCTGTGGTGCATTTTAGTTTTGCAGTTTGCTGACACAGTGACCACCAGTATACTATATATAGCAGTACGGTACGGAAGGCCACTGCTGTACCTACCTCTGTGTCGTCATTAAGTATACTATCCATCTACATTCTATACCTGTGGTGCATTTTAGTTTTGCAGTTTGCTGACACAGTGACCACCAGTATACTATATATAGCAGTACGGTACGGAAGGCCACTGCTGTACCTACCTCTGTGTCGTCATTAAGTATACTATCCATCTACATTTTATACCTGTGGTGCATTTTAGTTTTGCAGTTTGCTGACACAGTGACCACCAGTATACTATATATAGCAGTACGGTACGGAAGGCCACTGCTGTACCTACCTCTGTGTCGTCATTAAGTATACTATCCATCTACATTCTATACCTGTGGTGCATTTTAGTTTTGCAGTTTGCTGACACAGTGACCACCAGTATACTATATATAGCAGTACGGTATGGAAGGCCACTGCTGTACCTACCTCTGTGTTGTCATTAGGTATACTATCCATCTACATTCTATACCTGTGGTGCATTTTAGTTTTGCAGTTTGCTGACACAGTGACCACCAGTATACTATATATAGCAGTACGGTACGGAAGGCAACTGCTGTACCTACCTCTGTGTCGTCATTAAGTATACTATCCATCTACATTCTATACCTGTGGTGCATTTAAGTTTTGCAGTTTGCTGACACAGTGACCACCAGTATACTATATATAGCAGTACGGTACGGAAGGCCACTGCTCTACCTACCTCTGTGTCGTCATTAAGTATACTATCCATCTACATTCTATACCTGTGGTGCATTTTAGTTTTGCAGTTTGCTGACACAGTGACCACCAGTATACTATATATAGCAGTACGGTACGGAAGGCCACTGCTCTACCTACCTCTGTGTCGTCATTAAGTATACTATCCATCTACATTATGTACCTGTGGTGCATTTTAGTTTTGCAGTTTGCTGACACAGTGACCACCAGTATATATAGCAGTACGGTACGGAAGGCCACTGCTCTACCTACCTCTGTGTCGTCATTAAGTATACTATCCATCTACATTCTATACCTGTGGTGCATTTTAGTTTTGCAGTTTGCTGACACAGTGATCACCAGTATATATAGTAGTACGGTACGGAAGGCCACTGCTCTACCTACCTCTGTGTCCTCAAGTATACTAGCTTAGTCACACAGCGACCTTGGTGCGCCTCTTTTTTTCTTTGCATCATGTGCTGTTTGGGGACAATTTTTTTGAAGTGCCATCCTGCCTGACACTGCAGTGCCACTCCTAGATGGGCCAGGCGTTTGTGTCGGCCACTTGTGTCGCTTAGCTTAGTCACACAGCGACCTTGGTGCGCCTCTTTTTTTCTTTGCATCATGTGCTGTTTGGGGACAATTTTTTTGAAGTGCCATCCTGCCTGACACTGCAGTGCCACTCCTAGATGGGCCAGGTGTTTGTGTCGGCCACTTGTGTCGCTTAGCTTAGTCACACAGCGACCTTGGTGCGCCTCTTTTTTTCTTTGCATCATGTGCTGTTTGGGGACAATTTTTTTTGAAGTGCCATCCTGCCTGACACTGCATTGCCACTCCTAGATGGGCCAGGTGTTTGTGTCGGCCACTTGTGTCGCTTAGCTTAGTCACACAGCGACCTTGGTGCGCCTCTTTTTTTCTTTGCATCATGTGCTATTTGGGGACTATTTTTTTGAAGTGCCATCCTGCCTGACACTGCAGTGCCACTCCTAGATGGGCCAGGCGTTTGTGTCGGCCACTTGTGTCGCTTAGCTTAGTCACACAGCGACCTTGGTGCGCCTCTTTTTTTCTTTGCATCATGTGCTGTTTGGGGACAATTTTTTTGAAGTGCCATCCTGCCTGACACTGCAGTGCCACTCCTAGATGGGCCAGGTGTTTGTGTCGGCCACTTGTGTCGCTTAGCTTAGTCACACAGCGACCTTGGTGCGCCTCTTTTTTTCTTTGCATCATGTGCTGTTTGGGGACAATTTTTTTGAAGTGCCATCCTGCCTGACACTGCAGTGCCACTCCTAGATGGGCCAGGTGTTTGTGTCGGCCACTTGTGTCGCTTAGCTTAGTCACACAGCGACCTTGGTGCGCCTCTTTTTTTCTTTGCATCATGTGCTGTTTGGGGACTATTTTTTTGAAGTGCCATCCTGCCTGACACTGCAGTGCCACTCCTAGATGGGCCAGGTGTTTGTGTCGGCCACTTGTGTCGCTTAGCTTAGCCATCCAGCGACCTCGGTGCAAATTTTAGGATAAAAATAATATTGTGAGGTGTGAGGTGTTCAGAATAGACTGGAAATTATGGTTATTGAGGTTAATAAAACTATGGGATCAAAATGACCCCCAAATTCTATGATTTAAGCTGTTTTTTAGGGTTTTTTGTAAAAAACACCCGAATCCAAAACACACCCGAATCCGACAAAAAAATTTCGGTGAGGTTTTGCCAAAACGCGTCCGAATCCAAAACACGGCCGCGGAACCGAATCCAAAACCAAAACACAAAACCCGAAAAATGTCCGGTGCACATCACTACTTTACTTACCTACTCCATGGAGTCCGGCAGCTATACTTATCTAAGGGGGTCATTCCGACCCATTCACACGCAGCGGTTTTTAGCTGCGGTGCGAATGGGTACGGAATGTGCATGCGCTGTGGCAACAGTGCGCGTGTGCACCGTTGCGGGTTACGTCGCTGCTAATGAAGGAAGCAGTCGCAGAGCCGACCACAAAGAAAATTGACAGGAAGAAGGCGGTCCAGGGTGGATCCGGACCATTTGGAGCCGTTTTCGGGGAGTGGTGAGGAAAATGCAGGCGTGTCAAGGAGAACGAAGGGCGGATGTCGGACGTCAAAGCCAGCTCCAGCATCACAGGGATCGTCGCACAGGGTAAGTAGGTATAGTCCTAGACTGCTTTTGCTTCAATTTTTTTTACCTTAGCAGGGCTGCACAAGCGATCGCAGCCCTGATAAGCTAAAATACACTCCCCCATAGGCGTGTACTAGTTGATCGCAGCAGCAGCAAAAAGTTGCTGGCTGCAATCAACTCGGAATGACCACCTAAATATGGTGGTTGTGTCCACTTTTCTTACCTTGGCGCTGGGATCCAAACAGTTTTACTTACCTCCTTGGAGCCTGCAGCCATACGCACGTAAAGAAGGAGGTCTTGTCTGCTTTACTTAGCTGAAGACTGAGATCTAAATGCTTTTACTTACCTTCTTAGAGCCCTGCTGCCATACTCACCTAAAGTTGGGGGTCCTGTCCGCTTTGCTTACCTGCAGAATGGGATCCAAACAGTTTTATTTACCTCCTTGGAGCCCAGCAGCCATACTTACATAAATGCAGAGCTCCTGTCCACTTTACTTACGTGAAGTCTGGGATACAAACAGTTTTACCTACCCGCATAGAGCCCAGCAGACATACTCACCTAAATGCGGGGGAAGGGGGGTGGTCAGGTCTGCCTTTTCCCCCCTCAATGCTGGGATCCAAAAGGTTTTGCTTACCTCCTACTAAACGGCAGCCATACTCACCTAAAGGTGAGGAGTCTAGTCCGCTTTACTTACCTGAAACCTGATTTCCAAATGCTTTTACTTTCCTATTTTTGGAGCTCAGCAGCCATACTCACCTAAAGGCAGGGGACCTGTCCACTTTTTTTTAACTGAGTATTGATATCCATGCGGTTTTACTTACCTTCTTGGAGCCGGCAGCAATACTCACCTAAAGGCGGAGGTCCAATACGCTTTACTTACCTGAAATCTGAGATCTAAATGCATGTAAATACCTATCCACGAAGTCCGGCAGCCATACTCACCTAAAGGCAGGGGTCAGTTCTGCTTTTTCCCCCTAAACGCTGGGATCCAAAAGGTTTTGCTTACCTCCTACTAGACGGCAGCCATACTCACCTAAAGGTGAGGAGTCCAGTCCGCTTTACTTTCCTGAAGCCTGATTTCCAAATGCTTTTACTTACCTATTGTTGGAGCTCGACAGCCATACTCACCTAAAGGCAGGGGACCTGTCCACTTATTTTAATTGAGTATTGATATCCATGCAGTTTTACTTACCTTCTTGGAGCCCATAGCAATACTCACCTAAAAGCGGAGGTCCTGTCCGCTTTACTTACCTGAACTCTGAGATCCAAATGCTTTTACTTACCTACTCCATGGAGTCCGGCAGCCATACTTACCTAGAGGCAGGACTTCTCTCCACTTTACTTACCTGGAGGCTGGGATGCACACAGTTTTACTTGACTCCTTGGAGCCCAGCAGCCATACTTACCTAAAGGCGGGGGTCAGGTCTGCATTTTTTACATAAATGCTGGGATCCAAACGGTTTTACTTACCTCCTTGTAGATGGCATGCGTACTCACCTAAAGGCATGGAGTCCAGTCTGCTTTACTTACCTGAAGCCTGAATTTCAAATACTTTTGCTTACCTACTCTTGGAGCCCAGCAGACATATTCACCTAAGGCAGTGGTCCTGTCCGCTTGATATACCTGAATGTTGACATCCATGTGGTTTTTACTTACCTCCTTGGAGCCGGCAGCAATACTCACCTAAAGGTGGAGGTCCTATCCGCTTCACTTAACTAAAGCATGAGATCCAAATGCTTTTACTTACCGACTCTATGGAGCCCAGCAGCCATACTCACCTAAACTCGGGGGTCCTGTCAGCTTTTCTTACCTGGAGGCTGGGATCCAAATGCTTTTACTTACATACTCCTTTGAGCCTGGCAGCCATACTCACCTAAAGGCAGAGGTCCTGTGTGCTTTACTTACCTGCAGGTTGGGATCCAAACAGTTTTATTTACCTCCTTGGATCCCGGCAGCAATATTCACCTAAAGGTGTGGGTCAGGTCTGCTTTCTTCCCTATATGCTGGGATCCATGCTGTTTTACTTACCTCCTTGGAGCCAGCAGCCATAATCACGTAAAGGAGGTGGTCCAGTCCGCTTTACTTACCTGAAGGCTGAGATCCAAATTCTTTTACTTACCTACTCCTTGGAGTCCGGCAGCCATACTTACATAAAGGCGGGGGGATCCTGTCCGCTTTACTTACCTGGCAGCTGGGATCCAAACAGTTTTACCTACCTCCTTTGAGCACAGCAGCCATACTCACCTAAAGGCCGGGGTCATGTCAGTTTTTTTGTTTCCTAAATGCTGGAAATCAAACAGTTTTACTTACTGCCTTGTAGACTGCAGCCATACTCACCTAAAGGTGGGGAGTCCAGTACGCTTTACTTACCTGAAGCCTGGCAGCTATATTCATGTAATGCAAGTGGTCCTGTCCGCTTTATTTACCTGAGTGTTGATATCCTTGCAGTTTTACTTACCTACTTGGAGCCGGTAACAATACTCACCTAAAGGAGGAGGTCCTGTCTGCTTTACTTACCTGAAGTCCGAAATCCAAATACATTTACTTATCTACTGAATGGAGTACGGCAGCCATACTCACCTAAAGTCTGGGATCAGGTCTGCTTTTCTTACCTAAATGCTGGGATCCAAGTAGTTTTACTTACCTCCTTGTAGGCGGCAGCAATACTCACCTAAAGTTGGGGATCCTGTTAGCTTTTCTTAACTGGAGGCTGGGATCCAAATAGTTTTACTCACCTCCTTCTAGCTGGCAGCAATACTTCCCTAAAGGCGGGAGTCCTGTCTGCTTTACTTACCTAGGGTTTGGGATCCAAATGCTTTTACTTACCTACTCCATGGAGACCGGCAGCCATACTCACCTAAATGCGATGGTTGTGTCCGCTTTTCTTACCTTGGCGCTGGGATCCAAACAGTTTTACTTACCTCCTTGGAGCCTGCAACCATACGCACGTAAAGAAGGAGGTCCTGTCTGCTTTACTTACCTGAAGACTGAGATCCAAATGCTTTTACTTACCTCTTTAGAGCCCAGCTGCCATACCCACCAAAAGGCGGGGATCCTGTCCGCTTTGCTTACCTGCAGAGTGGGATCCAAACAGTTTTATTTACCTCCTTGGAGCCCAGCAGCCATACTTACATAAATGCAGAGTTCCTGTCCACTTTACTTACGTGAAGTCTGGGATACAAACAGTTTTGCCTACCCGCATAGAGCCCAGCAGACATACTCACCTAAATGCGCGGGGGGGGGGATGGTCTGCATTTCCCCCCCTCAATGCTGGGATCCAAAAGGTTTTGCTTACATCCTACTAGACGGCAGCCATAATCACCTAAAGGTGAGGAGTCCAGTCCGCTTTACTTACCTGAAACCTGATTTCCAAATGCTTTTACTTACCTATTCTTGGAGCTCGGCAGCCATACTCACCTAAAGGCAGGGGACCTGTCCACTTTTTTTTAACTGAGTATTGATATCCATGAGGTTTTACTTACCTTCTTGGAGCCGGCAGCAATACTCACCTAAAGGCGGAGGTCCAATACGTTTTACTTACCTGAAGCCTGAGATCCAAATGCATGTACATACCTATCCACAAAGTCCAGCAGCCATACTCACCTAAATGCAGGGGTAAGGTCTGCTTTTTTCCCCTAAATGCTTGGATCCATGCGGTTTTGCTTACCTCCTACTAGACGGCAGCCATACTCACCTAAAGGTGAGGAGTCCAGTCCGCTTTACTTACCTGAAACCTGATTTCCAAATGCTTTTACTTACCTATTGTTGGAGCTCAGCAACACTCACCTAAAGGCAGGGGACCTGTCCACTTTTTTTACCTGAGTATTGGTATCCATGCGGTTTTACTTACCTTCTTGGAGCCGACAGCAATACTTATCTAAAGTCGGAGATCTAATCCGCTTTACTTACCTGAAGCCTGACATCCAAATGCATGTACTTACCTGTCCACGGAGTCCGTCAGCCATACTCACCTAAAGGCAGGTTTAGGGTCTGCTTTTTCCCCCCTAAATGCTGCGATCCAAAGCTTTTACTTACCTATTCTTGGAGCTCGGCAGTCATACTCACCTAAAGGCAGGGGACCTGTCCACTTTTTTTAACCGAGTATTGATATCCATGCGGTTTTACTTACCTTCTTGGAGCCGGCAGCAATACTCACCTAAAGGCGGAGGTCCAATACGCTTTAACTACCTGAGATCCAAATGCATTTACTTACTGTACCTACTCCATGGAGTCCAGCAGCCATGCTCACCTAAAGCTGGGGTCAGGTATGCTTTTTTACCTACATGCTGGGATCCAAATAGTTTTACTTACCTCTTTTTAGCCGACAACACTACTCACCTAAAGGCGGGGGTCCTGTCTGCTTTACTTACCTGGAGGCTGGGATCCAAATGCTTTTATTTAACTACTCCTTGGAGCTCGGCAGCCATACTCACCTAAAGGTGGTGTTGGAGGGACGGGGGGGTTCTGCATTTCTTACCTGGAGGCTGGAATTCAAACAATTTTACTTAACTGCTAGAAGCCCAGCAGGCATACTTACCTAAATGCAGGAGTCAGGTCTGCTTTCTCACCTATATGCTGCTTTACTTACCTCCTTGGAGCCGACAGCCATACTTACCTAAATGTGGTGTTGGAGGGAGGGTGGGGGGGAAGTTCTGCATTTCTTACCTGGAGTCTGGGATCCAAACAGTTTTACTTACCTCCTAGGAGCCCAGCATCCATATTTACCCATAGGCGGGGGTACTGACCACTTTTCTTACCTGATTGTTGATATCCATGCAGTTTAATTTACCTCCTTGAGCCAGCTGCCATATACACCTAAAGGCGTAAAGTCCTCTTTACTTACCTAAATTCTGAGATCAAATGCTTTCGCACACCATGGAGTCCGACAGCCATACTTACCTAAAGGCAGTGGTTGTGTCTTCTGTACTTACCTGACATCTGAGATCCAAATGCTTTTACTTACCTACTCCATGGAGTCCGGCAGCCAAACTTACCTAAAGGCAGGGGTGAGGAGGGTGGGGAGTGGTTGGAGGGTTAGGTCTGCTTTTCTTACCTGAATGCTGAGATCCAAACAGTTTTACTTACCTCCTAGGAGCCCAGGATCCATATTTACCCATTGTTGATATCAATGCAGTTTTACTTACCTCCTTGTAGACGGCAGCCAAACTCGCATAAAGGCAGGGAGTCCAGTCCGCTTTACTTTCCTGAAGCCTGATTTCCAAATGCTTTTACTTACCTACTCTTGGAGTACGGCAGCCATACTCACCTAATAGCTGGCATCCTGTCCGCTTTATTTACCAGAGTGTTGATATCCATGCGGATTTACTTATCTCCCTGAAGCCGGTAGCAATACTCACCTAAAGCCATGGGTCCTGTCCGCTATACTTACCTGGAGGCTGGGATCCAAATGCTTTTACTTACCTACTTCTTGGAGCTCGAGAGCTATACTCATCTAAAGGCGTTGGTCGTGTCCACTTTTCTTACCTGGATGCTGGGATCCAAACAGTTTAGCTTACCTCCTTGTAGCCCAAGAGCCTACTTACCTAAAGGTGGTGGTGGTCATGGGGGGTGAGGTCTGCTTTTTTTACCTGGAGACTAAGATCCACGCAGTTTTACTTACCACTTAGGAGCTCAGCAGCCATACTGTAAGTAAAATACTTTTACTTACCTACTCTTGGAGCCCGGCAACATACTCTCCTAAAGGCAGGGGTCCCGTCCGCCTTTTAACCTGAGTATTGATGTCCATGCGGTTTTACTTACCTTCTTGGAGCCGGCAGCAATACTCACCTAAAGGCGGAGGTCCAATACGCTTTCCTACCTGAGATCCAAATGCATTTACTTACTGTACCTACTCCATGGAGTCCAGCAGCCATGCTCACCTAAAGCTGGGGTCAGGTATGCTTTTTTACCTACATGCTGGGATCCAAATAGTTTTACTTACCTCTTTTTAGCCGACAACACTACTCACCTAAAGGCGGGGGTCCTGTCTGCTTTACTTACCTGGAGGCTGGGATCCAAATGCTTTTATTTAACTACTCCTTGGAGCTCAACAGCCATACTCACCTAAAGGTGGTGTTGGAGGGACGGGGGGGTTCTGCATTTCTTACCTGGAGGCTGGAATTCAAACAATTTTACTTAACTGCTAGAAGCCCAGCAGGCATACTTACCTAAATGCAGGAGTCAGGTCTGCTTTCTCACCTATATGCTGCTTTACTTACCTCCTTGGAGCCGACAGCCATACTTACCTAAATGTGGTGTTGGAGGGAGGGTGGGGGGGAAGTTCTGCATTTCTTACCTGGAGTCTGGGATCCAAACAGTTTTACTTACCTCCTAGGAGCCCAGCATCCATATTTACCCATAGGCGGGGGTACTGACCACTTTTCTTACCTGATTGTTGATATCCATGCAGTTTAATTTACCTCCTTGAGCCAGCTGCCATATACACCTAAAGGCGTAAAGTCCTCTTTACTTACCTAAATTCTGAGATCAAATGCTTTCGCACACCATGGAGTCCGACAGCCATATTTACCTAAAGGCAGTGGTTGTGTCTTCTGTACTTACCTGACATCTGAGATCCAAATGCTTTTACTTACCTACTCCATGGAGTCCGGCAGCCAAACTTACCTAAAGGCAGGGGTGAGGAGGGTGGGGAGTGGTTGGAGGGTTAGGTCTGCTTTTCTTACCTGAATGCTGAGATCCAAACAGTTTTACTTACCTCCTAGGAGCCCAGGATCCATATTTACCCATTGTTGATATCAATGCAGTTTTACTTACCTCCTTGTAGACGGCAGCCAAACTCGCATAAAGGCAGGGAGTCCAGTCCGCTTTACTTTCCTGAAGCCTGATTTCCAAATGCTTTTACTTACCTACTCCTGGAGTACGGCAGCCATACTCACCTAATAGCTGGCATCCTGTCCGCTTTATTTACCAGAGTGTTGATATCCATGCGGATTTACTTATCTCCCTGAAGCCGGTAGCAATACTAACCTAAAGCCATGGGTCCTGTCCGCTATACTTACCTGGAGGCTGGGATCCAAATGCTTTTACTTACCTACTTCTTGGAGCTCGAGAGCTATACTCATCTAAAGGCGTTGGTCGTGTCCACTTTTCTTACCTGGATGCTGGGATCCAAACAGTTTAGCTTACCTCCTTGTAGCCCAAGAGCCTACTTACCTAAAGGTGGTGGTGGTCATGGGGGGTGAGGTCTGCTTTTTTTACCTGGAGACTAAGATCCACGCAGTTTTACTTACCACTTAGGAGCTCAGCAGCCATACTGTAAGTAAAATACTTTTACTTACCTACTCTTGGAGCCCGGCAACATACTCTCCTAAAGGCAGGGGTCCCGTCCGCCTTTTAACCTGAGTATTGATATCCATGCGGTATTACTTACCTTCTTGGAGCCGGCAGCAATACTCACCTAAAGGCGGAGGTCCAATACGCTTTACCTACCTGAGATCCAAATGCATTTACTTACTGTACCTACTCCATGGAGTCCAGCAGCCATGCTCACCTAAAGCTGGGGTCAGGTATGCTTTTTTACCTACATGCTGGGATCCAAATAGTTTTACTTACCTCTTTTTAGCCGACAACACTACTCACCTAAAGGCGGGGGTCCTGTCTGCTTTACTTACCTGGAGGCTGGGATCCAAATGTTTTTATTTAACTACTCCTTGGAGCTCGGCAGCCATACTCACCTAAAGGTGGTGTTGGAGGGACGGGGGGGGGGTTCTGCATTACTTACCTGGAGGCTGGAATTCAAATCATTTTACTTAACTGCTAGAAGCCCAGCAGGCATACTTACCTAAATGCAGGAGTCAGGTCTGCTTTCTCACCTATATGCTGCTTTACTTACCTCCTTGGAGCCGACAGCCATACTTACCTAAATGTGGTGTTGGAGGGAGGGTGGGGGGGAAGTTCTGCATTTCTTACCTGGAGTCTGGGATCCAAACAGTTTTACTTACCTCCTAGGAGCCCAGCATCCATATTTACCCATAGGCGGGGGTACTGACCACTTTTCTTACCTGATTGTTGATATCCATGCAGTTTAACTTACCTCCTTGAGCCAGCTGCCATATACACCTAAAGGCGTAAAGTCCTCTTTACTTACCTAAATTCTGAGATCAAATGCTTTCGCACACCATGGAGTCCGACAGCCATACTTACCTAAAGGCAGTGGTTGTGTCTTCTGTACTTACCTGACATCTGAGATCCAAATGCTTTTACTTACCTACTCCATGGAGTCCGGCAGCCAAACTTACCTAAAGGCAGGGGTGAGGAGGGTGGGGAGTGGTTGGAGGGTTAGGTCTGCTTTTCTTACCTGAATGCTGAGATCCAAACAGTTTTACTTACCTCCTAGGAGCCCAGGATCCATATTTACCCATTGTTGATATCAATGCAGTTTTACTTACCTCCTTGTAGACGGCAGCCAAACTCGCATAAAGGCAGGGAGTCCAGTCCGCTTTACTTTCCTGAAGCCTGATTTCCAAATGCTTTTACTTACCTACTCTTGGAGTACGGCAGCCATACTCACCTAATAGCTGGCATCCTGTCCGCTTTATTTACCAGAGTGTTGATATCCATGCGGATTTACTTATCTCCCTGAAGCCGGTAGCAATACTAACCTAAAGCCATGGGTCCTGTCCGCTATACTTACCTGGAGGCTGGGATCCAAATGCTTTTACTTACCTACTTCTTGGAGCTCGAGAGCTATACTCATCTAAAGGCGTTGGTCGTGTCCACTTTTCTTACCTGGATGCTGGGATCCAAACAGTTTAGCTTACCTCCTTGTAGCCCAAGAGCCTACTTACCTAAAGGTGGTGGTGGTCATGGGGGGTGAGGTCTGCTTTTTTTACCTGGAGACTAAGATCCACGCAGTTTTACTTACCACTTAGGAGCTCAGCAGCCATACTGTAAGTAAAATACTTTTACTTACCTACTCTTGGTGCCCGGCAACATACTCTCCTAAAGGCAGGGGTCCCGTCCGCCTTTTAACCTGAGTATTGATATCCATGCGGTATTACTTACCTTCTTGGAGCCGGCAGCAATACTCTCCTAAAGGCGGAGGTCCAATACGCTTTACCTACCTGAGATCCAAATGCATTTACTTACTGTACCTACTCCATGGAGTCCAGCAGCCATGCTCACCTAAAGCTGGGGTCAGGTATGCTCTTTTACCTACATGCTGGGATCCAAATAGTTTTACTTACCTCTTTTTAGCCGACAACACTACTCACCTAAAGGCGGGGGTCCTGTCTGCTTTACTTACCTGGAGGCTGGGATCCAAATGTTTTTATTTAACTACTCCTTGGAGCTCGGCAGCCATACTCACCTAAAGGTGGTGTTGGAGGGACGGGGGGGGGGGGGGGGGGTTCTGCATTACTTACCTGGAGGCTGGAATTCAAATAATTTTACTTAACTGCTAGAAGCCCAGCAGGCATACTTACCTAAATGCAGGAGTCAGGTCTGCTTTCTCACCTATATGCTGCTTTACTTACCTCCTTGGAGCCGACAGCCATACTTACCTAAATGTGGTGTTGGAGGGAGGGTGGGGGGGAAGTTCTGCATTTCTTACCTGGAGTCTGGGATCCAAACAGTTTTACTTACCTCCTAGGAGCCCAGCATCCATATTTACCCATAGGCGGGGGTACTGACCACTTTTCTTACCTGATTGTTGATATCCATGCAGTTTAACTTACCTCCTTGAGCCAGCTGCCATATACACCTAAAGGCGTAAAGTCCTCTTTACTTACCTAAATTCTGAGATCAAATGCTTTCGCACACCATGGAGTCCGACAGCCATACTTACCTAAAGGCAGTGGTTGTGTCTTCTGTACTTACCTGACATCTGAGATCCAAATGCTTTTACTTACCTACTCCATGGAGTCCGGCAGCCAAACTTACCTAAAGGCAGGGGTGAGGAGGGTGGGGAGTGGTTGGAGGGTTAGGTCTGCTTTTCTTACCTGAATGCTGAGATCCAAACAGTTTTACTTACCTCCTAGGAGCCCAGGATCCATATTTACCCATTGTTGATATCAATGCAGTTTTACTTACCTCCTTGTAGACGGCAGCCAAACTCGCATAAAGGCAGGGAGTCCAGTCCGCTTTACTTTCCTGAAGCCTGATTTCCAAATGCTTTTACTTACCTACTCTTGGAGTACGGCAGCCATACTCACCTAATAGCTGGCATCCTGTCCGCTTTATTTACCAGAGTGTTGATATCCATGCGGATTTACTTATCTCCCTGAAGCCGGTAGCAATACTCACCTAAAGCCATGGGTCCTGTCCGCTATACTTACCTGGAGGCTGGGATCCAAATGCTTTTACTTACCTACTTCTTGGAGCTCGAGAGCTATAC
This sequence comes from Pseudophryne corroboree, assembly GCF_028390025.1. NCBI lineage: Eukaryota > Metazoa > Chordata > Amphibia > Anura > Myobatrachidae > Pseudophryne > Pseudophryne corroboree. The sequence continues at coordinate 106,180,903 of NC_086453.1, forward strand.
TCATCTAAAGGCGTTGGTCGTGTCCACTTTTCTTACCTGGATGCTGGGATCCAAACAGTTTAGCTTACCTCCTTGTAGCCCAAGAGCCTACTTACCTAAAGGTGGTGGTGGTCATGGGGGGTTAGGTCTGCTTTTTTTACCTGGAGACTGAGATCCACACAGTTTTACTTACCACTTAGGAGCTCAGCAGCCATACTGTAAGTAAAATTCTTTTACTTACCTACTCTTGGAGCCCGGCAACATACTCTCCTAAAGGCAGGGGTCCCGTCCGCCTTTTTACCTGAGTATTGATATCCATGTGGTATTACTTACCTTCTTGGAGCCGGCAGCAATACTCACCTAAAGGCGGAGGTCCAATCCGCTTTAGTTACCTGAAGCCTGAGATCCAAATGCATTTACTTACCTACTCCATGGAGTCCGGCAGCCATGCTCACCTAAAGGTTAGGGTCAGGTATGCTTTTTTTCCCTAAATGCTGGGATCCAAATAGTCTTACTTACCTCCTTTTAGCCGGCAGCCATACACACCTAAAGTTGGGGATCCTGTCTGTTTTACTTACCTGGAGGCTAGAATCCAAATGCATTTATTTACCTACTCATTGGAGCTTGGCAGCCATACTCACCTTTAGCACATCTACAATCTACAATCAGATTCTCTGACATGCGGGGGGATGCCTAGCACAGGGCTAGTCTGCCCCGTCTGTAAGGCCCTACACCCCCGCACAGGTGCGAAAGCATTGCACGATAACGATGCTTTTGCACCTGCCGAGTAGCTCCCTGCCTGCGCAGCCTAGCTGTGCTGTCAGACGGCTACCCACCATGCTTTGGATCGCAGCGACTGCATGTGATGTCACGCAGCCATCACAGCCCGCCCCAGCAACGGTCCGGACACGTTTGCATTGTTCTATGCAGGCCCATAGAAATCTTTTTATGGCAACCCTAGGCCAAAAAAGAGATTTAGTTAGTGGAAAGTTCCCATCACAGTATCATATGGATTATCTGGCAGCAAAAACATGATTGTGTTCAAGGGCATAGCTACCATAGGTGCAGGGAGTGCAGCTGCTATGGGGCCCAGAGCTGAGAGGGGCCCGCCTTCCCTGTCACAGTTATGTGTTATATACATTTATCATTATTGGGTGATACATAGGGACCTTTACATATTTTTCCCTTAGAGGCTACAATATATTTGGACCTGTTCATGTAATGTTGTATAAAATGAACAGGCAGACATTATAATGTTACATAATATGAACTGGGGCACTGTATTGTGGCACAATATTACATGGGGGCACTGTAGTGTGGCATAATATGAACTGGGGACACTGTATTGTGGCACAATATTACATGGGGGCACTGTAGTGTGGCATAATATGAACTGGGGACACTGTATTGTGGCACAATATTACATGGGGGCACTGTAGTGTGGCATAATATGAACTGGGGACACTGTATTGTGGCACAATATTACATGGGGGCACTGTAGTGTGGCATAATATGAACTGGGGACACTGTATTGTGGCACAATATTACATGGGGGCACTGTAGTGTGGCATAATATGAACTGGGGACACTGTATTGTGGCACAATATTACATGGGGGCACTGTAGTGTGGCATAATATGAACTGGGGACACTGTATTGTGGCACAATATTACATGGGGGCACTGTAGTGTGGCATAATATGAACTGGGGACACTGTATGTCATAATGTGTATTAGGGATACTGTGTCACATAATATGTACTGGCAGCCCTACAGTGTGCCATAACTTACTAGGGCACTACTTTGGTTCAGAAAATGAACTAGGGCCACTGGCGTTTCTATAATGGGTGCAGTGTGTGCGGTGCACACGGGCCCCTGAGTCCAGAGGGGTACCCCACCGCACACGCTGCACACATTTTTAAAATACTCACCCCTCCGGAGTCCAGCACCGGCAACCGCAGCGCTGTGAAAACACAGTGAAAATGGCTCAGCTGCCATTTTCATGGAGTTTTGCGCATGCGCAGTAGAGAAATCTCAGGGAAAATGGCCACCGCGCCATTTTACCGGAGATCTGCGCATGCGCAGTAGAGTCTGAGCCCTCTAGTGCTCAGACTCTACAGCACTCCAGGCAGAGAGGAGGAGACCCGAACGGAGGAGGCTGAACACGGGCCTCCTCCTCTCTTAAAGCGCCCCTGACTAGGGCACTACTATGGGGCAAAACATTAACAACTGCTGCGGAGAGGTGCCTCTCTAGAAGCACTGGGACAGGGGCCCCTTCAAAATGTTGCTATGGGGCCTATAAAGTTCTGGCTACGCCCCTGATTGTGTTGACGAGATTTTCCTAACATAACATGCTGAATCTCCAGCCAATGGGATGCGTTCATGATGTTGATAATCAGGAGATAGGCGGGACTATGTCAGCAGCACTATGCAGACAACTAAAAGTATTGTTCTGGTGACTGCAGTATAACTGGAACATGCTGCTTTATCTGTATGTTTAGACTTAGAGTATACTGCCGGCACCATCCGCATATATATAAAATATTGTATATATCCAAAAAGCATCAATCTGTCTAGAAGACCGCAATAAAATCACACATTTGTAAACAATGTCCAAGGTGCGTGACAGAGAAATGTTATTTTCCTTGGTAGCTGTTAGAACACGTGTACTTTCTCTATGGCAAAGGTTAAAAAATATGGTCCCCGAAAGAGCGGAGAAGCTACATTCTAAGCACAGTCGTGTTTTAAGCTCAATTAAGCAGAGGTCAGACCAAGCAAAAGTTTCTGTGGTTTCTGGAATATTAGGCATTAACATCATGGATTTTCTATAGCAAATACTAAGGCAGGGGTATAATCTGTCCTTGCGGGCTCCGCAGCAACATTTGTAAGGGCCCCATGATCCACTGAATGATAAAAAAAAGTCAAATAGAAACATGGGCAGGCCGAGCAACAGGGGGGGGGGGGGGAGTAAAGGGGACACCTGTACAGTACCCCGATGTTCAGGGGGCACCAAGGATCAGGGACAACAAAATACGGGTCCGCAGAGGCAATATTGCTTTTTTGTATGCTCCAACTGCTCAATTTAAGTAAGAAAACAATTAATAGGCCCCAAACCTGACTCTAACCCTGATCCCTAAACTAACCCTAAGGCCTTAAGGCAGACTGGATGGACCATGTGGCTGTTCTCTGCTGTAAAATTCTGTTTCTATGTATATGGTGTATTGCAAGAAAATATCTGTGAATCCAACAGTATTGTCAGTGCGGTATATACTTGCACTTACTCGCAGGGCAAGAACATCTCCCCTAATTGAATTCAGCCCTATGAGGTTGTGTGATCCTTGTACAGCAGTCACAGAAAGGGTATTCTCACCACATGTGGGACTCCCACTCTGGTGACACTGCACTGAAGGAGACATTTATGTGAAACTCTGCATTTTTACTTAATTTTTTTCATTTTCGGACTTACGTTTTTTCAATTATTGTTTTTTATTGTTATTCACTTTTTAAGATGCCTACACCCTAACGGGATAAAACTCAAGATATTTTCGTGTTTCTTACATTTGTCTCATTTTCTCAGAACCTAACACTTCCTCCCTCCCCCACCACAACCCTAATGGGCCCTACACACACAGCGATATGCCGCCGAGGTTCCCAGACGGACGATACGGCGGACCTTTCGGCAGGGGAGTGAAGGGGGGAGTGAAGTTTCTTCACTCCCCCGTCACCCGGCCCCATAGCCCTACATGCTAATATGGACGAGATTCTCCATATTGGAATGCATGTATAAGCGACTCGGCACCAACGATGAACGAGCGCGGGGCCACGCATCGTTCATCCTTAGTGCCTACACACTGAACGATATGAACGAGTTCTCCTTCATTAATGAACGAGAGCGTTCATATCGTTCAGTTAGATCTTTAAGTGTGTAGGGCCCTTTAGAGAAGCACTGTATACCTATCATATCCATAAATTGTTAGTGAATGCAGGGAGCAGCCTGGTTGTGGTATCTTCTCCCCATTTTTGTACCAAGTTTTTAAAGCAAAACAAATACAGCTATACAAATGAAAATATGTAGATAACTAATTTATAGTGATACAACCTCTCTTCTTCAAAGGCTCCGCACCTTTCACACATGGCACTGTACTGTCTATCCTGACTGGTACACCATACACACTGTCATCCGCATTATTCTGCTGTCATTTCTCAGTCTCCAATATTTCTCCACTTATTTCAAAGGCAAACTTGACACCATGCATCACCAAATCTCTTCTCATCATATCTATCCTCTGGGATGCGGTAATGTGACCGGCGGTGGGGAGACCGCCGGTCATTATTACGACGCCGGAATTCCACCCGGTGTAAAGCTCCACAGCCCGCTGTGGCAAAAACCGCAAGCCCACAAGGGGCATTGTTGTGCTGCCCCCCCCCCGACGGTAATCTAAACACCGGGATCCCGGCGTCGGTATGGTGACCGGCGGTATCCCAACCGCCAGTCAGCCATACCCAACCCCATCCTCCCGCCCTCCCTCTCTTCCATACTGTTCTTCCCCTCTTATACTGAGTGCAAGTTAAACTTTCCTCTCTCCTTCTCACATAGCTGTCCTGTCCCCTGTTCCCTCCCACCTCCACTCTAATTGGCCAATGTTTGCTAGCCACTAGCTCACCTCTACAATCAATGGAGCAGATGTATTAACCCTGGGGAATTGATAAAGCAGTGATAAGTGCATGGTGAAAACGCACCAGCCAATCAGCTCCAATATGTAAATTTACAGTTAGGAGATGATTGGCTGGTGCGTTATCACCTTGCACTTATCACTGCTTTATCACTTCTTCAGGCTTAATACATCTGCCCCAATGTCTCCACCAGCGTCCTCTACAGACAAATATGCACTATGGTCCTCATTCAATATTGGTCACTAAATTTAAAAAATAGCAGACGGTAGGGGGCAGCGAAGTTAGGGGGTAGTGGTCTGGACAACGCAGGTGTGTCTGGACCTTTTTAGGGGCAGATGTGTGACGTCACACGCGGGCGCTGCAGGAAGAAACATGGCGCTGGTGCGCCTGCATACACAGCCATGCTGTGTATGCAGAAGGGGGGGCTACTAATATGTCCGGCACCTGCGGGGTGATCACATTTTTAAATGCAATCGCAATGCAGGGAGGAACTTCTCTACTGACACTGAATGTGCATTGTCCACTCCTATTCCTCAATTTATCGGCGTTCACCAAGGCTGTACAACTATCTCCCCTAGCTGGCCCTCACCTAAATTTCCCTTTTAAAACAGATAGTGAATGCATGGGCAGACGTGTGACGTCACACGCGGGCGCTGCAGGAAGAAACATGGCGCTGGTGCGCCTGCATACACAGCCATGCTGTGTATGCAGAAGGGGGAGCTACTGATATGTCCGGCACCTGCGGGGTGATCACATTTTTAAATGCAATCGCAATGCAGGGCGGAACTTCTTTACTGACACTGAATGTGCATTGTCCAATCCTATTCCTCAATTTACTGGCGTTCACCAAGGCTGTACAACTATCTCCCCTAGCTGGCCCTCACCTAAATTTCCCTTTTAAAACAGATAGTGAATGCATGGGCGTGACGTTCTCTTCAACCACGCCTCATCTACTGACCTATTCTGCAAATTCCATCAGTGGTTCTCCATTCCCTCCAGCATGCAATTCAATCTGCTCATCATCACCTCCAGAGCACTCACCAGTGCCTCCCCAGTGGCAAACGCAGGATTTCTAGAGGGTTGTTTCTAAATACAGTCCACAATCTCCCACTCTGTGGAACATTGGAGCAAGTGCATGAGTCTGGGGAAGCAGTATAGGAACCTAGTAATGACCCTGGACCTATAACATTGGTCTTTTTATTAGAGATGAGCGGGTTCGGTTCCTCAGGATCCGAACCCCCACCCGAACTTCACCCATTTTACACAGTTCCGAGGCAGCCTCGGATCTTCCCGCCTTGCTCGGTTTACCAGAACGCGCCCGAACGCCATCATCCCGCTGTCGGATTCTCGCGAGATTCGTATTCTATATAAGGAGCCACGCGTCGCCGCCATTTTCACTCGTGCTTTGGAGATTGAACGGAGAGGACGTGGCAGCGTTCTCTGCCTGAAAAGCTCCGTAATCTGTGCTCAGTGTGCTGAAAATATCTGTGCTCAGTGTGCTGAAAATATCGGTGCTCAGTGTGCTGAAAATATCTACGTTCTCTGCCTGAAAACGCTCCATATCTGTGCTCAGTGTGCTGCAAATATCTGTGCTCAGTGTGCTGAAAATATCTGTGCTCAGTGTGCTGAAAATATCTGTGCTCAGTGTGCTGCAAATAATCTGTGCTCAGTGTGCTGAAAATATCTACGTTCTCTGCCTGAAAACGCTCCATATCTGTGCTCAGTGTGCTGCAAATATCTGATCAGTGTGCTGCATTGTGGGGACTGGGGACCACAGTATATAATATATATACTTTTCTATAGCTTCTATACTGCTTGTCAGGACACACATGGGTCACAGTTACACAGGTCTGTACTGATATATACAATAATATATATACTTTTCTATAGCTTCTATACTGCTTGTCAGGACACATGTGTTACAGTTACACCGCTCTGTATTGATAATGATATACAGTAATATTATATATACTTTTCTATAGCTTCTATACTGCTTGTCAGGACACACATGGGTCACAGTTACACAGGTCTGTACTGATATATACAATAATATATATACTTTTCTATAGCTTCTATACTGCTTGTCAGGACATATGTGTTACAGTTACACCGCTCTGTACTGATATACAGTAATATTATATATACTTTTCTATAGCTTCTATACTGCTTGTGAGGACACACATGGGTCACAGTTACACCGCTCTGTACTGATATACAGTAATATATATACTTTTCTATAGCTTCTATACTGCTTGTCAGGACACACGTGTCACAGTTACACCGCTCTGTACTGATATACAGTAATATTATATATACTTTTCTATAGCTTCTATACTGCTTGTCAGGACACACGTGTCACAGTTACACCGCTCTGTACTGATATACAGTAATATTATATATACTTTTATATAGCTTCTATACTGCTTGTCAGGACACATGGGTCACAGTTACACCGCACTGTACTACTACTGATATACAGTAATATATATACTTTTCTATAGCTTCTATACTGCTTGTCAGGACACACGTGTCACAGTTACACCGCTCTGTACTGATATACAGTAATATTATATATACTTTTCTATAGCTTCTATACTGCTTGTCAGGACACACGTGTCACAGTTACACCGCTCTGTACTGATATACAGTAATATTATATATACTTTTCTATAGCTTCTATACTGCTTGTCAGGACACATGTGTCACAGTTACACCACTCTGTACTGATATACAGTAATATTATATATACTTTTATATAGCTTCTATACTGCTTGTCAGGACACACATGTGTCACAGTTACACCGCTCTGTACTACTACTGATATACAGTAATATATATACTTTTCTATAGCTTCTATACTGCTTGTCAGGACACACATGTGTCACAGTTACACCACTCTGTACTACTACTGATATACAGTAATATATATACTTTTCTATAGCTTCTATACTGCTTGTCAGGACACATGGGTCACAGTTACACTGCTCTGTCTGTACTGATATATACAATAATATATATACTTTTCTTATTTTCTATAGCTTCTATACTGCTTGTCAGGACACATGTGTCACAGTTACACCGCTCTGTCTGTACTGATATATACAATAATATATATACTTTTCTATAGCTTCTAGTATTACAGTGCAGCATTTTGGTGACTAACAGTATATAGTTGTACAGTAGGCCATTGCTGTATCTTGCAGCTCTGTGTCACTGCAAGTATCCATCCATTCCATTTTCTTCCAGAAATTTGGACCAATAATACCATTGATTAGAACGAATAATTCCAGTGATTTTGTCATTTTCTTCCAGTGATTTGGACCAATAATACCATTGATTAGGATGCATAATTCCAGTGATTTTATCATTTTCTTCCAGTGATTTGGACCAATAATACCATTGATTAGAATGAATAATTCCAGTGATTTTGTCATTTTTTTCCAGTGATTTGAACCAATAATACCAATGATTAGAACGAATAATTCCAGTGATTTTGTCATTTTCTTCCAGTGATTTGGACTTATAATACCATTGATTAGAACGAATAATTCCTGTGATATTGAGGTGTTTGTGTCGCTTAGCTTAGACGTCCAGCGACCACAGTTCACCTCTTTTTCTCTTTTCTTTGCATCATGTGCTGTTTGGGGCCAATTTTTTTAAGTGCCATCCTGTCTGACACTGCAGTGCCGCTCCTAGATGGGCCAGGTGTTTGTGCCGCCCTCTTGGGTCGCTTTGCTTAGTCATCCAGCGACCTTGGTGCAAATTTTAGGACTAAAAATAGTATTGTGAGGTATGAGGTGTTCAGAATAGACTGGACATGAGTTGAAATTGTGGTTATTGAGGTTAATAATACTATAGGATCAAAATTACCCCCAAATTCTATGATTTAAGCTGTTTTTGAGGGGTTTTTGGAAAAAAAACACACCCGAATCCAAAACACACCTGAATCCGACAAAAAATTTTCAGGGAGGTTTTGCCAAAACGCGTCCGAATCCAAAACCAAAACACAAAACCCGAAAAATGTCCGGTGCACATCTCTACTTTTTATACACTGGGCAATGTATGGAATACACAGTATTAATATTTAACACAATAGATGGTCTAGGTCATAGGTTCTTAAACTCTATAAATATCTACACAAATATAATAGAACCAGTACTACATTTTCTAAACACACATTCTCCCACCTCATGGTAAGGCTCCTGTCTTTTCTTCCTGGTAGCTACTCTCTGGTCCAGTGTACTGCATGAAAACTCAGATCCACACACACAGCAAACTTGGTAGAAGAAGCTGCTACCACTAGGCATGTGCAGCAGCTCTGCTAGGTCCCTTAAAGTGCACGATGTGGTGGCCGCCCTAGTAATCATATTATATACCATTGCTATTGTTGTCATAATTTGAGCCACATTCCAAGAGGAGGGGGGTTTCTGGGCAACCGGAAACCCCTCCTGCGTATGCCTATACTCCCCATAATACAGCTCTGACCTTCTCATGAGACATGCAAGAACAATTCCCGCCCTGCTGCCCACTTTTAGATCACAGTGCCTCACCTCACACAGGACCTGATTATCACTTGGGGGTAAAGCAACAAAGAGCAAGTGACTGTGCTCCTGGGCAAACCATGTTACAATACAAGGGTGCATATATAGTTTGCATGCAGAGTAAATAATAGCTGATTTTGCATGTAGCCCAGACATATTGGGCAGCTTTATTTCTCCTACGTCCTAGAAGATGCTGGGGTTCCAAAAGGACCATGGGGTATAGACGGAATCCGCAGGAGACATGGGCACACTATAAGACTTTGAATGGGTGTGAACTGGCTCCTCCCTCTATGCCCCTCCTCCAGAGTTCAGTTAGACTTTGTGCCCAGGAGTGACTGGACACACACTAGGGGAGCTCTACTGAGTTTCTCTAAAAGACTTTATGTTAGGTTTTTTATTTTCAGGGAGACCTGCTGGCTACAGGCTCCCTGCATCGTGGGACTGAGGGGAGAGAAGTCAGACCTACTTCTTCTTAGTTCAAGGGCTCTGCTTCTTAGGCTACTGGACACCATTAGCTCCAGAGGGTTCGATCACTTGGTTCGCCTAGCTGCTTGTTCCCCTCACAGAAGCCAGAAGAAAGAAGCCGGGTGAGTATTGGAAGAAAAGAAGACTTCAGTGACGGCAGAAGACTTCAGTAACGGAGGTAACCGCAGCGGTAGCGCTGCGCTCCATGCTCCCACACACATCACCAACGGCACTTGCAGGGTGCAGGGCGCTGGGGGGGAGCGCCCTGGGCAGCATGTTACTGAGGTTCTTTGTTTTACACAGGCATTCTCGGGGCCCGGACACCCGGTACGATACCCGCGTCATTGATCCCGCACACGCCAGCCTTCACTTGGGTGCAGGGCACTGGGGGGGGGGGGGGCGCCCTGGATAGCAATATATATGTGTTTTGTGTAGGTATATAGTGCCTAGACACTATATACGGACCCCTGCCTGCATGTTACACTTATTATAATGAGGCTGAAGCGCGCCAAAAAGGGGGCGGGGCTTAGCCTTCACAGCAGTGTTCAGCGCCATTTTTCTCTCTGTCCCCGCCAAAAAGGTGATGCAGCACAAACGAGGGGGGGCACAGAGTTTTTAGTGGTATATTGAGATATGTATAACACTATTTGTTTAGTAATGGCCATATAATCATTGTTGTGCATATTTCTGTGTGAGTTCCCTGTCAGTTATACCCACTATAGTCCACATGTGTCTACATGAGGGAGTGAACGGTCACAAACCGATATGGGGTCACTGTCGACATCGCCGACGCCTGTTGGTACTTGATAGTCAACAGGTCGGTAGTGGTATGCTTGTCATAAGTACACACTGTATGGGAAACACAGTAGTATGTGGGTGACTCTGTCGGCACCAACTATGATGACTGGGTGTAAAAATATATAAGAAACCTATACCTGTAGGTGTATATATGTATGGTACGTTGCAGTGGGCTGTAGCTCGAGCACAGACGTGATAGTATTTTGTGGGGGCGTCCTAGTGAAATTAGGTATGTGTTTCCCTCAGATCCCTCAGGGTCACTAAAATGTTATTTTGCCCAGTCACTACTCCCTGTCGTCATTATTTTAAATAAAGGAATAATAAAGGTTATATTTTAAACAACTTCTTCTCTTTCCCAATGCGTCAACAATACAGATTCCCTCTCTCTTTTTCCCAAAATTGTGAACAGAATAGAATAGTGACTTGCTCAGGGTCGGACTGGCCCTCCTTTAGGAATCAGGTTCCAGACTGCGCACTTGATTATAAATTATACATGTGTTTAATTATACTGTACAAGACTTTAGTATATTTTCTGCAGTGCATTGCTGTTATTAATCTGGTACATTAGCATGCATGGACTAGCAGTATTTACTATATATATTAATAAAGGGGCCCAAACAATGCACTCTCTAATGTTTAGCTACGCCTCTATGGTAACTGGCCACATGGGCCCCTACCACTGCATTCCCTTGGTGGGCCTTTCATGCCCAAGTCCGACACTGGACCTGCTGTATCACTTCCCCAGCCAATGACATCCTTAGGTCTAGCCTTATGAAATGTTTTCAATCCGTTATGTGAATTATGGAGACTTCCAGTTAAATAATTTGCTGCTGTAGATAAGTCAGAAGCTCAGTCACTCAACTTTTCTTTAATTCCAAGCCAGTTTGCTGACCACCTATTGTGGGTTTTGGTTTTATATTTTGATATTTCTGTGTGTGGTTTTAAAGCCATAATCTTTTCATCTTCCCAACTATTTGCCAAAAAAGCTGCGGTTGATATAAGCTGTAAAGGATGTTTCTGTAGCCCAGTGTAACGCTTGTGTTTTACCTCTGGCACTGTAAGGGTTGTCAGAGCCGACCTTAACCAATATGATGCCCTAGGCAAGATTTTGGCTGGTGCCCCCTAGCACCGCCGCTAGTTCTTCAGGAGATGCCTGGCTTGAATCAGCTGGCAGCTCTGCTAAAGTCGGGCACCTATTGTTTATGAAAATGCATCTTATTTGCATTACTATGTGGCTAGGATGCACAAGCAGCTTCTGCTGATTAAATGATATGCAGCATGCCTATATTCTGTGTGTGACTGCAGCTGTATCTGCATACGAAATGCTACATTTCAGTGACTTCCAGGAATACACTGAAATGTAGCATTTCATATGCAGATACAGCCGCAGTCAGACACAGAATAAAGGCATGCAGCATATCATTTTAATCAGCAGAAGCTGCTGGTGCCCCTAAGCATACCAAATGCCCTAGGCATTTGCCTAGTTTGCCTATGCCTAAGGCCTTCTCTGAGGGTTGTCATACTGCTGAGTTACTGTAAGCCTATTTACTGTATGTGGCCAATGCTGTCAGGGGGCTGTATATGTGCATCCCTTTATTTACCACAAGCTGAGCGGCAACGGGAAATGTACTGTGTGTTGTCATACCATAACAAGGATTTGGTTTTGTCCTTTTTAAAAAAAAATTGCCCTTAATAGCAGCTGTGTTCCCCTATGCTCATGGTCTTTGGTCGCAATGGCAGTGTAGATGGAGTCCAGATCAGACCCCCCTGCCCCTAGAATGGTTGTTATCTAGATCTGCCAGCAAACTGCTATTTGGTCAAGACAGCACCAGACGTGATTTTGTTAGTGCGCAGGGAGATCTGCCAGATTGTGTTCAGGACTTATTAAACATGCTAAAAAGTGATGAAAATTAAATCCCCGATTTCCTGCCTGAGCTACACCTCTGCATCCTGTGTTTGTGTAATACACCTGCACAAATATGTGTAACTGCCTCCATGTCTGTCCTGGCCCCTCAGGTCGCCCTTTATTCACACTTAGAGCGTAGGTACATGGCAGCAATGTGCCAAATTAGCATATTCAGAAAAATATTATCGTCTTTTAAAATACTTCTTGACTATAACATGGATAAATCCATTTAATTTAACCATTTTGTCTGAGCAACAGTGTCCGATTTCCAGCATTTGGGAGTACAGTAAATGGACGATTGTTGTCTGCTGCCATAAATTAACATATCCTGGTCACAAATGGAGTAAAAACCACATATAACCACTATATATTCCTCCACTACATCCCAATCTCCACCAGGATCCAAGTCAGCTCCTCACCTTCTCTGTCTCCACCTGGAGAGGATGGACCATAGGGCTCATCAGGAAGATTCCTGGTAGGCCAACGTGTCTGTGGGATCTGTTTTATGTGTTGTCATGTGACACCCACCTCCCACATGACAGGCAGACCACCGCACTCGGTACACTGCATTGTCCCATTTAATTCTGTTATTACATCCCTGCAGTACAGCAACTCTGCCATCCAGTGATGCTGCCATGGCTACACGCTATGTTATACCTCTTGTGCTGCCCAGGTTGGGCCACTTCTACAAAATTTTACATGGCCAATTTTAGTTCCAATCTGCCCCTGGTCTCTGACACAACTGAAGCAAAAGACACATGGAAGGCCCCAACTGTGTACAATCCAGCCCTATGAGGAGGGATCCCACCCCCCTCAACAGACCCCACCCTCTCATCAGACCACACCCCAATTAGGGCTGCTTCCATAAATTTTTGATTATCGGTTTTCCACTCTAATCCGCCTCGCTGGTTGTTATAATAATGTTGTACTTGACAATCTAATCATTATTAGACATATTGCAAAAAAATACCCATCAAATCTACAGGTAACATACCAACTAGTCATAGTTAATCATAATGAAAAATAAAAGGAGTTAACAGCCTCTGGATGGCTCAATCAGGCCAGTGGCCTTCAGGGGTTCTGATGCAGGGGGCCTGCTGTGCCACTCCAGCAAGTCGCACCCCTAGATATGTCACCCCAGAGATGCATTTTTTAGGACCAAGGACATGACATTTACATTACTCAATACCAAAGGGTGGTTCCTTGCCCACACTAGAGACATTAGTAGTAATAACTGTACCTCTATGGAATTCAGGAAAATGCTGTATCCTTTATAAGGGTTGGTTACGGGAGACCGGCAGTGTGGATGCCAGAGGTAAGAATACAGACACCGTTATCCTGACTACCAAAATCCCGGCAGGTGGGATAAAGTGAATTAACCCATTCTGGCTGTCGGGATTCCGGTGCCGGTATTCTGACATATGTTGGGATTCCGGCATTGGTATTCTGACCGCCATCATCCCGTATGTCGGGATGCCAACTACATCCCCTTTATATACTGTTTAGGCTTATTCTTACAGTGTGATTCCCAAGGACGTCTCTTTAGATCCTTTTAATGCTTGAAGATAATTTCAGTTTATTTTCAAGCGAGGTCCCGCTTGCTGGAGCCGGGTGGACGCTGCCGTGAGGTCTGGCAGCTGTGCCCCATCCTCTGGTCTACGCTGCTGTAGCCGCTGTTCTCCCACGTCTACCCGCTGCTCTTCCCTGTCTCCTCGTCTCAGCACCCTCATCTCAATCCTGTCGGATTTGGCCGTTCATTGGGGTGTGGTTCGTTTTATCGACAGTATCTGGGTCGACAATGTTTAGGTCGACCACTATAGGTCGACAGTCACTAGGTCGACATGGATGGAAGGTCGACAGGGTTTCTAGGTCGACATGTGCTAGGTCGACAGGTCTAAAGGTCGACATGAGGATTTATTTATTTTTTTGTCGTTTTCTTCGTAAAGTGACCGGGATCCCAAATTAGTGCACCGCGTCCCCTCGCATGGCTCGCTTCACTCGCCATGCTTCGGCATGGTGCCTTCGCTCCGCTACCGCTTCGCTCGGCACACTTTACCGTTCCAATCGTAGTCCACGTGCATCGTTAAGTATGAATAAATAAATAAAAAAATGTGAAAAACTCATGTCGACCTTTAGACCTGTCGACCTAGCACATGTCGACCTAGAAACCCTGTCGACCTTCCATCCATGTCGACCTAGTGACTGTCGACCTATAGTGGTCGACCTAAACATTGTCGACCTAGACACTGTCGATCTTCAGACCGGATCCCGTTCATTGAATAGGTCCTGTCGGATCCATTCCGACAAATTCATGTCGGAATGGATCAGACTTTAATTGAATATACCCCATAGAGTGCTAGGACACTTGAGGAGCCTCAATTTTCTCTTTTATTTTTAAAACAAAGGTTTCTTTACAGTATTGCTTAACATCTTTATCAGTTACTGGAAAACAAATAATATACAGATGATGGAAAAGTTAGTTCAAACACAGACTTTGTTCTCCAGCTGTGTACATTCATTGTTATTCTTAGTATATAAGGAAGTTGTTCTAACAACAAGTGATCGTCACTGGCTTGCATTTGTAGCCAATAAAGTTCCAGGCATCCGTCATGACATAAATGCAACACTGCTTATTGCACATCTTCAAGCTTTTTTGCCGACAAAACCACAGAATCCTTCATGAATAATAGTTATAAATCACTTAATCACAAAGCATTTTTACCAGGTATGGCACTTCATTTTTTTTTTTAAATATAATTGTATTTTGTATTCCTAATCCACATTTTAACATAGCATATATTTGTGTTATACAGTTTCATTAAAAAAATAATTAAATGGATAAATCCTCTGAATTGATGGATTGATTTCCCTTCTGGACATTTTATTATTATATTTTATAATAAGTTATAATTTTATCACAGAATACAGCTACAGTATAATACAGTACAGTACTATAATAGCATTAATGATGTCTGGTAAGTACAGATGATTAATGTGGTTGCTTATACAATGTTGCCACATCCCACTTACACCCCAATTTGCTTTTACTTTATTTCTTTTCATTTTATTAAATACTTATGGTAGAACACAACATTGTATAGTCTTGGTGGGAGATTTATCAAAGCTTGGACAGAGATCAAATGGAGAGAGAAAAAGTACCAGCCAATCAGTTTCTGTCATTTTACAGCCCGTGGGAGAGATGTAGTAAGCCTTAGAGAGTGGTATTGTGGACGGAGATAAAGTACCAGACAACCAGCTCTCTAACTGCTATGTTACAGGCTGTGTCCGAAAAACAACAGGAGCTTATTGGTTGGTACTTTATCTCTCGACCATTCATACCGGAACCAGCGAAAACAGTGCATATTTTACGTAGAATTGTTATTGGAGTCATACATACATATGCTCATATAATGGGTAAGATTTATTAAACCTTGGAGAGAGATAAAGTACCAACCAATAAGCTCCTGTTGTTTCTCAGACACAGCCTGTAACATAGCAGGGTTCCGGTATGAATGGTCGACCATGTTATGGTCGACAGTCATTAGGTCGACCACTATTGGTCGACATTGACATGGTCGACATGGACACATGGTTGACACATGAAAATGGTCGACACATGAAAGGTCGACACATGAAAAGGTCGACATGAGTTTTTTTACTTTTTTTGGTGTCGTTTTTTGCGGAATGTGACTGGGAACCCCAATTAGTGCACCGCGTCCCCTCGCATGGCTCGCTTCGCTCGCCATGCTTCGGGCATGGTGCCTTCGCTTCGCTCGGCACAGATTACCGTTCCAATCGTAGTCCACGTGGATCGTAAAGTATGGAAAAGTTCCCCAAAAGAAAAAAAAGTTAAAAAACTCATGTCGACCTTCCCATGTGTCGACCTTTCATGTGTCGACCAGTTTCACGTGTCGACCATGTGTCCATGTCGACCATGTCAATGTCGACCAATAGTGGTCGACCTAATGACTGTCGACCATAACATGGTCGACCATGTGAACGGATACCGTTTTCGCTAGGGCGCCACAAAAATACATAGGTCTGGGAACTTATCCCAGATCCTATGTACTTTCACCCAAAAATGGATAATTTTTCAGGCACAAAAAACAGGGAATAATTGAGTTCTCAGGAGAAAAAAAATTGGCAAAACAGATTTTATTTTTTTTATTTTCAAAATAAATTTTTTACACCTGAAAAAATTACCACGGCTAATTTAATATCTCCCTTTGTGTTAACTGCACTTGCAATTTGTATTAATGTTGTTTTACATAATGCAGATTATACATTTTGTATCTGATGGTAAAAACACCTCAATAAACAGTAACATTTTAGCATAAACAAAGCTACATGTTTTTGTGTGTGATTTCTACTTCAATTCTGTAGTAAACAATTTGTTATTTTCTGGCTAGCCTACAGGTAAGCGGCAAGCCAATTTCACTATATTTATATTAGGAACATTCTATATTATATCGACTAACTTTTTTTCCAATCAGACGTTCCTTACTGTTTAAGTCTGGTCTTATCAAAATAATATAACACTTCGGGAGGAATATACAACTCAGAAGTCCACTACTGGAAGCTAAAATGGCAAACACTTCAACAGCCACCATGTATTTGCCTTTGGTGCTGAGGTATGCTGGGAAAAAAGACAGCCACACGCTGCAGAATATGAACATGCTAAAGGTTATATGGGTTGCTTCGTTAAAGCTGTCAGGTAACTTTCTTGCTAAAAAAGCCATAATAAAACTCAGTGCAGCTAACACTCCCATATAACCCACAACACAGTAAAATGCGATAGCAGACCCTTGATTACATTGCAATATCATATTAACAGATCTTTCACTTGTGTCAAAATAGGGAAATGGCGGATTGAACAGGAACCACGTGAAGCATATTATAACTTCGCCAAGTGCGCAAAGGCACACTACATATACAGAGACTCTGGATCTTATCCATTTCCGTGACTCAGCTCCAGGCTTTGTCGCATTGAACGCTATAACAACCGTTATGGTTTTAGCCAGAACTGAAGAAACGGCAACGGCAAAAATGATCCCAAAAGCGGCTTGCTGGAAAAAGCAAATGACAATGTCTGGGCGGCCAATGAACAACAGAGCGCAAAGAAAGGACAATGTAAGGGAAAGGAGAAGAATGTAACTGAGATTCCTGTTGTTGGCTTTCACGATGGGGGTGTCTTTGTGTTTAATAAAGATTGCCAGAACTCCCACAGTCACAACAGAAAGGAGAACAGTAAGGCCAGATAATGAAATGCCCAGAGTATCTTCATACGAAAGGAAGTCTATGGTCCTGGGAGTGCACTTGTCTTTCTTCTCGTTAGGCCATTGGATTTCAGGGCACTTGATACAGTTCTCCATATCTAACAAGCAAATAGATTTAGAATTAGAAATCAGATATGTTTTTTGTGGTGAAGTATTGCACATAATGATATGAAATCATTGACCGAAGGTATAGATTATGAATAGGTTAGTAGTAGTAGTAGTAGTAGTAGTAGTAGTAATGATAATAATAATAATAATAATAATAATAATAATGGGGATAATTTCTGAAGTAGATATAATGAAAATGTGTACATTCCTCTTTATAATCTATGACTAGGGGGCCATTTATCAACGAGTTTTAGCTATTTAAAACTTGTTGCATGTTATAAATGGTTCTACAGCCAATCAGCTTCCAACTGTTATTTTTCGAACACATGACAGAAGCTGATTGGCTGGAGCACCATTTATTATACTCAACACATTTTAAAATAGCTAATACTCATTGATAAATGGGCCCAGGGGCGGATCCAGAAGAAAATGAAAGTGGGGGCACCATGATAGAGGAACAGTAATAGTTATATTTACATGCACCTAAGGCACGCGTGCTCCCAGATAAGGGGTGTGGTATCACAGGGGGTGTGGCCTCACAGAATACGCCATCGGGTAATGATTGGCTGTAGGAGCGCATCCTGGTTTATTGCCAATGTTTCACCCTGATGAAAAGGCTGATTGGGCCTTGAAATGTTGGTCACCTGTTCCATTAGTTATGGGAGCCTGGAAGGCACCCCAGCACAATATAATTATTATAGTTTTTAGTTGGTGGTGGCAGGTGCAGCATACCTTGTTTTGGGCACTGCAGTGAGACTCAGACTGCAGGACACAAACTGCCCATCTTTGATTAGCAGAAGCAGCCAGCTGGATCTCCAACAAGCAGCATAAGACATCTGCAGGACAGCCCTGTCACAATCACACAGGCTGCCTTCTCAAAGCTGAGGCTGAGTTTGACTGCACCTAGCATGGTGGTAAAGGAAGTGGAGGAGTAAGTGCTGGGAAATGAAGCCTTCTGCACCGTCATAAGTAACAGTCTTACTCGATGCTGGCATTTGAACTCCGCGCCTGGGCTGGGCTCTGGCTGGCTGGCAGTGGGGGAGGTAGGTTGCAGTGTGAGCAGGGGGAGGCTGGAGCTGCAGCTAGAGATGAGCGGGTTCGGTTTCTCTGAATCCGAACCCGCCCGAACTTCATGGTTTTTTTCACGGGTCCGAGCAGACTCGGATCCTCCCGCCTTGCTCGGTTAACCCGAGCGCGCCCGAACGTCATCATGACGCTGTCGGATTCTCGCGAGACTCGGATTCTATATAAGGAGCCGCACGTCGCCGCCATTTTCACACGTGCATTGAGATTGATAGTGAGAGGACGTGGCTGGCGTCCTCTCCATTTAGATTATAAGAGAGAGAGATTTACTGGAGCTTAGGACTAGGAGGAGTACTGTAGAAGTGTAGAGAGTGCAGAGAGTTTACTAGTGAGTGACCACCAGACAGTGCAGTTTATTTAATATATCCGTTCTCTGCCTGAAAAAAGCGATACACACAGTGACTCAGTCACATACCATATCTGTGTGCACTGCTCAGGCTCAGCCCAGTGTGCTGCATCATCTATATATATTATATATCTGTCTGACTGCTCAGCTCACACAGCTTATAATTGTGGGGGAGACTGGGGAGCACTGCAGTGCCAGTTATAGGTTATAGCAGGAGCCAGGAGTACATAATATTATATAGTGAGTGACCACCAGACAGTGCAGTTTATTTAATATATCCGTTCTCTGCCTGAAAAAAGCGATACACACAGTGACTCAGTCACATACCATATCTGTGTGCACTGCTCAGGCTCAGCCCAGTGTGCTGCATCATCTATATATATTATATATCTGTCTGACTGCTCAGCTCACACAGCTTATAATTGTGGGGGAGACTGGGGAGCACTGCAGTGCCAGTTATAGGTTATAGCAGGAGCCAGGAGTACATAATATTATATTAAAATTAAACAGTGCACACTTTTGCTGCAGGAGTGCCACTGCCAGTGTGACTGACCAGTGACCTGACCACACTGACCACCAGTATAGTTAGTAGTATACTTATATTGTGATTGCCTGAAAAAGTTAAACACTCGTCGTGTGACTTCACTTGTGTGTTGTTGTTTTTTTTATTCTATAAAAATAAAACTCATTCTGCTGACAGACAGTGTCCAGCAGGTCCGTCATTATATAATATATAATATATACCTGTCCGGCTGCAGTAGTGATATATGTATATTTTTTATATCATTTATCATCCAGTCGCAGCAGACACAGTACGGTAGTTCACGGCTGTGGCTACCTCTGTGTCTGCACTCGGCAGGCAGTCCGTCCATAATTGTATACCACCTAACCGTGGTTTTTTTTTCTTCTTTATACATACATACTACTACGACATCTCTTTATCAACCAGTCTATATTAGCAGCAGACACAGTACAGTACGGTAGTTCACGGCTGTGGCTACCTCTGTGTCTGCACTCGGCAGGCAGTCCATAATTGTATACTAGTATCCATCTCCATTGTTTACCTGAGGTGCCTTTTAGTTGTGCCTATTAAAATATGGAGAACAAAAATGTTGAGGTTCCAAAATTAGGGAAAGATCAAGATCCACTTCCACCTCGTGCTGAAGCTGCTGCCACTAGTCATGGCCGAGACGATGAAATGCCAGCAACGTCGTCTGCCAAGGCCGATGCCCAATGTCATAGTACAGAGCATGTCAAATCCAAAACACCAAATATCAGAAAAAAAAGGACTCCAAAACCTAAAATAAAATTGTCGGAGGAGAAGCGTAAACTTGCCAATATGCCATTTACGACACGGAGTGGCAAGGAACGGCTGAGGCCCTGGCCTATGTTCATGGCTAGTGGTTCAGCTTCACATGAGGATGGAAGCACTCAGCCTCTCGCTAGAAAAATGAAAAGACTCAAGCTGGCAAAAGCAGCACAGCAAAGAACTGTGCATTCTTCGAAATCCCAAATCCACAAGGAGAGTCCAATTGTGTCGGTTGCGATGCCTGACCTTCCCAACACTGGACGTGAAGAGCATGCGCCTTCCACCATTTGCACGCCCCCTGCAAGTGCTGGAAGGAGCACCCGCAGTCCAGTTCCTGATAGTCAGATTGAAGATGTCAGTGTTGAAGTACACCAGGATGAGGAGGATATGGGTGTTGCTGGCGCTGGGGAGGAAATTGACCAGGAGGATTCTGATGGTGAGGTGGTTTGTTTAAGTCAGGCACCCGGGGAGACACCTGTTGTCCGTGGGAGGAATATGGCCGTTGACATGCCAGGTGAAAATACCAAAAAAATCAGCTCTTCGGTGTGGAGGTATTTCACCAGAAATGCGGACAACAGGTGTCAAGCCGTGTGTTCCCTTTGTCAAGCTGTAATAAGTAGGGGTAAGGACGTTAACCACCTCGGAACATCCTCCCTTATACGTCACCTGCAGCGCATTCATAATAAGTCAGTGACAAGTTCAAAAACTTTGGGTGACAGCGGAAGCAGTCCACTGACCAGTAAATCCCTTCCTCTTGTAACCAAGCTCACGCAAACCACCCCACCAACTCCCTCAGTGTCAATTTCCTCCTTCCCCAGGAATGCCAATAGTCCTGCAGGCCATGTCACTGGCAATTCTGACGATTCCTCTCCTGCCTGGGATTCCTCCGATGCATCCTTGCGTGTAACGCCTACTGCTGCTGGCGCTGCTGTTGTTGCTGCTGGGAGTCGATGGTCATCCCAGAGGGGAAGTCGTAAGACCACTTTTACTACTTCCACCAAGCAATTGACTGTCCAACAGTCCTTTGCGAGGAAGATGAAATATCACAGCAGTCATCCTACTGCAAAGCGGATAACTGAGGCCTTGGCATCCTGGGTGGTGAGAAACGTGGTTCCGGTATCCATCATTACTGCAGAGCCAACTAGAGACTTGTTGGAGGTACTGTGTCCCCGGTACCAAATACCATCTAGGTTCCATTTCTCTAGGCAGGCGATACCGAAAATGTACACAGACCTCAGAAAAAGAGTCACCAGTGTCCTAAAAAATGCAGCTGTACCCAATGTCCACTTAACCACGGACATGTGGACAAGTGGAGCAGGGCAGGGTCAGGACTATATGACTGTGACAGCCCACTGGGTAGATGTATGGACTCCCGCCGCAAGAACAGCAGCGGCGGCACCAGTAGCAGCATCTCGCAAACGCCAACTCTTTCCTAGGCAGGCTACGCTTTGTATCACCGCTTTCCAGAATACGCACACAGCTGAAAACCTCTTACGGCAACTGAGGAAGATCATCGCGGAATGGCTTACCCCAATTGGACTCTCCTGTGGATTTGTGGCATCGGACAACGCCAGCAATATTGTGTGTGCATTAAATATGGGCAAATTCCAGCACGTCCCATGTTTTGCACATACCTTGAATTTGGTGGTGCAGAATTTTTTAAAAAACGACAGGGGCGTGCAAGAGATGCTGTCGGTGGCCAGAAGAATTGCGGGACACTTTCGGCGTACAGGCACCACGTACAGAAGACTGGAGCACCACCAAAAACTACTGAACCTGCCTTGCCATCATCTGAAGCAAGAAGTGGTAACGAGGTGGAATTCAACCCTCTATATGCTTCAGAGGTTGGAGGAGCAGCAAAAGGCCATTCAAGCCTATACAATTGAGCACGATATAGTAGGTGGAATGCACCTGTCTCAAGCGCAGTGGAGAATGATTTCAACGTTGTGCAAGGTTCTGATGCCCTTTGAACTTGCCACACGTGAAGTCAGTTCAGACACTGCCAGCCTGAGTCAGGTCATTCCCCTCATCAGGCTTTTGCAGAAGAAGCTGGAGACATTGAAGGAGGAGCTAACACGGAGCGATTCCGCTAGGCATGTGGGACTTGTGGATGGAGCCCTTAATTCGCTTAACAAGGATTCACGGGTGGTCAATCTGTTGAAATCAGAGCACTACATTTTGGCCACCGTGCTCGATCCTAGATTTAAAGCCTACCTTGGATCTCTCTTTCCGGCAGACACAAGTCTGCTGGGGTTGAAAGACCTGCTGGTGACAAAATTGTCAAGTC